>NW_026534333.1:11752093-11767248 GCF_026225885.1 Hylaeus anthracinus | reverse complement strand
TAAGACAGTGAAACTTATAAAATATAAAGTAATAAATACAATAAGACGCTTAGACAATAAGAATAACAATAAGGTGAAGGAGATAGATAGTAGTAAATGATAAGACTATAAGTCAAATGTAAACAACAGGACCAATAGGTACAACACTAATGTAATGATGATATTATGTTCTCAATAAACTATTACAAACTCAAACTCGAAACACTGTTTTCCAAATCACAGTGCAAGTTGCAAGATGCCAAAGTAGCATTTGATTATTACGGTACACTCTCTAACGTCCACCGATCAAATGGTATCTCTCTCAACAGAGAAACTCTGCACTGCTTCGTAGAGGGAGCGTGCGTTCCAGTAATTAGTATAGTTCAATGCTGACGCTGCACCTTCCGAGAGGGCACTTTTGTGACGCACGGTAACGGGCACTAACGGGTGGTGTACAGTGGTGAAAATCGTCTACGGTGTAATTTTCATTTCGTTTAACGCTGAGCTAGGTGAGCATTTTTCATCTTTTCCCATCGCATTTTGTGAAAGCATTTAGCGCGCGCATACTTCTTGCTAAATAATCATGCTTTTCCAAACTAACCAAACGCAAGTAACTCCAACATTCTGCAAGCTATATTCGCGCGTTATTCGAATATTTCGTTCTAAAATAATTAATAATCTCAGTCATTACGTTTCTCGTAAGCACGTATTACTTTTTAAACTGCGCTTTCGATGAAGAACGGTTGGAAGCACTTATGAGTGGCATTATAGAAAATGCATGTTCCAATTGCCTACTTAACCCCTTCCTGGTATAAAACGATTCGGAGCCCAGTAGCTTATGGATAATTGAAACGTGCTTTCTATTTCTCTGCTTCTATATTTCTTAAGACGAACAGAAAAAGTAAATACAACGTAGATCTCACGAATAAACCTGTTTCACAACCTAACTCAAATTTTTGTTCATAATGAGTTACAGATTTGGCATTATAATTTTACACTATGGGGGACTCCGATGATGAATACGATAGAAAGAGAAGAGACAAATTTAGAGGAGAGAGAACAGAGTCGTATTCCAGAGAGGGTCGTAGAGATGATCGGAGACGAGACGATTGGGTTGACAGGTAACTATCAAACACATGAACCTTTAAAGCTTATTTAAATCACTGGAAAGTTCTGTGTGTTTATGCAGATAGAACATATTTTATGAGAACTGGCTGCTGTAACTGTAACAGTAGGAATTATTTTAGAGAGTGGTCCAGTCGCCCTAGACAACGCCCAGACTACAGGGAGTATCGTGGTGGTGGAGGTGGCGGACGAGATAGATATAGTCCAGCAAGATCACAAGAAATGGCACCTCCGATGAAAAGAATGAGAACCGATTGGGACGATCGACCAAGATATGGACACGATTATTACGGTGGTGGTGGTGGTGGTGGTGGTGGTGGTGCCGCTTCCTGGGGACCGGACCACTATGGGCCACCCCATCATGGCAATCATCACTATGGAAACCATGGTAACAGTAGCAGGTTAGTATTTCATATGTCATTTTTATAATGATCTTCTTTTTTCTGATATTTTGTTTTGGATTTACAAACAACGTCGTTATGAAAAAGAGAGGCTGTATTGTAAACATGCAAAAAAGGAGTAGATTCACTCCAAGATTGTTGGCCCGCTTGAGGTAGTGCTCATACAATTCGCATTTGTTAACCATCTGTTACGCTATTTCGAATTCTGTGCAGTCGAGAGGTGGCTGGCAACTTCAGCAATTCCAATATCGAAACCCAACCGCCAATGATGACATTCAAAGCGTTCCTCGGTACCCAAGAAGATACGATCACTGATGAAGAAGCTATTAAACGCTATAACGAATACAAACTGGAATTCAGGAGGCAACAATTGAATGAGTTCTTCGTTGCTCACAAGGATGAGGAATGGTATATGTCGTTTTGTCTTTCTAAGTGATTCCTGATATAACGTGAAGCTCAGTCGTACTTGAATGTGGATCTAAGAAAAATTAATTTCTACAGTGGTTTAACACACGTCTCATCTACTAAAATACTAAATTTTGTAACTAAAATTCGTATACATAGAACCGTATTTCGTGTTCATTGTGCTTACCGTGCTTATCCCACTGTAGGAAATAATCTTCCAGTCCCAACGGAATTATCAAATTCTGTCCAGGTATGTGCAGCAACTCATGGAAGTAATTCTGCTCCCTCAACTACTGATTTTAGATGGTTAATACTTTTTTTAGGATACTTATTACGCGATTTTAATAGAAATTTAAGAAGCAGACTTTTGATTGATGTAAACTTTATTGAGAAATAGCAATTCTTGGAATTCAAATATCAGAAAATAGAATAAAAGTAGGAGTTATAAAACTAATTGTAGTATAAAAATTGTGTTTAAATATAATGCAATCTCATTTAAGGCAATCAAATATTTAATAGTAAAATATTTAATATTAGCTGTATTAAATTACTTATCAAGAATGTCCATTTATTACAGTGTATATATTTATCCATGAGCATCGTATAATAATTATCCTAAAAATATATTAATCATCTAATGTCAGCAGCTAAGGAAGCACGAATATTTCTACGATTCACTGTATGTACAGAGTGCATATGTACGTTTGACAGAAGACTGTTAGGGTATAGTGGCTTTATAATTTTTGCTAAATTGCAGACACAATTTTATCGGTAATTTCAAGCCAATATGACCAGCTCTGTCTATCCCTACAGCGTACAGCCAGCAACGCCTTATGTCATGGGCACAGGTCACCTCGCACGTTTATTTTTTCGTACGATATTTTATGCATACCGCGTCTCGCGCATCGCAGAAGAATCGAGGTGTCTATTAGGTAGTTAAACAAAAATGCGAGCTGGGCGCGCAAAGCCCAAAAAACCTGCTCGCGATAGGCCGCGTTCTAAACCCGTTTAATTATTATTCATATTCGAAAGAATACGCTATCGTTGCAATAGACCTCTGAGTCGACGAGAAAACTGAATGCGAGTAAAAATATCAGACCTACAGGTGAGGCCTCATTCTGTAACCGACAATGTTGACAGTAAAACTGATAATCTTTGTAAATAATCGTCTCAAGAAAAGAGGATACACGTTTAACATTAATCACGAGGAATGATTCGCTCTAAATACGGATGGGAAACAACCGTTTTTACATTTTATATTTTATCCAACGCTAGTCGCAACGGATCTGTCGATCGCTATTGTACAACCCCTGGCAAAAAGTTTTTAACCAAACGCGATAGCGCAAAGCTAAACAGAAAGCAATTGCAGTTATTTTTGCAACGAATGAGGACTTATTTTCAGACCTTCTATCAACCAAATATTTTGTTCTCTTGCTCTATCCTTTCCAATAATAAGTGAAGATTTTCATTATTTCGTTACTATTAGTTTCACGTAGCATTCGTATTTAATAGCATTTTGTACCGTTAAGATACAATTGTTTCCATTTAGTTTCGCACTGTGTCCGATCGGAAACTGTTCGTCAAGGGTTGTATAAATATATTTCTGAACTCGAGTTCATTCACGACCTCGAGAGGTTTTAATTGAGAAGCACGAGTTGTGCCTGTACAAATAGATATGTATAATCACGGTATAAAATTGTATTGGGAAGTTATCAGAAATATCGATAATTTTCTATGTAATGCGACTTTTCCAAACGTAACGAACGATAAATCCACAAATTGTACGTCTGTTTGCTTTTCTATCGACGAGAGCCTTCTTCTCGGTCCGACGCTAATACCGAATTTTCTGTCGATCGTCAGGTTCAAAATAAAATACCACCCGGAAGAATCAGTGAAGAGAAAAGATGAGCAAGTGTCAGCACTAAAGGTACTGATTATTTGTGTAATATTTTCTCTAGACTAGTACTCAAGGAATGAGTTATAAATCTTATACATATCTACTGTATGAGACTCAAATCCTTAAGGCTCGTTCATTCTACAGAAACGGGTTGAAGTTTTTTTGGAAATGCTCGAAATGGAAGAGATAGACAAAGTTTCGGTAGACGCTGATCAAGCTGACGCCCTCCTACATTTGTTAGACGCAGTAGTCATTAAATTAGAGGGCGGTACCGAGGAGGATTTACAAGTTTTGGACGTGAAACCAACGAATCCAATTTTATCGAAGGACACAACTAGAGATAAAGAGGATACAAAAAATAAAGCTTCAACTGAAAAGAAACTTGAGAACAGGTGTGGTTTGATGCTTTCTATTAAAGAAACATTTTTCGTGAAATGTTGAAAATCGTCGATGTAGAGTTTAGTTGATTAACAATTTCTTAATTGAGCTGTATTGTATGGTTTATTTAACCGTAATTAACAGTGACGCAAATAAAACGGACGAGGCTTCGCGCACAGAGAAAACGTTTAAGAATGGAGAAAGCGTGGAGACCGAAATGAAAAGCGCAGAAAAAGATGAAAATGGCTCCGTGGTGGAGGCTGAAAAACCTGAAGACAGTATAGAAGATGCGAAAAAGGAAGACGATGTAGAGGAGACAGGTATTTCATTTCGTTCGTTGAATATCGACTAATTCTTTTCGTTATTTTGCCATTCGTAAGTTTGATCGTGGTTTAATAGGTAAGACGGAGGAAGTTAACACTAAAAAGAGGAAACGCACTGACAGCAACAGTAGCAGCAGCAGCAGCAGCAGTAGTAGTAGTTCGTCTGGCAGCGACAGCAATAAACCTGACACGCCAAAAGAAGAAACAAGTAAGAAGAAACAAACTTCTATGAAACAGTAAATTTCGATAAAATTGTAGTTCTACAATTCAACGATGTTTTTTCCAGCTGTTACTGAGAAAACAGATGCCAGTAACGAGAACGAAGAAGCGCGAGATGCCAAAGAAAAGGACCAGGAGGCCAAAACCGATGGTGAATTACCAGAACCTAAAAAGTCTACGATGGAACCAGAAGCTGTGATCGATCTGGCCAGCGAAGACAAGGAGAAAGAACCTAGAGCCTTGCACAGAACTAGTAGCATCTTCCTTCGTAACTTGGCACCCACCATCACGAAAGCTGAAGTCGAGGCGGTTAGTAGTTATATGTCATACTGAAATAAATATACGAAGTGGTTAGTGAGAGATATTTTGAGCATTGTATTCGAATAAATTTACCAACAAATTGTATGAACAGATGTGCAAACGCTTCCCTGGATTTCTACGAGTTGCAATAGCAGATCCCCAGCCAGAAAGAAGATGGTTCAGAAGAGGATGGGTGTCTTTCGAGAGACAAGTGAACATAAAAGAGATATGCTGGAGTTTGAACAATATTCGGGTAAGTTAACTATTTACGTTGCACGTTACCGAGATATTAAATGTTTATGTTTCAATGCTTTCAGCTTCGGGATTGTGAGCTGGGTGCCATAGTAAATCGGGACCTCTCGCGTCGCATCCGTACAGTGAACGGTTTGACGTCCCACAAACAGATAGTTCGACATGACATTAAACTGAGCGCCAAGATCGTTCACAACTTGGACAACAGGGTCGGTCTATGGAACGAAGATAAGAAGGATGACCATGTGTCCAAGAAAGATGAAGACAATAAAGAGAACAGAAGCACACAAAGTGCTCGCGACGTCGAGCAAGCGGTAAGAAGCGCATTTGAATATATACTTTATTTATATCGATAATAGATATTTGAATTAGGCAAAGGTCCTTTACTACTGTATGTTTCCGCAGGCGTTTGGATTGTCCTCCAAGAATCCAGTATTGAAGAACATAACTGACTACCTGATAGAGGAAGCGTCAGCCGAGGAAGAAGAATTATTAGGAATGTCCGGTGATCAAGAAGAAGGACAACTTGGAGGCGACGGAGATGGTCCGATTGAAAGAGACCCAACCCTCGTCAAGGTATAAATTCCTTATAACCTTAAAAGAGTTATATACGAATTATTCAAAGTATTGATTCGATTTCGGAATTTTTGTTTCTGTCTATAGGTTTTGGACAGATTGATTCTCTATCTACGTATAGTTCACTCAGTCGACTACTACAACCATTGCGAGTATCCAAACGAAGACGAAATGCCCAACAGATGCGGTATAATGCACGTCAGAGGATCCCCTCCGACCGCCAAGGTGTCTAGTACAGAATTATCGGAGTACTGTCGCAGCTTTGAGAGCAAAATGTCTGCTTTTCTGCAGCCAGTTGCTACCCTATCTCAGGAAGAATTTGATAAACTAGGCGCTAAAAATGCTGAAGCGTATCCTTTTTATGCGTAGAGTACATTATTACATAAAGATATAATGGGTAGAGAATTGAGTGGTGCTACTTAATTGTTAGCATCAGGAATGAGATATCGCTATAAACTTGGATGTTTTGTCATCAAGAATGCTGAGTATAAGTTGAAAATTAGTTTTATTTTTTACCACTGGTTTTTCCTACTCTTTATTTGGTTGAGTGGATTTGTCTGAAAGTACTTAAGCTCCTTAACTCCCGGATCAGTGAGGTGGAAAAATTCGTTCAAGCCAATACCCAGGAGTTGTCAAAAGATAAATGGTTGTGCCCGCTCAGCGGAAAGAAATTCAAAGGACCAGATTTCATCCGAAAACATATTTTCAACAAACATGCTGAAAAGGTTGCTGAGGTAAAGGCGGAGGCGGAATACTTCAACAACTATCTGAAGGACCCGAAGAGGCCACAGCTTCCTGAGCATCCTGGGAACAAGGCACCGCCCAGAGAAGGCATACGCGAGGGATTCAATCCCTACGGTTGCTCTACGTAAGTTTTCAAACGTGTAGCTGGGCAAGTTCAATATGAAATGTGAAAAATTTTATTAAATATCAATGTTTAATCCTTATTCAAACGATATGCTACTTAGCTAATTATTATTTTTTATTATTTACCATCCCCTACCAGGCATATACTGAAATTGTTTTAATGATACAGGTTTGGAAGTTATGGCGGAAGCGGTTACGGTGGTAGCAGAGGAGGGTACGGGTCGAGCTATGGCGGAGGATTCGGCGGAGGTTTTGGAATGCCGCGTCCCAGTCGTGGTGGTTTCAATAGAGGACGGTAAGACTACCTTTTCCTTGATTTCTAGTACATGCTTTCGCCATCTTCTTCGAGATCTGCGACACATGACATAGATAGTGTCAAAGGTTCCTGGGATATGTAGTTAAAGAAAAACCAGCTTAGAATGGTCAGAGTCGCGTTTCAAAATTGTTCTTCCATTCGACGCATTGAACGTGGTGTCATACCGCTGTTTTACAGGGCTGCTCCGGACTCAACCTCGAGGCCTCTTGTTAGTTATAATGACTTGGACCAGCTAGACATGGACATGTTCTAAGTTTTATCGAGCACACACGACTCTCGAGTCTTTTGTACGGGTTTAAAGGCAATGAACAAAATCCTCCGTGATATAGCAGATTTACATCTGGATTACGTAACACGCATGCGCATTAGGCCTGGGACTTCTCAATTCAATACTCGAATATATCAACATCGTTATTTAAACATCGCTGAGAATAAGTTTCCTTTTTTTGGAAAAATTAGCCAAATACTTTTCAAATATTTCTGCTACTTCCACGGAAGTTTTTTCTACAATTGAAAATGTAACGAGTACTAAAACAAACTGATCACGGCTAAAAATATTTAAACATGTTAGTTTCACATTACTACAATACAAATGTTATACGGTATATCGTTGATAACATGTGACGAATGGCAATAAATAATTTAAAGAAGAAAGGAAGAACTTAAAGTATTTAATTTATATACTTCATTAGTGCACAAAATATTCGATTATTCAAGTATTGAACCCGGCAAGTAGTCCCCAGCCTTAATGCACACAGTAGAGTGACAGCAAGTTGCCGATTACTCAACGTGATACAAAGTTTCAAAATTAAAAGAGAAAAAATTAAAACGAACGTGTTAACTAAAATTTAGCACATTTTTATCCTTGTTTAACATGGGGTAGAGTTGACGATCTATATATATATAAAGAAAGAAATTATATATAATGCCATAACGTGTATTTTAGCATAAAAAAAGACATTTGGTGTCGCGTTTCCCGGTTAGAAAGCGATACGGAAAATCGGCAGATTCTGTAATCGTATGACAAAAGGAATAACAAATAAATATATTTGTTACTACTCATGTATGTACTTTTATTTTATATCCCATGTCTCCGTTTGAATTCCTATGTCCAGTTGGTCGTATGTCGCGCGTTATGTTTCATCGCTTTTAGTGCACCTGCCTCGATTCTCATCTTTCTACGATTGAACGTTTCAATTATTAAAACTTATTTTAGTCTTAGGACACGCTTATTTATATAATGTTTTTGGTTCGTAATATCAAAGCCTTATTCAATAACATTTCTACAATACTGATAAAATGATAAAACATTAATAAGAAAAAAAGACGTTTAAAATGTTGAATAACATACACAAAAATGAAAATAAAAATCTCACGTTTTTATATGCTTGTACTTGTATTGCTAAAATAAAAATTATTCTTTTTGGTCAGCGGTAACTGAATATATTTATAGTGAATTTATGGAACGTAGAAAAAAAAAAATAATCTGAAAGTGGAGATGTATTTTAGTTTTGTTATGTAATCTTTTTCAATCTAAAATGAGTTTTAATAGTTTAAGCTATTACTCCAGTAATTATTTCGGACGTTTTAATTGTTATTCAACGTTACAGTGGCGGTGGAGGAGACTTCCGACCAGTCATTCATTATCGCGATCTCGACGCACCAAGAGAGCCGGACGAATTCTTATAAAACTCTAGGTACGCGTGGCTCGAGAATAGTGAGGATCCGAGGAGAACGCTTCTTTTCTCGAGCAAACGGAGACAAACTGTCGTTTTACGGCGAAATTAACATCGAAACCTGCGTACCAAATGTCTGTATATATTTATCGCACACAATAATCTGTCATTTAGATAAGAGACTACGCAGAGTTTCGCCAAAAACTCGATATATCAAGTATACCCACGAATAGCAATTGGGTTCAAGACTCAATTTCGTGAACACTTTGCATAAATAGATTTGTATTGATACATTATTTATAAATTTGCTATGATCAAATGGTTGACTACATAACTTTTTAAGAAATTAAACAGATTTTAATCGAATTATTTGTTCATAACAAATTTATGAACACAGTTGACACTAACTGGATTTCAGTCATATTTAAAACGATTGGGATCATCACCATCATAAAAATTTAAAATCTCTTGTTTGGCTTAGATTTATACGCCCATCGCCTACCCACGTAGGACTTTATACGAGGGAATCAGTTGTATACAAAAATACACATAGTTGAGTATACATAGTTCTTAGGTGTGTACAAACGCAAATAGATCTCTTGTTCGACGATACGATAAGAAATACCACTACATAGGTTATATATTATATATCACTTTATAGTATCTAAAAATAATATTCTGTTTGAACGTCTCGCGTTGCGTGGTAAGAATATCGGTATCTGTAATCGAAAACTATGATACACGCATCAATAAAAATATATACATATATATCGTTCCCTAATTGTATCCTGCGATTAAGTATATAATACCGCTTGTAACGATTTATTACGCACCACTGCATATCTATACAGCACAGTTTTACATATACATAATTATATATTATATACATTAATTACATTCGTCTCTCTGTAAGAAAAATACTGTATACGCGGTGAACGACACCGACCCATTCAACGCGAGAGAATAAAATTAAGAAAATCGATCTTTGCAGTGCCTCTCATCGGTCCCGTCACCGCAGTCATCGATCCCGTTGCACTTCATCCCCTTCGCGATGCATCTACTGTTTCTGGGTAACAAAAAATGAAAGAAAAAGAGACACAACAATTAGTAAATTGGCTTTTTTTTTTAAATGAAAGTAGAAAATCCTACTAATTGTATTTGGTAGAGCTCGATATCAACTTCAGATTACTGTTACTAGGTATATCTAAAGCCTTGTTAACTTAAATTGAGCATAGTAAGTACTAAAATAAAAGAAAAAGAGACACAACAATTAGTAAATTGGCTTTTTTTTTAAATGAAAGTAGAAAATTCTACTAATTGTATTTGGTAGAGCCCGATATCAATTTCAGATTACTGTTACTAGGTATATCTAAAGCCTTGTTAACTTAAATTGAGCATAGTAAGTACTAAGTAGACAGCCGACAATATATATAGTTAACAGCATATACTTAAGGATATTCTTGGAATGAATGTTTATAACAAAAGGGTACAAACTTACTGGCATGTGAATTCCTGCTTGTTGCACTTTCCTTGGCATCCGTGAGGCTCGTCAGATCCATCGACACAGTCTGATAAACCGTCGCAGAAACGAGCCTTCGATATGCACTGACCATCGCTGCAAGTGAACTCGTTTTCCAACGGACACGCTGGTGTCAAAACACAAAACAGTCCCCGTCGTAAGTAATCGACGCACGCGATCGATCAACGTTACAGCCGACAAGCGCGTGCACTTTCGACGTTGGAACACGTGCAGGCATTGATCAAGCGAGACGAGGTTAAGAGTTTTATATCGCCCGAAAGGTCGAGCAAAATCAAAACCGGCATTGTGCGCGTGCATAGGAACGAGATCAAAGAGATCGTTGTGCGTGCACGCATGGATAGTGCGGAAAACTCTCAAGCAGCAGGCAATCTTAATCGCGATGATCAGGACCAGCTTTGCGTGGAAGCAAACGATTCATCGTGGCGCCTGTAACTAGGGGCGTTTTAGCAGGAAAGAAAAGGAGAATTATGAAAATTAATAAACTAAGAATCGTTATTTTTCTGATACTACTATTTTGAGATTCGGTAATACTAACTTGGAAATTCATCACACTAAATGTTAATTGATTAATAGTATATCATTATTATAACGAACAAAAACATGGCAACTCTTTTGCACCCCCGATTGTGCAACGTTTGGTGATTGTAGCTTTCTATACAAACTGGTAGAGACTGATAAACCTATTAGCAAGCTGTTTACTATTGAAAGCAAATGATGTAATGAAATATATCTTGTTCAATACAAATTACTTTAAGCTTAGAAACTCTGATTATTTTTGTTTTTAATTTGCAATACGAACAGCATTTCAAGCGCATAGATTGGAAATTGTATTAGGCCGCTAGTGTCTCCAGCTCTTTGCCTAGCGATAATTGAGAGCAAGCGTGCGTGACATGCGAAAATTAAATACGTTCCAAATGAACAGATATGTGTACTCACACCGACCAAGATTACGACCTACGAAGGAGAAAAGAAAACAAATACAAAAGTTGAGAAAGGCCTTCACCCATAGGGAGGAACAGAGAGGTACGGATAGAGAGTCATGGTAGCTGATGGTATGCGAATAAAGGACTCTATCATGGGTTAATTGATCAATTCATTAATTGATTGAACATTCAACGATATATTCGTAATTACTAGACTGAGAATTTTATGCATTTATGGTGTGCAATAATGTAGAATACATACATGAAATGTACATAATGTATGCTGAATATATTCTACGATTATTATTAGGTTGTCCCGAAAGTTTCTTTCGCGAGTTGCACTCAATTATTTGATGTGGTCGTGTTTACATAAATAGACAATCTAATTTCATAGATATTCATGTTGTAACAGTAATGGAGCACAATGAGTCGTGCACAATTCAGTAATGTAACATAAAACATAAAATATTGTCCATGTATTACTTATTAATAAAGCGAAAGAAACTTTTGGGACAACCTAATATAATATATAATATATATAAATAGACAATCTAATTTCACAGATATTCATGTTGTAACAGTAATGGAGCAAAATGAGTCGTGCACAATTCAGTAATGTAACATAAAACATAAAATATTGTCCATGTATTACTTATTAATCAAGCGAAAGAAACTTTTGGGACAACCTAATATAATAGTATCGTTATTTCGTTTTGCATAAGTGCATATACCTATTGGTCATGTTTAGCACGTGTTCATTACATCACTTTGTATATACGCAGTCTAGTAACTACTTATACAAAGTCGATAATTCGCTAACCATCAGCTCGCGCTTCTCGGGATGATCGGAATCGACGAGTCGCGAGACTGTGTCTTACCAAGAGTGCAATTAATCTCATCGGCCGCATCCCAGCAATCTATCTTGCCGTCGCATCTCTTTTCCAATGGGAGGCAGGAAGTCTCGTTACCGCACTGGAAATGCGTCTCCGGATCGCAGACTGCAACAAACGTGGCAACCGTGTTATCGCGCGTAATCTTCGTGCCGCTTCTCATGTACAGCGTTCGGTATAATTCCCGACGTAGGCATCGCGCATTGTCTTCGAACGAAAACAGATTGGCATTCGAGACTACAAAAACTTTGAGAGGTTACAGAGGTAGCCGGAACTAGAAAAAAATTGTTACGCAAGTAGGGTACTCGCGGGCGCAAGTGGTCGGAACGGGCGTGGATTCTTGTTCTGCGAAGAATTGCAAGCGTTGCTAATGAAACATTGGAACATTATTTAATTTGTGATACTAACAAGTAACGGAATTGTTTTAATTTTTGTAGTATGTAAGTAATTAATATGAACTCGATCATTTAAGCTACTGTAAGATAGTGTTATTAAGCAAAGATTAAATCGTTCCAAAGAAGGTTCTTTGCTATTTAGTCGATACCGGCATTTAAGAGTTCTCTCTGTTTGAACTGTTTTCATAGACAAGAAACATTCCAAGAAAAGCGTCAGACACCGACACGCTAGACGCGCGGGGTCTTTACCCGGTGGATTACTCGGATTGTTATAGCAAAGGTAGCAAACTGAAGCCCTCGACGGTAAAGCCGATAACAGAAAGTCATAGGTCACGCAAAACTGGGCTAATGCAATATAATACATACCGCAATTGTACTCGTCCGAATGATCATAACAATTCATGTGCCCATCGCATCGTTTGGTTAGAGGGATGCATAACGTGTTCGAGCACGTCCACTCGTCGTCCAGGCAATAATGCTCGATCTCTACGCACCTATCGACAAAAAACACACGATTAAATTCTAAGAAAACAATTGACGTTCATTTAGAAAAAATTCTGTTTGAACTTATACTTTGTTTTCCTTGAGGTATATGTATAGAAGGAAGCTTTTAACTTATTACTTTAATTAGTACCCTATCTAGAAAGAAGTTCCGACATAGAAAAAGCTTTGCAGATTAGTGTGTATTAATCCTTTGCACCATGAGGTCACCTCTGGCGTGACACTATATGCAGTCTATAAAATAGGATCACAAATATTTTTGTTTAAATTCTTTGAAGATATACGTTTGTACATAAAAGTCTGGTATTATACACTTCGTATCATAGTGCAAAGTGTTATTACAGATTGATATTAACTTGTGCATACTATTGGAAGGCATATTAAAAATCCTATCTATTTCCCTAGATCGAGCATTGTAATTAGACAACCAACAACACGGACAATCAACTGTGATAGGTAGACATTTGAATCAAAAACATCTGTAAATCTGTTCTCATGGGGCAAATAGTTTAGAACTCTTACAACAAAAGTTCCAAGGCAACAGTTGCTTCAGGACTTATACTAGAGAAGTTTTATAGGATAACTGAAACATTGTTCCTATGTATTGACCTAAAAGCGTCCACGTCGAGACGATGGCACTTCTGTTTGTTGACAACGCAGAAGCCAGCGCAACCAGTTGGATCCTCGATATCGAGACGGATCCTGCAAACGGGCACCTCTTCGTCCACGAGAGCTACACACACTTCATCGTGTAAACAGTCGTCGCAATATCGGGTGGAGTTGACGTTCAGTGGACTCGTCGTTTCCGTTTCCGTTTCTGAAACTGGCGGAGTGGCACTCTGCGGAAATGTTTGGTCGTTGCTTAAAAGGATGCTTGCGATCAAGGTGCTGCTCATCGGTGTCGTCGATGCTGCAGCCGAAGTGCCGTTCTGATTGCTGCCAGTGGCGTTTGAGAGAAACATTCCTGCTGATAGAGTATCATTGTGCGACGAGCTTTTCGTTAACTTCAAGTACTGTTGGATCATCTGCAGCTTCTCGGGCTCTGAAATCAGTCGATCGATGAATCTCCTGTTATACATTCGAAAAGCACGAAATTCAAGTAACGTGTTTGTATCATTTCCTTGAACTGAAAATTTAAACTGAAGACATTTATTCGATGAAATGAATAATAGAGGAAGACATTTTTCTCTATTCAACAGTTTCTTTCGCATTTCCCATTGATTGTATGGTGGCCTAGAAGGTCGCGTCCTCTACTTTGACGAGACACGTGATAAAGAATTTAAATCGAACATGAAAACCACGAGTCAAACACGTCGTATAAGGTGCACAAGGCACTCTATATCTGACTATGGATACCTTGAGTAAATCGTAGTAAACCTTCGAAAGGCCTATTTACACATATCCGTAACGTGTCAGTTCCGTATCCGTACCGTATCAAGAACGTCACGGAGCGGTGTCGGACGTGTGTGAACATGCTCATTCAAAAACAACAGAAGAATATTTAAAATCACTGACACTGATGGAACATTACGTAACTGAACGGATACGGAACTGATACGTTACGGATGTGTGTAAATAGAGACCTAAATCCTCACGCCTCAACCGTATCATACAACTCAACTATTGTACTATTACATTAAAATAACTCATAAATGTACGAATATATATTTCCTCCTGTCATTATGAATATCAAAATTGATCCTAGTGCGTCGTTCGCGGAGTTTAGACAAAGAATGACCGAGTCTCGGCGTGTCGAAGTTTGCCGGCTACAAATAACTCGTTGCTCGGAAAATAAACGGTCAACGCCTCCTGCCATTTCTCATCATACACGTATTACACGTACCCAACGTGCTTCCTGGCCGACCGCGTCTTAAGTCGATCGGTCCATCGAACACGAGCACGCCGAAGAAACCGCACTGTTGACCCAGCGGTTAAATTCATCTCGTTGCTGCAATTACTTCGCTTCGACGAATTAAACCTCGGCGAGTCGTTCGTGCTCGTCGACTGGACGCTAGCGTGGACCGTTCATGCTTGCTTAATTGCTCAAAGACGCGAGTAAGCGAACGAACGTGAATCGCGATCGTCGCGCTGGTGGCATATTTATACCTAAGTACGTATGCATGAATGTGTGAGGCCAGTACGCGTAACGCGGAGTAAACATGGAAAATAATGCGCGATTTTCATATAATCAT
>NW_026534333.1:11738263-11742093 GCF_026225885.1 Hylaeus anthracinus | reverse complement strand
GCGCGCGTAGACCGTTGGAGCGGCCGCGGTAGCGAAGGCTACGCGCTGGCGGGCGCGCTTGTACGCGAACAAGCGACTCGACGTGCATCGAAGGACATTGACGCTGCCGCCTATAGCGCGTAGCCTTCGCTACCGCGGCCGCTCCAACGGTCTACGCGCGCTCTGATTGGTCGGGGTTTTCGCTTAATATCTCCTTAACGAAGCCCCATCCGACATTTTTGCAAAGGAAATTGTTGTTCAGAATCGTCTCAGCTACCCCCCATTTGCGGCTTTTCCCCGACTTTTGGGACACCCTGTATATATGTATAATATTATACACATATTTGTATTTGTAGTGTTGGAGTACGCGAAGAGGAAGAGAAAAAAAGAACAAGTCAGTGTTTTCGAAGCATGGAATAGTCACAGGTGGAGGGGGGACCTTACGTCTCGACGTGCGGTCTCGTCCAATCTCGACTTCTCGAATCTTCCTCCTTGAGTTCTATTTCTAAGATTAGTGAACGACAAATTTTCGGGTCGGCTAGTTCACAGAGTTCAGAGCGACGATCGTCGCCGACGTTCTCTTTTCCCAGGACAACTTCAAAGTACGCGACAACGGGTAATGGGAACCTGGATGCCATTCGCCTTGTCCTCTATTTTTCTGCCTTTGTGCCGAAATGCGTCTCGTTTCGCGCGCGGCAGAGAATATATCTACACAATTAATACACATTTGTCGGTCATTCTTATATTATTACTTACACGATTCCGTGTTATCTTAGTTAAACTTTGACATCATTTAATAGAAATAGAAAGTAAAAGTGTTCAAACAGTTTTTCTCTATATATTTGACTCTGGATTAATTTATTATTTTCATCAAGTTCACGTATCGTTGGGCTTATCTAACATCCGGTGACTTTTATCAAGCATGTTAACCTTAGTCTCGTTATTTATCCATAATGTGTGATTTCTCGTGTACTCGTTTCGTTAATTTGAATATTAAATGATACAATCAAAAATGCGATGGTCTTTTCTTGATTATTGAGAAATGGTAATACATATATGGTACTACGAGGTAATAGCGAGAAACTTTGATAGTAGAAGAAGAAAACTGTTCGAGCGACGACCACGAATCGTGATACAGATGACTATTCTTAATAATGTTATCGTGGACGTCTATGAAATATCTTAAGTAAACTTTCTTAAGTAAACTAAGAGGTGTGTAAAAATGCCATAAAAATGATCGTAATCTATTTGGTAATCTATTTAATACTTTCACTGTATTTCGCAATACTTCGTACTTTTAAATTGTGTTATTTTTCACTGTGAAATAATAAAAAGAGAAATATGGTAGCTGACAAAAAATTTCAAAATAATGTTATTATCACGAAATAATATGACTAGAGTTAAACAAAATTACATTTACTCTTTAAGCAAAACAATTATCCGGAAACTAAAATTATAAATGAACCTTCTCCACTAGAAATTAATAAATTGGCAAATTATTTAATGCACAAAAAAAATGTGAACTCAAAGAAAAATTGAAGTTAACAAAAGGTCTGATAGATAAATAATACCATGGTGACGAGAACTACAAAGACCATAAAATTGAAAAAAGATGATTTAGACGGGAGTCAGGTGAATTAATAAAAAAAAATTAATAAAACAATTGTTCTCAATAAACAATTTAAAAGAAAACGAGGTTTTGAAATTGAAAATTTTGAAAGATCTAGAACAAATTTTGTTTCAAAGTTTTATATCCGGGACAGCGCGAACGCAGTCCCGACTACCAAAAATTATACGCCCGAGATATCCACATTAGGGATATTCGCAAGGGTCAGCCTAACCGTAGTGCAATGGAAAAGCCTCGCCCTGGAGGAACCGCCTTCTTGATCACGGTAACCTCTGCGCCAGGTAAGTATGCTTTGCTTCCCTCGGCGTTTGTACTTATGCTATGTCCCTTACACTTTCTACTGCGAGAAACCTACGCTCTGAAACGCCATCTAGCTGCGACTAATCATACTACTACGCCTGTGCAGCGCAAGCGTGGTGCTCAACTTCTCTGAGCAGTGACTCTCCATCTACGATCTATGTGTATTAGAGATGGACAGAATTTTATTCGAATAATACCTGAATGCAATGTTCATTCGATTGATTAGAAGTATGTAGAAATGGGAATTAGAATAAGAAGTTAGGTTACATAGAGAAAGAGAAGAGAAAGGTTAAAACATTATATTAATTCACCAATTTAAATGTGATATTTAAACATAAATGGAAAGACTGGACCAGGAGGTGGTATAATCTAAATTATAATGACTTTACACTCAAATAAACAATCTAACTTCTTATTCGATCGAACTGTTGAGCTATTATTCGTCCAAAGTGAAACACAATTAGACTGCACAATTTAGCTTGCAATTATTACAAATCCTGTTTATCTCTCCTTCGTTATACGAATATTTTTGTCTAAATGCAAGATAATTTTGTCCATTTCTGAATCATACGCAAAATCTATGTCAGAAACGAAATAATTTCACGTGAATTTAAACAAACTGTATCATAAACGTCTGATAGTAAATTCAAGAAGAATTAAAGAATACATATAGTTTCCCGAATGTCTCGTTATCGTTCAGCTAAATTGTGCGAGTATGATTAAGAGTATGATTAAGAGTATGACTAATGAGAGTACCTGTATAATCTGGTTTGTCGAGCACTGTCACTCACCTGAAACGATCCATGTTCCTTGACATCGGTGAAGAATATTGGTCCCTCCTTGGCGTACCACCGATCCTGGGAGTAGATCGAGTTCACCCTCATCCCAGCCTTAATCTTCTCAGACGCAATCAACGCTTTGTCTTCCTTATTGTTTGCTTCGATAACCTGCCCAGGACTGCGTTCATATTCTATCAGCTTCCCCGTGTTTTCGCCGCCTCCAACATTTTCAGAGATCGTGTACACCGTCACAGGATTATTTCCTTTCCTAGGAAACTCTTCTTTCGGCGATTCCTGATTACCAAAATTATAGTCCTCCAGGATGGTTCGCGGACTATCGTTAGAAAGCTGACCTTGCTGCTGTTCGTTATCCCTGTTCTTCCTGAGCACGGTATCCTTCTGTTCCCTGTCATCCATCTCGCGAGGAGCGTTAGAGGCTGCAGCCTTGCTTCTACAGTGCTTGCAGTCCTTCTTCCTGCGTCTCCTGTTCGGCCTGCATTCGATCGACTGCGATCGAGCGGAGATCTCCTGGGTCAAGGCGTCCCCGTTCGCTTCCGTGTCCTCGCGACAGACATTTTTCTCGCGACTCGTCACGCGAACGGAAGAACTCGTGGACGTATCGAGGCCGCCGTGACGAAACGGCAGCGTGAGGTTTCGACGGAAGACCGAGACGTCTTTCCTAACAGGCGTCTCTTCGTAGGTAACGCGTTCAGTGCTCGTGGATGTAGGAGACTCACGAGCGGACGGGTGCGAGGTCTTTGAGACATCTTCAACGGCAGGCAGGATGTCCTCGTACACGTGGCCGTCAGGATTCGACAACGATAAGAAGATGTCGATCCTTGCTGGACGAATGGCGTAGGTCTGCGATTCCTGGGTAGGCGATTGTCGTAGGCGGGGGTAACCAGGGTCTTCGATTCTTGGCTCCTCCTCGAAGCCTTGGTTCTCCATCTGAAACAGGGGAACAGCGGTTAGTCGCGCTGTCCACGCAGTTGTTTATTTAATTAGGTTGGCTTAAAGTTAATAGCCTTTTTGCTAGGGGGAGCAATACTTTATCTATCATTGAGATAACATTTTACGCTTCCATGATTGCAAGAATTATGAAATATTATATAAATATTAATGAGAAAAGGATTGTAATAGATGTA
>NW_026534333.1:11735551-11738253 GCF_026225885.1 Hylaeus anthracinus | reverse complement strand
TGAAATATTATATAAATATTAATGAGAAAAGGATTGTAATAGATGTAATAAATATTGAACGATACCAATGTTGCCAAAATGAAAAATATTATTGAAGTTAATTATGTGCCTCTTCGCTACCAGTAGCGTTAACGCGCAAATAAACGGCGATTTTATATATTATTGAGATAACATTTTACGCTTCCATGATTGCAAGAATTATGAAATATTATATAAATATTAACGAGAAAAGGATGAAATTGTAATAGATGAAATAAATATTGAACGATACCAATGTTGCCAAAATGAAAAATATTATTGAAGTCAATTATGTGCCTCTTCGCTACCAGTAGCGTTAACGCGCAAATAAACGGCGATTTTTCTTAGACAAAGAAATGCATTTACTTCGTAACATATTGTCCGTTTCGTCTTGTTTATAATCTGTTGGCACCTTTTGGGCAAATTCATGACGTGGCTTTGTAAAAGTCCCCAAGTTAGGAACCATTCGAACTTTTGGCCAACCTAATATTTAAACGATGTTCGCGTACGTTTTCGGGATGGTTCGTCGTTAATTTGAATTTTGAATTAAAAACAAAAAATCAAAGTTGATTGGTTTTTTTTTTATTGCTGGTTTGATTGATCCGTGACAGTTTCGGCTTCCCATGGAGGAAACAAAATGACCCGTTGCCTCGCGGAGAAGATAATTAAGCGTTTTGTGGGCCGTGCCCGGCCCTCTTCTGTTCGCCAATTATCGTGTCCTCGATGATCGTCGGCTCGTTCTCTTCTCGCTCGGAGGGGGAAATTACCGATTCGTTAATGGAATGTGGCAAAACATGAACGAAAATTCTTATATACATACAAATCTCGAATCCGAGACAAGAAATGAATAACTTTGATGCATTATTCATTATCGATATCATGGAATCAGTGACGACACTGTCTCTGACATAAACTCGTGAAAATATACGAGATTTGAGACATTCGAGGGAAACGATTCCATATGAACGGATTTTAATTATCATAATTTTCGAGATCGGGAAAGACGGGCAAGTCTTGGATCGTGCGCAGTTAAGTGTCGAACTTTCTCACGTTGCAATCGATTCGAACCTCTGCGAAGATTGCTAAATCAATCGATGTCGTAGCCAGCGCTGCGACGACGTCGATTAAATATTTCTCATCGTGTCTATGCGTCATCGACTGTCAAACTTCGATAACTCCTTGAGTCCTTCAATTTTTCATGTACTTGGCGTAATTTTTGTTTACTTTTTTCAAGTTTTTTATGGGGATCTCACTTCTTTTTACAAAGATAATTTGCATAGCGAATGACTTTAAATAATTGTTATGAGTATGTAGTATGAGTATACGTATATAGTACTTTGTGTAGAGTTCATGGTGCTCGAAACCGCTTATGATTGCAGGAACTTGAAATGTTAAAGATGAAGTGAGAAATAGGAAAAATATCTCGAGACAATGCTAAATACAACGATAAAACACACCGGCGTACCCTGGTGTTTTCTATCCGCCCTCTTCTTTATTCGCTGTCCTCCTCTACGGTTCGAAGTCCGCCGGCAACATCAGAAAATACGCGAACGCTGCGATAAACGCACAAGTTCAGTCCCAAGCTTGTGCATTTAAGGAGACTTTACTGTACAACGTAAAAAGTCAACGCTATGAGACTTCTCCTTGTTAAACAAAATGAAATATTACTAGATCGTTAAAACTGAACCACTACGTGTCGTTTTTAAAGATAAAGCCAGGCGCCGTGGCGATCGAAGGTACAATTACCGATCGCCAATCTTCCCAGCCAAGTAAACAGCGAAACCGCGAGGGTCCGTAAATCGAACGAAAGGCGAAATAGTGTCGCGCAGAGAAAGGGAGCTGTAGCAACAACGCGAACGAGGGAGCGGAATTAAGCGTCTCGTTGGGGAACATCTCGACGATTGTCGCAATTATCGCGACTTGACTCTCCGATTGATCCCGGCCAGCAACCATCTGACGTCATCGACCTCGTGGATCTTCGGTGGATCTTCTGCGCGCGATCGTTCACTCCGCGAATGAATATATATCGTTTGCTGACCCACGACGCCTGTGCCCTGTCGTCGCTTTCGCGCTTGGAATTCCAAGGCATTTCTCGAGAGCGAGACCATTCGAATAATTTCATTTGTTAACAGGATTTCGATCAAATGCATTTATCTCGAAACTATGTTTCACGTGACTGTGACGATGATATCTTGAGGTGATGTCAATTGAAATGGATGCAACTTGAAGAGATAAGTAGAGGATACCTATCTTTCTCGGATGTGGCTTGGTCAACTTGATATCATTTCCAATATCACCTCGTTTTTGTAGTTTAGAAGGTAAACAATTTTAGTGCAAATATGGAATTTGTATTTATATCACCGAAATTTTGTTAAATATAAATTTTGATTATTCGTGGTGTGATTGTTCATGTACTTTAAAAATTTCTTTTTGCCTTATTTTAAGTGAACACAACGACGAGTGTATATTTCAAATGTTATTTTTAAATAATAAATATTGTAAACATTATACATTCTAAGATTCCATAAAAATTCATGCATATGCAGAAGATATTTGTGGTGTGATTCTTTATGTACTTTAAAAAATTCTTTTTGCCTCATTTTAAATGAACACAACGACGAGTGTATATCTCAAATATTATTTTTAAATAATAAATATTGTAAACATTATACATTCTAAAATTC
>NW_026534333.1:11731741-11735541 GCF_026225885.1 Hylaeus anthracinus | reverse complement strand
CAAATGTTATTTTTAAATAATAAATATTGTAAACATTATACATTCTACAATTCCATAAAAATTCATGCATATACAGAAAATCTGAATAAACACATAGTGTATATTGCACATTTATATATATAATAGTCTTTCTTTAAATTAATTCCAAACGTTCCCCAAGAAAAGACGACTCTCCCTTCAAGACTACTTAATCTTCTCATATTCTATATTTTAAAATTGGTTAAAAATTCTGCCAAATACCTTTTCTTTGCGATTTACGAATGATAACGCTAACCAGGCGAAGAAAATAGAAATCTCACGAAGTGATACACCCTCTAGAGTCACAAGGGAGACAAAGATCGACCGTCAATTAATTTCCCCCGTTTGACCACCGTGAAATAGTCGTCGCAATGGCGTCCCTGAATCTCAAATTCCAATTCCGACAATTCCAAATTAATTCCTCACGTTTATCTGGCCTGAGTCAACGACGCGTCGACGATGACGCACCCGCGAAACTAACAGGATCGCGCGTACCCGGTTGCATGTTAACTAGGCAAACGCATTTCCGTCGATCGAATCATCGATTGGTACGAAGAATCGCTACTGGCCGCCCAAGGACGACGAGGATGACAACCGTTCGCGACCACGCGGATCTCCTTGGAGCGTTTACGAAACGAAATAGCTGGGAAAACGATAAACTCTTTTCTATTCTTTCTTCGCGTATTTCCCGGAACGGAAGGCTACTATTAAAGGTCCCGCGTTCGGTTTGCAGGTTTCTTTCATGCCACGGTTCGCGATTGACTCGATAGCACTATCGATAGTTGCTTTTTTCACAGAAGAGGTATTTAAAAAATAAAAATGGCTAGATGAAATGCTATCTCGAATAAACCGCTTGTTCTTGTTCAAAAGTGACTACTATCAATGACAAAAATTACTCGAAATAAACAAAAGAATGTTTTCTTGCTAGCTTCGTATGTCTACTATTATTTCTGAAAAACATTGACCTCCTACATCTATTTCCCGCAAATAAAGTATCTTTTTTTTCTTTCACGCGTACGACAATGTCCCCTTACAAATTTTGTTTTCATAGAATCCTACATTTACTTAAATAAACGTAAATATCCAAGTGTTCCCCTTTGAATGTCCCACCCTGTATACGTGAAACGACTTATAAGATGGCATAGAGCGATATTTGTGCGTGCAACTGCGTGCCTATTAATTTTCATTCTGATCCAATTACTTCTTCGTGTAACAAAAGAGAGAAAAACGATAAAGAACCCCTAAATTTTCGGGGCGAAGAATTCGACATGGGCCCCCTTAGGCCGTATCCGCGAGCAGATCTCCCCGCACGAGTCTTTGCAACGTGACTAATTGCGGAGCCCTGCGTAACCGCACACGTGCACGCTCGTGCGCATTCGTCCCGTAATTGTCTGCGCGCGAAACCGACCATCGAAACGCGGACCCTCGATTAATCACCGACCGAACCAATTACGACACACGCTGGACCGGAACGAATTAGGCGAGGAAACGGTATCTCGAGTAGGATCGGCACGCGCCGATCGGGATGCTCGCGAGAATCCTTCGGTTCCATCTGGAAATCTTTTTCTTTTCTCTCTATCTCTGACAAACATAAAAGTACGATTTCGTGAGAGAATTGCATTCTCTGTGTCTCTTTTTTTCTTTTCCTTAAGCTTATTTTAATAGACCTTCAGGTGGTTACCGCACGTCGAAACTGATCAGAATTTGTAACTTGCAATCGTCAATGACAACTAACGATTACAGATTTGTAATCGTTAAATGTATCTCGAAATATTACAATTAATATTTTATACATTTTTAGGGCTACTTGTGACATTTGGATTGCGAGTGTTCATGAAATTTCGTATTTTTATATAGAACGAACTTATATTGAAGAACGTTTTATCTTCTAAATGTTGTAACGCGTATTTTATTTATTATATTTTATTTGTATCATCCGTACTCTGCTGATATTTGTTACGAGCTTACGAAGTTTAACATTTTCCTATACTTGGTATAAATGTATAAGATTTGATAAGAAATTTTATTAATTAATAATTTTATAAATTTTATAAGAAAAATCATTGATTTAATATAGAACCCTAACACTGTAACACTTATACAAACTTTGCAAAATTGCTTCAAATCGTGAATTTTATTAACTTTAACAAGTCTCAAGAATTCGTTACGTTTGAAAACAATTGCAGGAGCTTTTTAAGTATTAACTGCTTGGTCAAGATTACGATTACGATTAATTTGCGAATAGCGGAGGTCGATTTGACGTCAATATCTTTAATTATAGGGCTCAATTATTGAAGGAAGTTCCATTAGATGTACGTCATGCGTGGTTTATGCATGGCGATTCAACCGAGTAATCGGGTAGTTCTTGAACCAACGATTTTCGAACAGATGGATAGTTCACAACGTGACATGCAACCTGCATGGTTTCCATCGATTGCGCAGATGCCATTGGAGCAGTCTCTAACTTGAAGCTTCTAGAAGAACGTCAACTGTGCGACGAACTATCGCTATGATGTGTGTTCTTATCATTGAATATACAAAGAATTTGTATAGGCTACAGTTTTACAATAGTATGCAATAACAATAGCTCGAATTTTTGCAAATTGAGTAGTCTGTACTTTGGGTCAAAGAATAAGGACCAATTAAATCAAATTACAGAGAACTCAGAAACATATAGACGTTGAATTTAATATTGATACATTATACTGCGATTGTAAAGTGCTCTGTGGGGAGGAGGGGGTGAGCGATTTTCCAATTGAATACTAATGGAGAGAGTGTTGCTACTTTGAAGGGTGAGTTCGTTATGCTGTCAAGTGGTCGTCATCCACAGTTACTCGAAACCATTTCCTTGTACGTGTTTAAAGGTATCGCATTATTTCGCAATTACATTCTGCCCCTTGGCGAAGGGACGTTTCGAACGAAATCGAGCGTTAGGGGTAACTGGCGCCACAGCTGTTCCGAATCCTTTCGCGGAGACGTTCTCTCCGTTAATTGGTTAACCTCTAATTGAGTACTAGAACGATGCACACAACGTAAGAAGAGACGGCAACCTTAGAAGCGTCGATGAGGAGTAATTAGCCAACGGTCGGCACGAGTGACCGATTGGCGCCTATGCCGCCTACTTTACTTCTGCCTGCGGCTCTCCCGTGTCACCCAGAAACCCTTTCGTTTCCCTTCGACGCACCCTTTGACCCATAACACGTAACTGGTACACTCGCCCCTTCGGTGCATCAAACTTATTGTACGTATTTGCCTTTATAGTCAACCTTTCGTTATTATTATTATTGATATTTGTTATTAGTATAGTTATTATTCGTATTTATTATTAGTACAGTTATTATTCGTATTTATTATTAGTATAGTTATTATTCGTATTTACTTATTATTCATTTTTTTTTTCGTAACTGTGGTTTAGCTCTCAAGTGAGTTCTTCTAAATCTCAACCTGATGGTTGTTACAATTTATGTAATAAAATACCACGTCAATTGGTGTCTTCAATGTCTTCAATGCCATCAATGTCATCAATATCTTGAGTGCCTTCAATTTTGTCAATGCCAAAATTGTCAACGGTCTGAACACTGTTAATAGTGTCACTAATGTCAACAGTAGCAATACTGTCAACTGTGTTAACAGTATCAATAGTGCTATTATTGTCAACTTTGTCAATAGTGTCGATACTGTCAACAGTGTCAATAGTATTAATAGTGCTATTATTGCCAACTTTGTCAATAGTGTCGATACTGTCAACAGTGTCAATAGTATCAATAGTGCTATTATTGTCA
>NW_026534333.1:11721574-11731731 GCF_026225885.1 Hylaeus anthracinus | reverse complement strand
TCAACAGTGTCAATAGTATCAATAGTGCTATTATTGTCATCTTTTGTCCATAGTGTCGATACTGTCAACTGTGTCTATAGTTTAAATAGTGCTATTATTGCCAACGATGTGAATACAGTTAATAGTGCCATTAATGTAGAGAGTGTCAATAGTATCAACAGGGTCAATAATGCCTAGTATGCCAATAGTGTCGATACTGTCAACAGTGTCAATTATGCCTAGTGTGTCAATAGTGTCGATACTGTCGACAGTGTCATCTTTTGTGAATAGTGTCGATACTGTCAACTGTGTCTATAGTATAAATAGTGCTATTATTGTTGACGGTGTGAATACTGTCAATAGTGTCAACAATTTCGAGAGCGTCAATGGTATCAATAATGATAATACTCTTAACCTTATCAATTGTGTCAATAATATCATTACTGTCAACTGTGTCTATAATATCATGAATGTGAATAGTATCAATAAGTGCTGATGCTGTCAGTTTTGTCAATAGTGTCAACAGTTGTCAATAATGTTTAGTGTGTCAATAGTGTCAATACTGTCAACAGTGTCGACAGTATCATCAATGTCAATCGTATCAATAGTGCTAATACTGTCAATTATGTCAATAGTGTCAACACTGTCACCTATGTCAATTAGTGTGGATAGTGTCAACAGTGTAAATCCTATTCGTATCATTCGCTTCAGTCGCTATTCCCATAATTCGTTATCCCTGTTATTCGAGTAACCAACGAAAAATCAACTTGCAATGTCGCATGGAACGCGAGCAAAGTATAATAATTGCGGAGGGCGTGAGCAATGGGGCCGGTTGTTTCCTCGCACGTGTCGCGCCATATGTCGGTGCACTTGGTGCAACGGGTGGCCCAAGGGCCGGCGACTTGCGTTACACGCCGATCACCGCTATAAGTTATGTCAGAGGATCGACAGGGGAATTGCTGGCACGCATCAACGCGGACCTGTTGTGACGGTGCGTTCTAACAGCGATCAAACGCCAACGGCTATCGATCTAATTGCAATAATTTTTGCGCTATTGAAACTATCGGGGATCGGCTATCGGTCGCATTTCTGACGGAAATTATTCGAGAAACGACTCGTTACGAGCCGCATGGCTGATTTTATCCCGTCGATCGATTCAGATTCTTTTTGCGAAATACGGATGCTAGAGGAATTTGTAGATCATTAACGAACGCTGGGACAGATTATAGTACTAACTCTAGTATGTTGGTAATTTTATGTGACCTTATTGAATATATTGAATTACTAATATTAATTTATTTCAATCCATTTCATCGATCTCCACGTATTATATCATGCAGGATAAATCGGGGATATAGTTACGTAATAATTAAACTGCGGATGTTTACGCATTTATGATAAAAGGAAGTCTAGAAATATCTAGGAGAATGTTGCGTAAATACAAAAATATGTAAAATATTACACTGTTTAGAAGATGAGACATGTTTTCATTTAAATTACAATTCTTTATCTGAACCTGTAATGTGTATCTGAATTATCTGCCTGTGCAAAAATTGTGAAAC
This sequence comes from Hylaeus anthracinus, assembly GCF_026225885.1. Classification (NCBI taxonomy): domain Eukaryota; kingdom Metazoa; phylum Arthropoda; class Insecta; order Hymenoptera; family Colletidae; genus Hylaeus; species Hylaeus anthracinus. Next base: position 11,730,190 of record NW_026534333.1, on the reverse strand, counting down.
TCCATAAAAATCTGCAGTGTGATAATAATATTAGCTAGGTGATAAAAACAGAAGGAGAAACTCTTACGCACAAACTTTTATGCACTCGTATGTGCATCTATTATTCGCGGAATCGACTCTTGTGCTGCGTCGTTTCTTCACTTGACGACCCTACTTTTTCACGACAGATTTGTCGTGACCCTGTGTACGTATTAAATAGTCCCATCGCAATCGAAAAGGATATCGATAAAGGGCCCCGTTTCCAGTGGACAAATTCCCAAAGAAAACAGGCCTTTAGAGGGCCCAGAATGCATGATCAATGATACTAATATTTTTCTACGTTTCATACGTCGCGGTGTATGGAAGGTGCACGAATAACGCAGACCTTTGTCGAAGCTGCTTACGAAACGGTGGTCTCACGAACGAATGCTCCTTAATCTGAGAAGGGATGGCGCGTCGAAGAAAAGAACGAGGAATCGGGGACCGTGATAGATGTTGGGCCCGATCGTGCAACGTCCTCGAAACGAGCAAAACGAAGAACAAACGAAGGGAAACGGACTTACGACTTCGGATGAAGTTTTTTTTTAGAAAATATTTTTAACCCTGCTTCACGTGTCGATACATTTATCTTTAAAAATTTGAGGTTTATTATCACGAGTAGAAATTAATTCTGTGTCTTTGCAATTACATAATTACTAGACTGCGGATCTTTATGCAAACTAAAATCGTCGCGAACGTGGCTACAAAAATTGAACCTAAATAGGAATTTATTCCATAATATGTAACTTCAGTTTCCATCATTTTTATATTCTTGCATAATCGTTTGGATTTCGCAGGTTCTTGTACGTTCAAATTTCCTATAAATACATAGAGATCCGCAGTCTAATAATTACTTATAACAGTACTCTAAATAGAAATATTTACTGGCCTTTTTTTTTCACGTTTAAACCACACAGATTTCTTCGACATTCGGTTCTATATGTATTCTCTTGAAATGTGTAACTGAGGAGAAATGAAAAGTTGCATGATTTTTTTATATAAATAAATCGTAAGTTAACCTTAGAAAGACACAGAATTAATATCTATACCTAGAATTAATTTCTATACCCAGAATTAATTTCTATACCCAGAATTAATTTCTATACCCAGAATTAATGTCTATACCCAGAATTAATTTCTATACCCAGGATTAATTTCTATACCTACTCTATATATCAGAGATAAATATTATAGAATAAAAATGATAAAGTGAATGGTATAGAATCAAATATATGCTAAAATTTACTGTACTTTTATTTTTACTATTGCTGCGATCATTCGCTATTCCTTTAACCTACAGATTACTCCTGTTGTTCCGGTACCAATTGGCTGAAATAATTGACTGTTAATGAACAAGCTGGGTGGGCGAACACACTCCCCTGATCCGATGTAAGAATTTCGCCAATCTCCGAGTTGGTGGACTAGTGAGTCACACCCACTGGAATCATTGTGCTCGGTGCATTTACCAGGAGATTCTTCGGCAACGATACCCGTCCGATTCCTCGCCGTTATGCCATTCCGTAGGCACGGTGATATCGGGGAAACAACAATGGCGCATTATACCGGAGCGTGGTCCGAGGAATCGGGCATCGGGCACGAACTCCGCGGCTCGAATTTTTCGCGGAGGATATCGCGATTACGATGTTCCCCCGTTTCCAGATCGCGGCCATTAATTCTGCGTTTCGTTGCACGCTTATTATCCCTCCGTTTGCCTTTCATATTTGCTTTGCTAATTCGCAGATGTCGATCGGAGAACGACTGGCCAGATCGCAGCTACCTGCCAGGGGCGAATCCACCTTCAAACTAACGAACCCTTCCCTCTTCGAGCTCACTCGAAACTTATTTTGATCGGATTGTACTTCGAGATAATGTTCTCCCATTTATATACCTTGTTCGTGTTCGTTTCTGTCTCAAATTTAGATTTTTCTAAACAATTATTCGTTTGTTATTCGTCAATCGAAATCTCTATACAGGGCGTCTACGTACAAGTTCGGAGATACGCAACGTGTCGATTCTACAACAAATTTCCAACAAAAAATTACTCGTAGACATTTTCTTTGCGTCGCGTTATTCTCGAGTATTTTCACTTTTAATGTTTGTTCTGTGATTTTGACTTGACACTCTTTAAACGGCCATAACTCCGCCAAATTACCGTGCGAACTAAAAACTAAGTGTACCATTCGAAAGAGCGTTAAATTTCCCATCTGTCTGGTGCGAAACCAAAATTTATCACGAAGATTGAATACGTTAAAAATTAGGTCGAACTTTACATTGTGAAAATTTCCAAAAATTTTACTTTTTCTGTATTCGTTGTTCGGTTTCAAAGACATAGTTGTTTGGCGGCCACTCCTCGGGAAAAACTTCGTCGAAGTCTCAGCTTTTGAATAGTATTGTCAAAGAAATTGTGTGGTGGTATTTTAGGGAGAGAATGACGTTTAAATGGTGAAAAGCGTGAGTTTTTAGGTGAAAATCGATATTTTTCAACAAAAATCGACTTGTCACGTTGAAATTAACTCGACATCGGGTTTGATGTATTTTTTCGTGACGCTCCCGAGCCTCTCCAATTAGGAAAATGATAAGTTCGTGCTGATGACTGTTTCGAAATTTAATAAAAAAAAAACCACAGAAATTTTCTAGTAACGGTATAATAACTACGTGAGAGAGGTGAGAAACTATTGCGAAATGAGACAGATTATCTTTTCTTGCGACACTTAAGAGTATGTTTCACATATTAATTTGAGAAATAGAAGTATAAATGGCACGAACTTTTAGGACGACCTAACGGAATTGACACCCTGCGTATGTCCGGACTTATACGTAGACATCCTGTGTACAGATATTAAATTCTCCTATTCTCCTATTTCTGATAGGTTATCCTTATCCGTATTCAGGGAGAATAATTTTTTACCAACACGGCCCTGGCGTTGCCACGTGGTTTTATTTATATCTCGTTCGACCCAGGGACTGCTAAAAATGCCTTACCCTTGGTAGTCTACTAGCAAATTCGCGATGAAAGATAAATTAAATTTCGTTTGCCTTCCTGGCGATATCGCAACGTAAATTCTATGTGAGCGATGGAATTGTGTCGTGAGAGTTACAGAGTAAATGCGAGAATAAAAGTAAGAGAAAGGGTAGGAGAGATTGGAAATTCGTTTCGTGAATCATCGGAATGGGACTGCGTGGGAAACGTTTACGGGCGCGCGACAGTTAGCAATGATCGCAGAAAAACGAGTAACGCGCCTATGTTGAACACGCACGGCGTACGACGTGTTCGACAGCCGATACATCGATTCCGCGGACAATTGCGATATCTCGCGCACGGGAACTGGAACGATCCTAATGAACGGAAATTCTTTCGCGTGTATTTCATTCAGCCAACGTTTCCTCGTCCCACGATGACAAATATTACATGTCGCTGAATTTATCCTTTTTAACACGTTCGCTGGCAGACTAATACTCTTGACAATTTCTACTGCGATTTAATTTTGTTTACAGACTTTTGGAGACTGCGTAACGAAACATTTATTTTGGTATTTAGTAACTTCATCGAAATTCGAGTATTTCATTTAAATTCATTTCCTATGACACTTAACTTTCAGAATTGATACTTTTCGTTTTTCAGTGAAAAGCACTGTCACCGATATATGGGTGACGTGTGGCGATCAACGTGTTAAAAGCTACAAGATTGTTGCAATGGAAGTATGCTAATCAATTAAAAAATAAATAACCTTACTTTCTTGAAAAAAACTAATATTACTAACTAAAAAGTAATATTTTGTTAACGTATCACAGTCTTTCTATCTTTCTACCTTTCTATGGAACAATGTTTTCTCTGAAACCCTGTATTAATAATTATACATTTCCTTTAGTATATCATTACTAATTACATCGCCATGACGCGAATTTATTGCCCGTGATAACCTGATTTTAATAAGAGAATACGTGTACCTAATCAGACTTGGAATGCTGATGGAGTTTAGCGAGGTAATTTGTGTTTCCAGGAAGTTGGTTTATTATGCCCCTCTGATCTGCACTATGTTGATTAGGTTATTATCGTTATGGATCAGACTCCCATACCATTTTTCAGACCGGTTGGATACGTTTGCAATTTAGGTATCACAAACCATCTCGATGGAAAATCTGTATTTTTTCATACATACTTCCTTTGAGCCCTAACCATACGTGGAGGTTCGACGTTGGGCGAAGAAGTTAGGTTAGCTTAATGAGTCATTAACCATTTAGAATCGAGGTACATGTACTTGCATATTTCTTATTCTCTTTAGGGAATGATCTTGCTATAGAAGCAACACGATCTCTTTTTTTGGAATTATTTTTATATCCTCTTTGTATATGAATTGTTTGTTCAAATGTATGCGAAGATGTTTAACGAAAAATTAATAAGTCTCGTTACCGTAGTTACGCGAGTTCGTAAACCTTGATTGGGACGTTTCATCGAAATCGTTACAAAGATTCGATATATTTCTACAAAGAAGTGTGTATCATTGGCAAGAAGGATCAGATTAGTTTTACAAATACAATAGTTTAATCATTGTATGTATCTATTAATTTCAACATTTTATTAAACTCTACTATTTATCTTGGCCATTTAATAAAAATGTACTCTTGATGATCACGATATTTGACCACAATAGAAATAACAAAGAACGAAAATTGATAAATTCGATAGTTTAATCTCTGTAATTAAATTCAAATATTTATCTAGCTATTTAATAAAAATTATGTGTTTAGGATGGCCACTCAATAGCAAACTTCGATAGTTTAATCTCTGTAATTAAACTCTAATATTTATCTAGCTATTTAATAAAAATTATGTGTTTAGGATAGCCACATATGAAAAAGAAAAAAACAAAAAAAAAAAACGAAAAAAAACGAAAAAAAAAAGATTGGAGATGCCGGGGATCGAACCCGGGGCCTTTCACATGCAAAGCGAACGCTCTACCACTGAGCTACATCCCCTCTCGAAAGATACGGCTCAAGTAACGTACAAGTATGTCAAGCGTGTACGCGTGAGCGTTTGACTCTTGTTCTCTATACGAAGAGTCGTAAACTATCGACGATTCCCCAACGACGAAATGAATTAATAGCGCGGTCTCTTATTGGCCGCGAAGAACCCAATAATTTCGACGGGAGACCCGAGCCCTCGACCGTCGCGCAAATCATTTTCAGCGATGGGAATGGCCCATTGTGATTCGAATACACTTTATGCGCCGCGTTTACGACCAAACGGATCCCACCTGCAGTGCCGCGTATCGTTTCCGTTCCTCTTCGACGATTTATACATTTCGTACAGTTACGAGGAAAGTTACATTGTTTATTAATTTGTTCGTTCAATTCACTTACGAAAGGAATTAACACTAAACCTGCCACGACCGGTCAAATGGCCGTTTTCAAATTTTTGTATACAGTTCTTATATGCGATATATATAGTACACGCAATTATTTCATGCATTATTCAATTTAGTTCCATGGAAAATATTGTTGCGTATTTTATTGAGAAAAATGTCTTCGAGACTAATAGCTGAATCTCTAGTCAGTGACTCTGTCGGTAACAAAGATGCACCAGTATTTATCAAATTGTTTTATCAGCTGCGGACTATTATACTAAAACATCTCGCACTGTATGCATACGAAACACTTGCGTTTTACCGTGGCTAGTTAGGTTCTTGTACTCTTATTACTAGACTACGGATTTTATGCATATTTGACAAACTAATATAATAAACACATACTAAGCGTAACCAAAAGGAATGCGCATTTATGCAAAATGAAATAACAGTATTATTATAATAATTGTAGGACATATACAATATATAATATAATATAATAAACACATACTAAACGTAATCAAAAGGAATCCGCACTTGTACTCTTATTAATAGATTATGGATTTTATGCATATATGACATAAACTAATATAATAAACGCATACTAAGCGTAACCAAAAGGAATGCGCACTTATGCAAAATGAAACAACAGTATTATTATAATAATTGTAGAACATATACAATATACAGGGTGTCCCAAAACTCGGGGAGGAGCCGGAAATGGGGGGTAGCTGAGACGATTCTGAACAACAATTTCCTTTGCAAAAATGTCGGATGGGGCTTCGTTAAGGAGATATTAAGCGAAAACCCCGACCAATCAGAGCGCGCGTAGACCGTTGGAGCGGCCGCGGTAGCGAAGGCTACGCGCTCTGATTGGTCGGGGTTTTCGCTTAATATCTCCTTAACGAAGCCCCATCCGACATTTTTGCAAAGGAAATTGTTGTTCAGAATCGTCTCAGCTACCCCCCATTTCCGGCTCCTCCCCGAGTTTTGGGACACCCTGTATAATATAATATAATAAACACATACTAAACGGAATGAAAAGGAACGCGCACTTATGCAAAATGAAACAACAGTATTATTATAATAATTGTATAATTCTATTCATCATGCATCATTTATATTAGGTTGTCCCAAAAGTTTCTTTCGCTTTATTAATAAGTAATACATGCACAATATTTTAAGTTTTATGGTACATAACTGAATCGTGCACGATTCATTTTGCTCCATATTACTGTTACAACATGAATATCTATGAAATTAGATCGTCTATTTATATAAACACGACCGCATAAAATAATTGAGTGCAACTCGCGAAAGAAACTATCGGGACAACCTAATATTTTATGTATGTTTTCTATATTATTATATGCATGTGGACTTGTACAAAATGAAATAACACTATTATAATAATAATTGTAGACTTCTATTCAACATGCGTATACATTATGTACATTTTATGTATGTCTACTATAGCACGTCATAAATGCATAAATTCCGCAGTCTGGTCAACAATTTTTGTTCTTTCGATAAGTTTTCAGGAGGATTTCTTCGTCGCAGCTATTCGCAACCGAATAGTTCGGGGTTCCGCTTATTATATCCGCTAATAAGCGCGGTACATATATCCGCGTCGATTATCCGTTAAGTATAGGGTCGAAAAGCGTAGGGCTATCGGCGCTGACCATTGGCCGATGACTGCACGTCTCTGGCATGCACACAGTCGTAATTCATACCGTCGGCTATAATGGCCGGCCCTGGCTCTCTGTGTGCCTATGTCCCTGGCCCTGCCTTCGTCTTTATCCTCCCTCGGGATCCCCTCGCCGCGAGCAACGCGAAATCATAAAATTCATAACTGGCCCCGTCCCGTCACTGACTCGGAGAAACCAACAACGAAACACCGAAACTTCCTTCGATATCGAATGAGAGGACGGTCTTGTTTCGACGCGTGCTCGATAACGAACGGGACGTCCAACTTGAATGCATCGTTCAGATACGGAAGCAACGACTTGCCCGATTTTAGCTGCTCCTTATTAATAGTATATAAATAAAAGATCGCTTGACACGTTCACTGCTTGACTAATAATCGTGAAAATTCCTACGTGGCTAAAATTTCGTTTGTATACAATAATTAGAGGTGATACGATCTAACGTGGTAGTACTTATTTTTGGGACCTCTTTTTAGAATTTACCGATTTTATCCAATTTAATTTCCTTCGACGCTTCACTTTCAGAATTAATTTATTTGTTCCTCAGTAAAAATCCTTGTCGCTCGTATGTGCGTGGAAAGTGCGTATTATAATTAACACTTTCGCTGCGGATGACGCACATGTGCGTCCAACTGAGAAATATATGGTTGTTTTTATTATTTTTCAGTATTCATTTTTTCTGTTCGGCAATTCGGTGCTCGGTGTTCATTTTGTCGGCAAATGTTCGGTTTTTCAAAATAATCATATTAGAATATTTATAAAAAAATGTTCATTAACAAAATATCATAATCGCAGCTCCCGGCGAACGGCTACTTATTTTCGTCCGTGGCGAAAGTGTTGAAGGTAAAATAATGTATTATAACGAAACGTAATTCGTCCCCAGGCGAACATATTTCGAATTGGATCGGATTACCTTTATTTTGAAGCGTTTTTAGTTATCATCAACTGTTTACACTTTTCTATGCACGACTGTCTTTTGCTATACAATTTCCACGAATACACTTCGACTCGTAATAAAATAATACGTAAAAATGACTTTTAAATTTGTTTCCTTCCGAGGTAAGGTCACGTAGACATTTTTCAAACCCACCATTTCCCCTCAAGACCCTTACGTAATTAATGAACCCCTAACTGGGTCGTTATCAGCGTCGACAGCCTCACGCTGATCGGACTTCTAGTAAATAGGTTAGAATTATCGCGTGAAATCCATGACCAACGTCGCCGAATGACCCTGAGCGCCGGGAACAGGTTTCCCGTGGTAGTCACGCGCGCAATTCCGCGTCCCCGTTTCTTCGCGTTTACGCGAGGGAATGCGCGAAGATTATCGCGCCAATTAGCGCGGGGTTCCGTGCGTGGGATCACGGCGATTTCAACCATCCGATCCGCCTCCGTCGATAAATTTCTTCGCGTGGAAGCCGAGGAAATGAAAAGCAAAGAGGGTGTTCCTCGGCGGCTGCCTCTTCCTTCTCTCGCTCTACCCTCGCGAGACCACCGTGAAGGCTGGGAAAAAATACTAAACTCTTCTACTTTTATGATACTTGCCGCGA
>NW_026534333.1:11714844-11721564 GCF_026225885.1 Hylaeus anthracinus | reverse complement strand
AAAAAAAAAAAACACGTTAAACCCAAAAATGCGACAAATACTACTAAAATCACATCTCGACGAAACTTCATTAACTGTACGAATAACGAATAACTACGAAAATACTTTATCAGAATGATTATTTGGATCAAAGTTTCTTCAAATAACGGCCAACTTTGAGTCGAAGAGTGCATTTGATACATCGAATTCAATTTTCGCGTAACTTAAACGAAACGTAAAAGATAAGTTAAGAAACCTTAGTTGTTGCATCGATAAGTTTTAATCGTACACAGTAATACAGTGTCCATCCAAAAGCAGCCAGCCAGAAAGAAGTTAAGGACAATATACGAGTAAAAAAAAAAAATAGCGCGTGTCCGAGCGTGAATGGAACAGTAACATGTGAGAGAGAGAGAGAGAGAGAGAGAGAGAGAGAGAGAGAGAGAGAGAGATGATTTCATGCGTCAACGTACAATATCAAATTCCGTCAAGCGGTAGAGAAGAAAGAATTCGTTTTAAACGAAGACTTATCGCAAGCACAACGATTACAGAGGGTCGTTATATAGGTAATTTTAATTCGAACGACGCGAAGGATCGACATGTATGGAGAAAACGATCAATACAGGCGCCGGGAAGAATCGATCAATTTTACGGTGTCATCGTGAGGGTGGCCCCCCCCCCCCTTCATTCATAATCATAGGATTTAACGAACATTTGTTACAACTAATCACAGACTTTATTCTTTAAGACGTAACGAGAAGCAGTCACTTTAAAACTGTACCACGTCATTCACGTACACACCATGTATTAACGTGTATTTTTTTATAAATCAGATAACAAATAAAAAGTCCAAGCTTTTACGAGATCGTTGCACCTGTTACCGTATATTCCCGTTGTTGCTATTTGACACGACGATCGTCGTTTATTAATAAAAATGTTGGAATTATCTTTATACTTTACTCACATGGTCTCCTCATTTCCGTGCCGTTTTCCGTTCGATTCGTCCAATGGCGATCGGTATTCTAACGTTGCTCTAACTTTGAGTGATTATCTAAAGCGCGGGAAAGAATCGAGAATCGATATTTCAAACCTCAGCGTAGCCTTTCCAGTGTTTCTCAAACTTTATCTTCCTATGAACAGCTTTAGTATTCGAGGAAACAATCTCGTTAGAAATTAGAACCGTAATTCTCTATTACGTTTAATGTAGAAGTTGCATTCATTTAAGTATGATAATATCACATTTATAATAAACATAATTTATAAACTAAACGTAACAGGGAATTCCAGTTTACAGAATTATTTTCTGATAAATTATATTAAATAAAAACGTGATCAAAGCGCGGCGCCACGGAAATCGTAATTTTTCCTAATCCGCAAATTTTAAGAAAGCAATCGTCAAAATTATTAAATAAATAATTCTAGGTTAGGAGAGCCCTTTAATTTTTCAATTTGAGAAACACTGAATCTAACCTACAAAATAAATGCTGACTTAAAATGCGACCTTTTCGTATACAGATCCGATAATCCGACATTTCTGATTTCCAAGAAAAATACACAATGTCCGTAAGTATAAGAAAAAAGAAATGCTTTCGATACTGAAAGCTTATCGATGACGAGTCGAGAAAGTAATTTGATTTCTACGTTTCTTTTTACAGGCGGGGAAACAGGTAAAGTTGTCTTACACCGTCAACATAACCTTCAAATACGTCAATGTCTTGTGTTTCTTGTAGCAACAAAACGCCCACGGGGAATCTAAAGAAAGAAAGAAGAAGGAGAGCATTCTCGATTTGTCCAAATACTTGGAGAAAAATATTAGAGTGAAATTCGCTGGGGGACGAGAAGCTGCAGGAATTCTGAAAGGATACGATCCTCTTCTTAACTTGGTGCTGGATAATACTACAGAATATCTCAAAGGTAATTTCATGAGCTGTGTAAATTAATAGATTTAATAACAGCATAGTGTAATTGCTTACTATATACTTTGTGTTGCTAGATCCTGATGATCCATACAAATTGAACCGAGATACTCGAATGCTCGGCTTAGTTGTATGCAGGGGCACCTCTGTAGTATTAATCTGTCCAGTAGATGGAATGGAATCTATTCAGAATCCTTTCATACAACAGGATGGTTAATCAAATTCGTTTTCTTTTCTCCAATTGTGATACTTCAGATTAAAGCAAAATATTTTATTTTGCAAGATATCTAGTTCATCAAGTATAGTGAACGAAGAACGTTTTTGTAATGGGAATGGACATAATTTATTTTACACTATAAACTATGTAAACTTATATAGTAAATAAACGCGATTTTCTTATAAATATATAAGTATAAGTAATTTTTAAATAAATAATTTCAACCTCTTTTTGTGTATAAAATTGTTGTACTCACAACTCAATCTCGTAACATTTACGATATAATCATGGCATGGTATTCATTGGATACTATGTATGCTTTTCATTCCGATCCAAACTCGTTTCTCAGCCATGGATATTCTTTGGGGCATTCGAAACATGTATTTAAATAACGATACGACTTGAGTACTCTGCTAGGTAATTTACAACTGCTAGGTAAATCGCAAGCAATTTCGTATGACTTAAATTCTCGCTTGTCACATCGCCAAGGCTCGAAACTCTCGATGGTGTCTAAGGACGTTGGCTTACGCATCCATTCGATGACTTGATAGCTCGTCACGAAATACACGTCATTCAAACGGAGTACGTCGTCCATAAATTTCTAAAGCATTCAAAGACAAGTGAATCCTATTTAACGATACGATAAAATATGATGTTATTATACAATGGTACCCTAAAAAGTAACTTACAGTCAAGACGTAAAAGTACATTGGATTCTGAAACCAAGATGCGTGTAAATGTAGACCCAGTGGAGCACGATTGCTGAGGTAATGCCTTTTGAAGTTGAACATCAGAATGTTGTACACATCTTCGCCCGATAAATTCGGTGAACATGAATCCATCCTCGTGCAGACATATTTCTAATAAACGATGTTCTATCATATTTATTTTACAAAATGAGTATTATATCATCGCGTCATTATAATTAATGAGAATAACATACTGAATATTATAATATAATATTATAATATGGTGTTCGATCGTTGTTTATACCTAATAGATCAAAGAGAAAAAATTCATGATGTCGTTACCACACCGCGACATGTCAGTGAGATATTTTCAGAAACGAATCGTAAACAAGACTTATTTCGTAACGCTTGGCCAACTTACATCTGCCAAAAGTTGATTTAGTGGAAGTTCCCAGAGATTTGGATACGAACGAGTTGGACAGAGTTGCTCAGGACCTATGCAATCGTGAGGAGGTCTGTAGTCTAACGTGTAGGGCCAAATAGGCGGATTAGAAAAGGGGACCAGCATGGAAGAATCGTAGACAAAGCCAAATTCCGACATCATCAGAAATTGCCTGTTCCAACCGACGCGTAAGAAGGGCGCCCTTAAACCTATCGAGAGAAAACATTATTAAGAATTATTTGATACTAAAACGCGATATAATAATTCCTTGAAAGATGTTCGTTTATCTAATAGTATTAATGGTTGAGTAATATGTATCGTTATATTTAAAAATAGAACAATATATGTAGTGTCAACAAGCATAGTTCACAGTTGGATAAGTGTTCCAACCACAATTTTGGGTCCTCGATTTTCATTAAAACTTTATTAGAATACTATCGATAGGTTGGCGAGGTTTAACCGATGAAAATGAGTCCAAACACGACCTCATTCGGACTATTTTTAGTTATACTTGTTTGGCGCACGGTACTCGCGATACTGTCACTCGAACTATTTGAATTAGGCCGATCGAGGTCGTGTTTGGACTCATTTTCATCAGGAAATCCTCGTCGATTCATTGGTTGTAAAATATAGAAATTAAAATTTTCATTAGTGGATGACTCATTCTGTTCGTCGAACCTCGAATGAATACGAACATCTTTCGAGGTAATACCAAAGTAGAGAAAGTATCGTTCACCATTGATGTCTTTCAGCCTAACTCCAGCATATTTATTGATGATATTTGCCACACCAACCATCTCATCAAACCAGTCCTCGATAGTGGCATTTCGTGACCACCACTCCTCGGGCCCACGATGCCTATGCAATTTAACCAAATTGAATGGTTAATATTTACAAGTCATTTAACCTTTAAATAACCGCGGTCAGTCAACGAACTTTCATGGTGTCGTTAATGGCTCGTTGACCTGATTGAATTAGTACTTTCTATTTTACATATTACTAGATTATCTAACAATCTGAATGAGCGCAATAAGAGTGAGTCAGATTTATTTATAAGGGTACCAAACCATATAATTCGACTATAACACATAATCTACCGGTCTAACATTTATTCCTTCTTTAGATTCATTTAATCTTTGCATTTGCATTTGCCTAGATACTTCTCATCATTTTCTGGAATCCTCATTAGGTATGCCTAATCCCTACCTCTATAACTCGGTTACCTCGGGATCGCTAAACCCGTACTGTGGCTACGAGGACAGCGTGCAACACATTTTCCTCATCGTTAACTTCATTTTATCAAGATTTATTGAAAACGCAATAAGTTAATTCATCCCCTCGGGGGCTGTAGCGGTGTTTGTAGCTACATACAGTACGGGCTTAGCACCACGAGGTACCCGAGCTAGAGGGGGGTCAGCGGGCCCCAACAGAATGTGTTGAACAGATGTGTGAAGGATTGTCGATGCGAATTGTAAATGTAAATGTAATGTAAATGTAATGAAAAAAAAAACATATGTGTAGAACTGGTGAATTGTAAACACGTATGTGTAAGACAGGTGAATTGTAAACACACATGTATGTGTAAGCTTGTGAACTGTACAAGCAAGACCGGATCAAGAAAAGTGTTAATAGCCCGAGAGTACTATCACTCAAATATAATTTTACAGGAAAAGTGTAAACGGTCCATTAGGACCACACTATAAATAAAGAAAAAGAAAGACAGTTAATTCAACTCCTAGTCTTCTAAAAATATTAATTTATGGTGGTAGTCCGTGGGAAGGTCAAGCTTGAGAAACACTGTTTCCAAGGGTCAACGCTGTTTGTTTTGAAGCGTGAAGAATTCTCACGTGACAGAGTGCGCGGCGATCTCGTGTCCAACGTTCCACAAATACTGCACGTCCCTGTAATTGGTGTACTGATGACTGACGTAGAAAGTACCGCGGACGGGGCACCCGTTCGGGTTCTTCCTGTCGTTGGAAAATATTTCTGTAAGCAAAATCAGAAATCGAGATCAGCCTGTACGACTTTCTCCCGATGCGCTTATTTGGTAAAACAGCGTCGACATTTACTGGCGTAAAGCTCGAAGTTCTCAGCGTTCACGGCGTCGTCGAAAGTGATCGTTATCATCTGAGGGATCGTCGATACCGTCAAGTTACCAGGAATCTTCGTTCCGTCCTCGGAGCACCAGCAATTTGGCAACTGGCATTCCTTTGGATTGCAGGGTAACGCGCCGTTCGGATCGTTTCGAACGTCTGCAAATTGATCGTTGGTACAGTAGAGCCCCGATGATCGCAGGGTAGAGATCCAGCGATTTGTTGTAAGAATTGGGCAAAGTGTGATCAAGTAAACAAGTACAAGTACAGTAGAACTTATACGAACAGGTCTGGGGACAAGGGAGTTTCTAGAGTTTCTAGAGGGAGTTTCTAAGCTCGACCATGGTTTAGAATTTAGATAATAGAATCTGAGTAGGTTTCTGTAGTACATATTTTTAAAGGCCATGTACTGAGGCTTCGTTAGCGATCTAGTTATAAATGAGGTTCTACCGTATAAGATATAATTTTGAACTACAATTACAGGTCACATTTTGCAATGGTTTGGACGTGAAAGTGTGTTTGCAACCAATGCAACCAATGATGAAGGGAGTTTCTATAACTGAATTGTTCATGTAATAGAGGTCCACTAGCTATACTCTTCGTGAGACCTTCACCATGGACCTCCAAACTCGACCATGGTTTAGAATTTAGATAATAGAATCTGAGTAGGTTTCTGTAGTACATATTTTTAAAGGCCATGTACTTGAGGCTTCGTTAGCGATCTAGTTATAAATGAGGCTCTACCGTATAAGATATAATTTTGAACTACAATTACAGGTCACATTTTGCAATGGTTTGGTCGTGAAAGGGTGTTTGCAAGCAATGAACTCGCAGGTATTCCTTACCACACCAGCCTTCGTCGGAGCCATCGGGACAGTCAACGCTCCCGTCGCAAAAGTATGCAGCCGGAAAGCACGTACCGTCACCGCAAGCCAAATGCTTCTCCTCGCAGTCACCGTCCCCGAGTAGCGGTCTCGGTGGTTGCGTCTCTGTAAAACGCTTGAGAAATTTCGAATCACCATTCGTCGTGAATCGACACCGCATCCATTTCGATCAAGGCACATCAGTGCGAATAAATGTCTCGTTATTCGAATGAGTAAATAATATTGAGGGTAGAGATAAGGAGGACTCTGTCCTTTTAATATTTCCAGGGCAGTCTGAAATGTTCGACTATCGAGAGACACTTTTCTACACACAGAGTTAGTCTTCCTTATTCTCTATTCTCTATAGTAAATATTAGGTTGTCCAGAAAGTTCGTGGCAATTTTTAAGAAAACTTCAAAGGCACATTTGAATTGTAATATATATCTATTGAATTACATAGGTACCATTCTGTTCCACACCTTTCCATGGCACATTTGAATTGTAATATATATTTATTGAATTAC
>NW_026534333.1:11713214-11714834 GCF_026225885.1 Hylaeus anthracinus | reverse complement strand
AATATATATTTATTGAATTACATAGGTACCATTCTGTTCCACAACCTCTCCACCTTTTAAGGGATGTACATATATATGTTATTTGTTTTCAGTCATTTCGACATATTCAGACACGCACCATGTATAAAAAATCGGCATGGACTTTCCGGACAACCGAATAAATAAGCTCGACAATCTCTGCTGTAGAGCAGCGTATCGATAAAATCGCGTACCTGAGGTCACGTCGCAGTTGTCGACGTTCGCCTTGAAGTCGCACATCTGTCTGGAGACATCGAACAGCAGACCTTGGGAGCATTTGAACTCGAACACCTCGTTGTCTAATAAACAAAACACGGAAACTCGTTAGAGTATCTAGCATTATCGAATGCCGACATATGTAAGATTATAATAGTAATTCATCATCGTAAAGTGTTTAAAAGAATGTTATAATATTAGGTTGTCCCAGAAGTTTCTTCCATTTCCTTAGATAGTAATACATATACAACATTTTATGCATAATGTTACATTATCGAATTGCGTACAATTCATTTTGTTCTATTACAGTTATGACATTAACATCTAAGAAATTAGGTTGTCTAATTGTATAAACACTGCCACACAAAATAACTGAATGCAAGTCACGAAAGAAACTCTTGGGACAACCTAATAGTTTCTGTCGAGTGTCAGCGTTGCGATGGTTGAGCAATTGTGGGATTATTATTTTTTACGAACGAAACGCGAAAACGCTAGAACGCAATGGTAGGGCAATTACCTAAGCAGAGGTAATACTTGGCGCACTCAATTGGCGACCAAACGTTGCGAGCCGGTGCATTGGGGTTCCGATAAAACCGGCTGTCGTCGATACATGGCGTGTCTTCCGATTTGTCCGCTCCCCGTGCCGCAATCGCTGAAATGCACAAAACTTGCATCGATCCGCGAGTTTCTGCCAAAGCTATCTTTGTCACAGTGTGAAAACTGATTTCGCAGTTAAACACTTTAATGAACCAAGCCAAGCTATCTTTGTCCTGACAACGAAGCTAAATAAGTCAATCCGCTATGGGTCCGTCGTACTTTCGAGTCACATGCTAATATACACCCTTGGACAAAAAGATAGCAAATATGTGCTATCATTAAATTCTCATGGATGCAGTCAGAATCCTCTAAATTTCACTAATAGTATATAAACAGTACCTCCGTGTAATATAATATATAACTTGAAAACTGTAACTTTACTGTTCCCCTTGTGTTTATCAACAATAATGTCGAAATGCGGTCGGCGAAATGATAGCACATCAAGTTTTTCGTGTACTTTTCTTAGTCTCTTTCTGTATTTCGAGTTGAGTAAACGTAAGGTTGTGTAGAGAATTAGTATCTAGAAAACTATAAATATTTGTTATAAAAATGGGTCGTGGAGAAAAGTTAAATGAGAGAGAGAGAGAGAGAGAGAGAGAGAGAGAGAGAGAGAAAAACAATTTTAGAATTAAGGAAACAAAATTTGTTAGTTTCGAAAATTGGGAAATCTATTGACAGAAGTCGAAAAGTTATCCATAACTTATTAAAAGACGTTAAACACACATATGCTATCTTTTTGTCCAATGGTGTATCTTTTACCAAGTAATTTTAGTATTTTCACAAGATGGC
>NW_026534333.1:11669910-11713204 GCF_026225885.1 Hylaeus anthracinus | reverse complement strand
AATGGTGTATCTTTTACCAAGTAATTTTAGTATTTTCACAAGATGGCGTATAATGTCTTGCTTGGTTTTTTAAGTGCGTTACTGTCACTTCAGTTATTGCACTGAATCCATACATGACAGTACAATTATTTCTATTTTTCTTGACATTACTTTTCCTTACATAACTCCTTAATTTTTGATCAGTTCGCGTTATCGTAATTCTGTACATTGCGTTTACTTTATCTTGTGTTTTGTACATGTCTACTGGGGCCCCACGTCTAGCTAGGGCACCCCGGGGTTGCTAAGCCCGTGCTGTAGCTGCATAATCGCATGCTACAGCCCCTGAGGGACGTAATAACGTCTTATGTAATGTCTCTGAATGCCAATAGCAATATTAATGACAGTTGGCAGAACTATCACTTTGAAATGTCGAAGTAAATGCCTCGCAAGCAAAGAGATTATATATAGTTCATCTTTTTAGATAATCTTAAACAGATACAAACTAACACGAAATATTTCAAATTTGGAATAATAATAAAAATCGACAAGGGCTAACGTCGAAATCCATTCTCTGGAAACTTTCACGAACCCCTTTCGCACAGTATCGAAACAACCGTTCGAAGAGAAATCCTGCTGTTTGCCCCTGACGTTTTCACTCGGTAGCAAAAACGGAAGTGAAATTATTCAGTACGCGGAAGCACGAATGTCCCTCGCGACCGTCGATTTTCCGCTTCTTTGAAACGCTTTGTTCAACGCACCGAATCGTCCTAGACCGATTCCACGAGTCACGATTCGACACTTTTTTAAATCTTCGAATGTTCTTCGTCGATCGATTTGGCAGAGGTTGCGTTCTCGATACGTTCACTGCGGCAGCTTTTTCCTGGACTTTCTGTAGGCACTTGGAATCAACGACGACACGAAGAAGAAGAAATATATCGATTTTGTTTTTATGGGCGGGCCACTTTCGTTATGTAAAACAACACAGAAATCACACGTGGTATAAGAATCGCGTATTTCAGGCAAAGATAAACATTATTCGTTATTCGAACAACAGATGAATAACATTTTATTGGGAGCTTTTTATTCGAAGTTTCACACTCCTAGCTATAATTACACGAATACAAGTTATGTTAAGAACCCTGTGATAAGAATCCCCCACAGTATAAGTTTCAAGTTAGCAGTCGAGTGCGAATATTCCAGAAGCTTTCAACAATTATCTACACAAATGTTTGCTTGAAATTAAATGGCATTCGACTCTTCCGCAGTGAATGTGTTAACGACAGCGCGTGCACCGTCTTGTTCATCGCTTTGCATCTATACTTTCCTTTCGTACAGTGTAATAAACTCTTTACTGTTCTCGTTATTATTATCGTTTACGCGACGCAAAGTAACATTTAAAGTGTCGCACCGAGACGCGCCGAAAGTGCTGAAACTCACCGGAAAATGCGAGCGCAACGAGAAGCAGCGAGCGCAGCTTCGATTTCATGTCGATCGCCGACCGAGACGATTCGTTTCAACGTTTCTCGTTCCTCGTACGAGGGCCCGCACTTTCCAACTGACACCTCCCTCCAGAACCCAGCCTTATATGATGAGTATTCGCTTTGCTTGCCGATCTTCCGCGCCACTTATTTTCACTGACCACCGATCGGGAAAATGTGGATCAACGCGCCGATGAAAACTCGCGCGACCGCGAAGGAAATCGTTGCTTGCCGACTTGCTGGGTTTCGACTTTCAACGAATTCGTTACGCGATGGAACAGGCAAATAAATTCGATTCGAGGCTTTGACTTCATCATGATCTTTAGTGAGAAGTGATGAAAAGTGATTGGGAATGATTGAAGAAAATTCGCGTGCGAAGTTTAAGAGCACACTAACGACTTTCCGTGGCGCCTTCAGATGTAGTCACAAAGACATTCTTATAGGCCTATAGTACCATCTACTATAGTATACATACTTTCTTATAGTCCTATAGTCCTGTTGTATTAGGTTGTTCCAAAAGTTTCTTTAGTAATTTGCCCTCGATTATTTTGTGTGACAGTGTTTATATAAATAGACAATCTAATTTCTTATACAGGGTGTCCCAAAACTCGGGGAGGAGCCGGAAATGAGGGGTAGCTGAGACGATTCTGAACAACAATTTCCTTTGCAAAAATGTCGGATGGGGCTTCGTTAAGGAGATATTAAGCGAAAACCTCGACCAATCAGAGCGCGCGTAGACCGTTGGAGCGGCCGCGGTAGCGAAGGCTACGCGCTATAGGCGGCAGCGTCAATGTCCTTCGATGCACGTCGAGTCGCTTGTTCGCGTACAAGCGCGGCCGCCAGTGCGTAGCCTTCGCTACCGCGGCCGCTCCAACGGTCTACGCGCGCTCTGATTGGTCGGTGTTTTCGCTTAATATCTCCTTAACGAAGCCTCACCCGACATTTTTGCAAAGGAAATTGTTGTTCAGAATCGTCTCAGCTACCCCCCATTTCCGGCTCCTCCCCGAGTTTTGGGACACCCTATATATCGATGTTGTAACAGTAATGGAGCAAAATGAATCGTACACAATTTAGTAATGCAACGTTAGACATAAAATATTGTGTATGTATTACTTATTAATAAAACGAAAGAAACTTTTCGGACAACCTAATACTTAAACAACTAAATACAGTGAGAAAAAAATAGATAGGCTACGAAAAAAAGTAGCTATTTATCTAAGTTGCGAAATTAACATGAAAAAAACAATTAATCGATAGAAATGTTGGAGCAATAAAAAGTATTCGGACAACTGTTTAAAAGTACTTTACTGGAAATTTGATGTTTTCTAATTCGCACGGAGCAGTAAACTAATGTGTTCACGTTACAAACTCTGCTGTAAATGGTTCGTCATAAGAATCGTACAAATACTTGCTTCTATACTTTCACCCACTTTTCGCATCTTTTTGTTAATTTCAGAAATTATATCAACTAGTAAATGTTGTTTGGACTATATCTGTCTTAGAGACTTCCGAGAATATGTAAAATATCATTGATTATAGAAAAGAAAGTTAAGAAACTACAATTTCACACAAAATTTTTGTGGGAAATTGATCGGTGTACGAATATATTCTATACCCACTGTAAGTAGATAGTAAAAGGTGGAAAATAAGACTGTATAGTATATTTTTAGAATTCTGTGATATGGGCTAAATAGAACACAAAGACGTAAAATCAATATTAAAAATAAAAATAGAAATTATGACTGTGATGTTAAGCGCAAAATAAAGTAAAACTACTCCAAAAAAAGCTGTTCTTAAATTAATCATAGATATAAGCAATAATTCTAAGGTAAATTACAGAAAAATAAGGTCTCCCCTTTAGCTGAGAAAATGCAATTCCGACGAGAAAAGTTATAATAGTTTTTAAATAGTTTGTAATTGAGTTAAGTAAATGTAACATTAAGTTAACTAGCATAAGTATTTCTTCTATCTCATAGATATAAAAGATAAATACGGATTAACTTAAGTAAGAAAGTGTAAAAAATGTATTTATATGATAACCCAAAGAATATGTATAAGTTTGTACCACATGGTGGTGCGATGAGTAACTGAAGATCGCTTTCACCTTAAATAAATAAAGTATAAAGTATAAAGTATAGTCCTATTGTACCATCTATTATAATTCTAGTACTACTACTAGTACTATAATTTCATGTCCTATCGGTTAAAGCCCACTTCTGTATAATGTGTGAATTATGAACTCGTGATGATAATATTCTCTGAGATTAATATTTAGATTATACAAACTGTCTGATACAATCTATCTTCTGGTGCACTCGATGCACAATATTGCAAACTTTCTTTACTTGCGTAGAAATAGCTGTTATCAAATTTAAAGATTAACTTTCTCTAACGTAATCTCCTTTTTCCCAACAATTGCATACGAGTATGAAAAAGCTGAATGCATCGATGGGTAAAAGTACAAATGGTGATCTACTATTCTTTACTGAAAGTAGTTACGTTTCCCAATTGCATAGTGGAGAAGAGAAATTATATAATATTATATAATGAGAAATATATAAATTAACTAATGAGTAGTTGAGCCAATAGGCATGTTACATGCTCCTATAAGGAAACACGCGCGAATTCCACACTATTTCCTTGGCAAACTTTATATGGATTGTTTTTATTGAATTCCAAATCTGGAAGATTATGCAGGAGTTAATTGCACCCGTTCGCCTTATAATACTGAAACACGTCTCTCGCTAATTAAGATACAAATCAATTTTGGGCATTGAAACTACTTTCTTCACACTAAAAATTTCTGTCATGTCCGACATGATAAATATTTGACATGGTAAAAATGACGATGGTACGTATTAGGAGGTGACGTGTGTTCATTAACCCTTTCTAAATGAACGTTAACCCTTTGTAGATAAACGAAATATTCTCAAATTTATAGACAATTTCTACGTTTATATAATAACATTCAATAGTAATGGTCAATTATTAGTGCAGTCACATTCTGTCAAGCACCGATAGGGAACACATTCTAGATCTAGTTGTTCGGTAACTGCTCGTTAATATCTAACTCGTTGATGTTAGACTGATTCAGGAAGAAAGTTTTTTGTGTATCACGATGAAGGAAATACAATACAACGTTTTAAATACGTTTCACGTGGGAACGCTCTGACACTTTAACACTGTAACATTTTACCGACTGATAGCCTATTAATCATCTGCTTACCATGGCAAGCAACACTTTCTTATCTATTACTGATATAGCATCGTACGGTCCCATCATTTCGAAATATTATGTAAATATTAAACTAGAAAATATTCGAATAGATAAAATAAATATTGTAGAACACTAACGCTACCAGTCGTTAAAGTGTTAAGTAGAGGTGAAGAGAGGAGAAGGAAGGGCTGTCTAAGTTGTCTTCGACGAGCCAAACGAAACGAGATGATGCAATCGCGTAAAATTGGTATTTTACAATAGACTCGGTCTCGTCTCTGTTTAGCTGTACTGTTTTTGGGAAATGGCCGCGTACCGGGAATTTCAGAAGGTCGGGGAGCTGCTGACTGTAAAACGTCCGAACATACGCACGTGGTAATTTCGTCGACGAAGTTAATCTATTCCAGATGACGATAGCCAGCGCAAATCGACGTTTATATTTAAAATATTCTACTCTCTACCTCGTTTCTGGCGAATCTCTGCTTTGTAGCCGTTTCGTTCCACCTTGAACATCGAATACGTCGAATCCGTCGAAACCAATGTCACGGTCGGATTCGCGAAGGGAACTTCGTTGTTTTCATCGAGGATCTTGGTTCGAGGTAACGATCTACAGACGAAAATAATCTCTTAGGAACGGTGAAATTTTCCCTATCGTAAACTGAAACCATTCTGAGGTTAGACATTTATTTCTTATTTATTTATTTGTCTTTATGAACGATCACAACGTTTATACGCATTGTGTATACACAAAAGGAAGACGATATAGGAGAGGAAAAGTGAAGAAAGAATAGAACGTTAAGAATATTTTTAAGTGGCTTTGGATAATTCTTTTACTGCCAAAATCATTTTTAAAATTAAAAATGATGATGATATTATTGTATATCATTCATAAATACCATGTAAATGATTGTAAAGTTTACGAATAATTACTCTGTTTTGTTAAATTATTTTTTTAATTTTCTTTTAATCTGTTCTGCGACCAATGGATAAGTTTCCTTTTGAATATTAATTTTGCACGACTGAAAATGTTTTGTGCTATCACATTAGAGTAAATGAAACGAAACAGGGGAAAGGTAGCTACTCCTTTCTTGTTGGTCTTTTAGAACAAAAATAAATTTGGCAGTGTCAACAGGTAATTTATTTTGTACGTTTCAGCTTCATTCGTCGAGTTCAATAAATTACCTTTGGGTATTTATTTTTGCTCCAAGACACCAACAAGAAACAAAGAGCTCCCCATCTCCTATTTCGCATAATCCGCTGTGATAACTTGAAATATTATTAATAAATATTAAATATATTTTACGAAATTTTGCATACTATCATAATAAATTAAGTGAAATAAAGAGTGAAGAAAGGTAGCTCTTTCTTGTTGGTATTTCGGGGGCAAAGATAAATATGACAATACCTGAAGTTAATTTATTGGTCCCAAAGAACGAAACCCAAACGTTGTATTAAATAAATTACCTGTCAGCACTGCCAAATGTATTTTCGTTTTAAACAAAAATCAGCACTCTAGGAAAAGCTTCCATCTCCAATTTTATTATAACCAATTTTAACTATCGAAAACAATAAGTACGAATTCCATTTTTTTTTCTGCTGGAGTGCGTCATGATCGTATGTATGTATCTTTCGCGGGAACTTCTAATGCAACTTTGCGATTACGTTTCGCAGAATTTCCATAAATAAAAAGCTCCGGTTGCGAGTGGTTCGCGCGTGTAGCGTTGTAAATACGCGATCTCGGTCACGGTGAGGTGACGACAGGCGGATTTAATTAACCGCCATCGAAGAATGATTTACATCGAGGCAATTTAGAGCACGATGAACGCGTTAGCGTACATAGATGGAAACAGAGGCGAGGCTACTTTTACAATTCCTCTGGTAATTACCGGTCTTCGCGGGCCGTCGGCCAAATAATAGCCAGTTGAGAGGCCATTAGCATCTTCGTAGCTGGGGACACTAACGCTTGCGTGCTCGTCGAACAATCAGAATTAGAATGCAAAATTTACCACGGAAAAAACACGAGAACACTCATTCGACACGCGAGGATTCGTCTCATTTAGAGGCGAAGATTCAATGTGCTATTTGAAATGACAAATTAATTAATAATTTAAATGGTTCACGGTTAATGTTTAAGAATATTCACAGCCTTGCGTATACGATAGTAGAAATTACGATTAAGAAGAAGCAACGTACATGACCTTTCGTTTGAATTACTCTGTTAATCTATTATTACTCAACTTTGTCGTTTAAATAGAATTTCAAATTTGAGTGGAGAGCATCTTGCAAGGAACAAAGGCCTGGTGCCGATTGGCGGTGCCACACCGTGGAAATAATTGCCAACAACCGAAGATAGTCGCACTTGAAAGTTGCATTTAAACCGGGAACACCTTGGCTTTGACTTAATTACGCCAATCTCCCGAAGCGTCGAGACGATTTTCGTGTCCAATTAGCCGTAACGACGTTGACGAAACAGGACTGTTGACAGAACGGATTTAAACCATAGAGATATTATAGATAGAATAGAGGAACCGGGCCCCTGCTACAGTTAAAAAGAGAATGAGAATCACGGTACGCATTAATAATGCTTTCTTTAATGCGAATGTGAAATATATGCGTAATTATTAAAAATATAAACGATAACCATTTGCCATTAACACGTTGACTGGCAAACGAATATTCTTGAAAATTTCTGCTAAGATTAAATATTATTTAAACTATCAGAGTCTAGGTAATGAAATATTTAGCGTGGTATTTAATTTTGTAACCACATCAAAACTCATGAATTTCATTTAGATTCATCTCCTGTGACGTCTAACTTTCAGAATTAATCTTTCTAGTTCTTGAGTGAGAAACACTGTCACCCATATATGGGTGACATGGCGTACAACGTGTTAAATAAGCAACTCGTTATCCCTATTTTTTTTTTTTTGAAGTCGTCCGCCAAGTGAGAGATCCGAAAGGAAGCGAAAAATCCGTGAAAGCGAGAAACAGATTAATGGAAAGAGCACAGAACGTGTGTAATGTTTTCTCTTTCTCTGTTTTGTGTACGAGTTCCTCCTCGTCACACTCGAGAACAAAGTCAAGCTCAATAGCATACCTCCCTTGAACTCGCCGGTCCCGATTGAGTTGCTTATTTCGAGACGATACCGTATCCAAAAATGTGTCCAGTTCGTGGATAAAAACGTTTTGAAGTCAAGGAGGTCAGCTTTCCTCTGCGAGAAAGCATTAGTTACGAAAGGGCTGTTAAAATTTATCCGAATGGATTTGTACCCTTGTTCATAATTATTAAATGTCTGATACATGGACTTTCACCACATTTACGCACAATTTCATCATTCGTGATTTTCGTCTCATTTTAACACGCAGAATCGGCACCACGAAGTTTCCACTACCTGTTGCCGAACACCCTGTATCATATTCCACGAAACACCGTTTAGGAAACGCTGCGCTATTTCAGAAGTGTTTCTCAAACATCATCTTCCCGCAGACTTCTTTAACTATTCGTATCCTCCGTGACTAACCATCCCTTTGAATATTCAACGAATATTCGAATATTATAAAATGAATATTCAATGCTTCACTAAATGGAAATAAATGACTCGAATAAAAAGTTACTCTCTACCGTTCGACTCCACAGTAAAATGCGAAAGAGAACTAAAAGAGTCGCAGCAATGAACGTGACAAAGGGCACGCGCGTGTTTTCGTAACGAACTGTTCGGATCTGACCTCGTAGGCACGGGACAACGAATGACCATCGGAATTGTCGAAGCCGAATGAAAGAAGAAAAAGCAAACAAATAAGAGGACAAGGGAAGACGAAGACGCGGCGATGAAAGCCGATGAAAGCCGATGAAAGCCGATGAAAGTCGGCGAAAGTGAATACACTTGCGGTTGAGTTCGGTGACTGTGTCACGGTGACACAGCCTCCACTTGAGGCCCCACTTCCCCCTTTGTCGCAAACAGAAACGTTCTGTGTCCTTCCGTTAGGGAGGAGGTGGTACTCTAAACTTAGACGACGACTCGGGGAGACTCGACTCGAGTTCAGTGCGAAACCACCATCCTCGCGAGCCACTTTCTCCGTCTCGTTTATCGAACGCGATCCGCTCGTCTTTCCTCACGCTGATTCGAGAAACGGTACTTCGGTCATCTTTCAGTCGCGGTCCATTTCATCTACCGACGAAGGGATAAAAATACAAAGACAGAGGGGAGCAGCGTTACGAAAGGAGAAGGCAAGACTGGGAAGGCTGGCGTTGATGCAAAGAGGATGGCGTACAGCTGGAACAATCGTGTCGATTTCATTGTAAGGTTTCTCTACGGTTAGTACGCGGTCATTCACGATGCTGAAGCACGTTCAGCGCTGGATTAAGTTTTTTTTAGACATCCCTGGGTACTAGAGCTCCGGTAATATATCCTAAGGAAAGAATAAAAATTGAAAAACGATTAAAACTTTAACTGCCAGCCTGTTTAAGTTAGGTTTAAAAACAGCACTTTAGCTGAACCTGGCATCTATTTGAATACGCATCAGAACAAGACACGTTTGTCTGATACATGTACATTTTTACAAAACTATTAAATCGAATAACCTCGTACAATTATTAAATAAATGGAGTTATGGTGTGCATACATAAAATGTAGTATTTTATAATCGAGCATTCATCGAATTACCTAAAAGTATTTTCTGGGACCTCTGAGCTGCAATCCTTAAAGTCCACGCCTTCGTTCGGTACTGAGCACGCGTGTGATGCTGCTTTTGAGGATCCACGTGCATGCGGGTAGTTCGAACTGCATTTCAGGGATAATATTATCGTCGTTCTGAGGATATCGGTATTATTATTCAGCAGAATACGAATGCCAATGAAGTGTTTCGACTATGCGTACCTGTCCTCGCAGAGGAACTCCTGGATCTTTTTCAAATTCCCTCCCATCGTCTATTTGTTACCTTTGCTAAAAGACGAAGTTTGCACGTGCTAACAGTCGCTGTGTATCGTGAACTAAAACAAAAAATAAAAACAACATATATGTGTCCTTTGTTAACCTGCATCGCGCGGAACGAGGAACGAGAAACTCTTGGCTACGAGAGTGTCATGCTTGTTTAGGATTTAGGTTGACTACAAGAAACATACCACGTCGTCGTCGCGGCGTCTGCAATTGGTCGATGCCAAATTTAAGTTCTTGGCTCTAATTTGTTTTATGGACCATTCTACCCCCGGCCTGGATTTTTCATCGCTCTGTGTTACGTGTTCCACTATCTGCGCAAACAAATAACTAAGTTACTACAAGATTTGGTCTTGCGAATCGATAACTGATATGGACGAGTACTTACAATCGATTACAATATCTCCTTGGAGAGGTGAAATTTGCAGAAAGTTCGACGTTTTATTACTTTTCTATTCCACTGATAAAAGTGAATGGAAATCTGTAAAAGAAATAATAATAAAAATTGAGAGTAAAAAGTTTGGCAAATTTATTAAATGAATAACTTTAGTAGTTTTATTTTACTTTTTCATATACGACTGTTTTACCTTTGTAACCATGGGTAATCCACTGGTGATCCTACTGTATTTGTAATCGATCACGATATTATCGACAAGCACACGCCATCGATCACTGTAGTATCGACAGGTACTCGTTGATAAAATCAAATTCAAATCTGAAATTATCTACCGTACCGTATCGATAAGTAATTTTCTATCAAATACATTTAATTGTATTCACGCTTTGAACTGGATTGATGTTCGAGGATCGTACACATACATGACTTCTGCCAAAATGTGAAATATTTGGAGCGTGTCCAGGCGTGCGATGGCAAAAATCTCCTTAGACATAAATTGGCACGTACCGATCGATTAATCGCCCGACCCCAATTACACGCATTGCGTGAATCTCCAACAAAACAGACCTAATTAACGACATGTACGATTAGACGGCGTATTTATCATATTCAGACACGGACAACAATGGCATGGTGGAGAGGCACGATTTCGAGTGCATGGCGTTGAAAATGACCCTGATCGAGGGAAAGGGGGAGTTTAGCTACAGTCGATACCAAGAGAATCTGCACATCATGCTTTCCTTGTGGGACGAAATCGCGGAACTCGCAGATTTTAATAAGGTAATATATTACTTAATCTCGTTGTTAAATGTTAACTAGTTGCTTTTCGTTAGTGTCGAATCTAGACTTATCGCAGTATGAAACTAATTATTGAAAAATTGAAATAAAATGAATCTTTGCTCTATACGCAAAGTTCACAACTGTTTGTAGGAAGAACGCATTTGGATATTCCAAAGGATTCTGTGTATTTATATTCAGGCCTAATTTACAATTTTATTTTTCGGAACATTCACTTCAATTTTTCTTACAGGACGGTATTGTAACTATTGAGGAATTCAAGGACGCGGTACAAAGAAGCTGCGTCGGAAGAGAGTATCGAGACTTCCCGCAGGCGATGAAGATGTTTATCGATAGCCACTTTAAGCTGGTCGATTTAAACGGTAACAGGAATAGGATTTTATCTATTATTGGTAGCTGTGAATAATCACTCTGAGACAGTAACGCAGTTAAAGAGCAAAGGGGTGGATCATCTACTCTTTCATTTTTCTCTATGAAACAGTTAAAAAGTTTTGTTCCAATATCCATACTAATACAAATTCCATCGATAGTATCTTGTTTTTATCATTTTCAGACGACGGAGTGATTGC
This sequence comes from Hylaeus anthracinus, assembly GCF_026225885.1. NCBI lineage: Eukaryota > Metazoa > Arthropoda > Insecta > Hymenoptera > Colletidae > Hylaeus > Hylaeus anthracinus. Next base: position 11,701,835 of record NW_026534333.1, on the reverse strand, counting down.
TGCCGATGAATTTCGCTACAATTGCGTGACGAGGATTCCCGTAGACAACATACACATTCTGGACGAAGCCTATCAAAGCCTCCTAAATGTAAGATCACGTTTTAGGTACTTTTACAAATCAAGGTCGTGACAATTCCATTTTTCATCAGTCTACATAAGCACGACCCTGCAAACAATCTTAAAACCGTGTGATCTGATTTGCTATGCCAATGTTTCTCAAACTTCAGTACTCTGAGAACTCCCTCGATTAAGAGAAACTGCTGGTGGATCTTGTAGAATAGAATTAAATTATTGTCTAATATATTGTCTTTCTTGTAAACCATTTCTTAAATTTCTATACATTGTTCACTAAATGATACAAGAGTAAATACGAAGTGGATTCAAGTGAGTTTTAGGATCTATCAAATATTAATATAGACACTTTTGTACCAAATTTTGGTTCTTTTCATTCCACTACAAAGTTCCTCTTTCTCTTCTGGAAGTTCACGAATTTCAATTTGAGAAACGCTGTGAAATGCACCCTTTTTGTTACATCGAGTATATAGATAGAACTTCTTTCGACCTTCTGCGAAACAAGACCAAACTCTTCCGTTAAATACACCGGATCTGTTGAGTAGCTCTCGTGTAATACGTAAACACAAAATGCAAACAGTAAACAAAACCAATGAAATCGCGAACGTAACCTAACTAATTCTGACTTCGACGCAGGAGAACAATAGTTTGACAGCTCGCCAAGATTCTGTTTCAATGCTTTAGAGTCGACTGTCAGGACAAGCATACGTTTGCCATTAAAAAATGTCTACTATTGACATTCAACTGCGCCATTTCAATCTGCTTAAAACGAAGATCGCATGATGCACAATGTTTACGCCGGCGAAACCTAATAATTTAAAGTCTGCATATTTCAACACGAATAATTCAATAAATTAGCAACGAAAATAGCGCGAATGTCTATTAATTTTTAAATATTTATCAACTGACAGTGTTTTGTTTCTTCTTGGTCATAGGATGACGACAGGAGACGCGGTGGATTGACTTTGTCACGCTACCAGGAATTATACGCCCAATTCCTCGGTAATCCGGACGAGAATTGCCAGGCGGTTCACTTGTTCGGACCTCTCCATGCAATGGATTGATCAAAGATCGTTTCGAGAACAGCAGTTCTCGCGTGCATGTACAAAAGACAACTCTAACTCTGTTTAATAATAATTGTTATTTAATTTCTGTAAGAAGACGATGCAATAAATCGCATATTTTATCGTAAACTCAATATCGAGTCGTCTTTCTGCGTCCTAGTAAAAGTAGAGATCTAATTCAGTTTGAATCAAAATTGGCCCATAAATATATACGATTATCTCTAGTAGTTTTTCTGATATATATTCACGACAACGGTAAATAACCTTTTTCTCTATTTTCAATAATAAAGTTAAGATTAAATGAAATCTTACTTTTCTCATTTTCAAGCCTCGTAATTTTCATTTGTTTCATTTTGAATTCATATTTATCAGGAAGATTCCATGGGCTAGCTTTCCTCTCGATAATTGTTGTCACTTCTAATTTTAATACTCAACATGATATGTTGGACAGAATTGCAACGCAGTCGTTTCTATTAAATTCCTCTACTTCTCAGAGTCGAGTAAGCACGCGGTATTCGCTTTTAAATGAATTTTAGTGGAATAGAATTTCCCTGGCCTGGCACGAACACTTACAGGAACAAGTGTTTGGCAACGTAGCGATCTGTCAACGCATTACACTTGTACACACTTTTCACCATCTCGCCAACTCGTAAATAACGATGTAAAAAGATACTCAACACGTTTGTATCGTACAAACAGAAAGAAAAGTTTATTCGTATTACGTGTTTAACACGGTTTCACCGTTGTTCGGACACCTCTTTGGTAGTTACGCCGTGCTCTGCTCGTCTCGAGAATTTAATACTGAAAATTTACTAGTGATATGCAGTCTATTAACATCGTTGCACGTGTATACATATGCGAATGAATCCGAGCGTAATTGTACATACTCGTCGGCATTTATTTAACGTTCATCGATACTTTTTCACCATTTGTACATATAGAACATACCTTTTTTTTTATCACTAGACGAGATCTACAAACATCCAATAGCACAGACGAATTTCGTTTTCTTCTCATTCGTTGCACACAGCATTAACAACAATCGCATACGTATCGTCTAATAATTTCAACGAGGTTTTCTTTGTTAACGTCGCAGTGACGTGCGCGAGTGTGTGTACCTCCGTTCTCAGTATAAAAATTGTTCTTCATATACAAATAATTTTACAAAAAAAATGCGCGAGTCCGAACTCGCGACATGAAATGTTCACGCTATCGCAGAAGAGACGGGCTTCGGATCGACTACCTCTCCGTCGAATTTTCATACAACAAAAATACTGTTTGACAATTCACTGTGGACACCGAGCAGAAGCGTCATACTTCTTACGAGACATTTTACACCGATAAAGCACGCAACGGAACTTAAACAGCTAACACTTCTACATCATTCAACTTTCTAACTCAACTACCTTTTCCTTTTTTTCTCGTTAAACACCATAGTTATCTAGTGAAATCTTTAAGATTGTGAGAATAAAACGTAAGAGAACCGAGCAACAACACTATGTTATCGAAAAACGATATCGTTTTTTTCCTTGAACACTGGGGAATAGCTGTTGCGACTCGGTTCGCGTTTCACTCCAGGCTCAGTAAGACTGCAGACAATAGAAAAAGTAATGGCTAAAACAGTTAGTGAATATAGTAAAGGATACAAGAAAAAAAGAGAAACAAACAAAATGACTTACAGTTGTCTGCTATAACGTAAAAATATGTTACTTGAAAACGTTACCGATTCGGAATATTATCGTTTGTATATCATAGAAAAAGAAGAACGCAAGGATGAATAATATATGCCAATATCGATGTCGCGTACTTCAACTAACTGATCGTAATCGGTACCGCATTAACTAACAATTTTTGTTCAACGTAAATTTAGAATCGTTTATATTTGTTTCTTTACCATGACTAAGGACGGTTAATACTCATTTGGACAAAGTTCTACATTTACGTTGTGCAAAAACTTCGATGATATATATTTTTGAATAATTCTGTTGAAATGGTAAAATTGCATTTAAAATATAGGATAGTATGTTATGTGTGATCAAATTTCCACGAATAAAAGATAACGTTATCGTGTCACTGGCACATCACTTTATGACACACGAATTACGCGTCACCGATATTGGAAATAAAATGTATCTCACGTCGAAGAAAAATGCACGCTCGACGATAAAGCACGAGAAAAATGCAGATACATTGGTCGTTTGCCAAGCAACATACGTTTACGTGTTTTACATTATCAACGAATACCAGAAAAAACTATCTGCCACGCTTGTTAGAACTTTAAACGACTGTTCCTTGACACTCAATCGTCTCTCGATTGATCATACCACCCTTAAAAATTACGCGAATATAATATAAGTAAAGCTTCAGAAGTAGTGCAACGTTAACTTGAAAGGCTGTTTTTTCCACGAAATAAATACCCTAAATAGGACGCAATTCTTATGATATTCGTAATAGAATGAATAATATACGAAAGTAGTTCCTTCCTAATTAGAAACAAAGACACCAGGCATGAACTTCACAGTTTACGTGGATCGTGGCAATTTCATTGACGATTCGTTTAACTTATTTCGATCTGTGAAGAAAGAATTTTGTAGTAGAAGATGAGAGATAACCATGTGTCGTGTTCGTCGAGTTCAGTCTCTCTAAATACAAAAACGTTCATATCATTCTGATGATTAATGCTAGAAGGTCAAATATCGATGCGTTGACTCCGTGGAGTTCACACTGGCGTAGGAAGTGGTTGGGAACTGATTGTTGTCATTTTGGAGCAGAGGAGAGTTGGGCTCGCGTTCTTCACTCCTAAATTTGTTTCTAGCCCTGCTGGCACGATGGCGGACTCTGTTGCGCCTTCGGCGCGACATCACGCCTATAAGTAACAATGAAAAGTATTAAAAGTTATATTTAATTCCCCTTTCATAGACACGCTAACCATACATCAAAATTGGGCATTGATTGACAAATTTTAGGGTTAGGATCCATTCGTCGTATTTATTCGTTATTCTTATTAGTATATCTATATGAATACGTGCCCAATTCTGCTATACGTACAAAAAGCATTAGTGTCGCTGCATACAGCCAAATCAAAGTGCTTACAGGAGAATATAATACAGATAATATGGGCTTAAAAAGAAAAAGAAAAAAAAACGTGAGTCCCATCCACCAGTGGCAATTGAATTTTTTCCATATCCCTTTTGCAACTCTATCAACAGCTATAAATATACATAATAGATTGACAGTGCTATTAGTTAACAATTATGTAAATGGGAATAGGCTTACTGAAAAGGTGGCACATGATACTTGATGGCTAACTAACCACAAGAGCACGCATTCAAGACACAAAACAAAAAAGAAAAGTTTCATAACAATTTTACGAAATGTAAAAACGGCGATAGAGGAAATGAAAACGTAATCTTACCAATGAAGCGTATTTATATGGAAATGGATATCCCATCCCACACTCATCCACACACACACATACACACAGAAACTCCGCCATAGAGTGCATATTTTACTTTCAAAGTGGTATAAAAAGCTAACATAAAAGGAGGCTGAAAGAAGTATACCTGTAATCTAAATGCGTATACCTGTAGCTCAACCAAGTGCGATGTAAGTAGGATGTGTATGTGTGTGTGTATGCATGTGTTGAAAGTATTTACAATGCTCATGTAGATTACAGGTTGAACACTTTTAATCCATCGATTTTGATTCGAAGCAATTTTGTTGCAAAACACAGTGTCGTAGAAGCCAATGTAGAAAATGTATGTTATCACAGATTACGAGACATAGAAAAGAGAGAGTGTAGAAAATGTGGGTATCCTGCGTACCTATCTTTCGTAATCGAGCACTCTGAACGTAGGTGTGCTTGTGGTGGGTGTGGGAGGAGAATTGAATTTGCTTACACGATGATTCAAAGAAGTCTCCTGCACGTTATCCAGATTTCCCTGTATCGTTCTCTTGTGATTTGCCAGCTTCTCTCTGTTCATTGGTGTACCTAGAACCACCATGAGCCATGACGAAGTTAGCTTAATTGTTTACTGTAGTCTGATTGTATCCAATCCTTTCGAGATTAAATTCTTATACTTCATTCAACAAGACGAAATACTTCATTGTGTCGCTAACCGGAAATGCACAATAGGCTCAACGCATGGTAAGTTAAAACGCGAAAGTATATCTTTATATATTTTTTTTTACTGCAGAAATGTAATTATTATGTGTGAGTAGTAACTTGTATAACTTCTATTGAATCAATGCCGTCATGTGGTTTTGTATATCCGAATGTTTTGTTTTGTTTGATGAAGTACGCACGATCGTTACAATTTGGAAACAAATTTATGCAACGATATAAAGACAAAAGCGTGTATAAACGTTAACATTATAGAACATATAAATGATTGAACGTTTAGTCTGTAAAATATAAGCTTTTTGCATGTCAAAAATAGGTTATAGGGATATGATAATCAAATTCATTTATTGTTAAAATTGTTCGAGAATCACTGGTGTGTTTTTTTTTAAAATATATCGATAGAATCGTAATTGAAATAACAATTACTATTATTATAGAAAACTTTTTATCGACGAGGACTGAAATTACAGCAAAAATATAAATACATATAAAGCGTGTTCCAAAGAAGTTTACATGAGAGAATGTACGTTATGAAGAAAAATTCTTACCTATGTAACTGAGTAATACTGGCAAGAATATTAAGCCATGCGCCGCCCCGAACAGTACAATACCCAGGTACATTCTGAAGTAAAATACCTGAAAGTGTGTTTGACATGAGGAACTCAGGAAAACAAAACGAAAAACATGTTTACGAATGCGAACGCGGCAAAATTCAAACAGCGCATACCTGAAATATTTGGCTTTTCGCGAAACCAAGTACTACGATTCCACCAAACTTTGTCAACGTGATACCGCTAAAAATGGAACTTCCCATGTTCGTTAATGCATCGGCGACTCGGTCAACTCTCGTCGCCTTCACTGAGACCGAAAAAGAATGTACCAGATGACTGCAAAACTCAACAGCAATTCCTACAGCCTGCGTACAAAAAAACACACACACACAAACTTAATACTGTCAAATTTTGTATAAAACCAAGATGTACTTCTTAGTCAAATAAATTCAAATGGTATCATGTTAGTGCTAACCATGACGAGATTGACCAAGGACACTGCGTTCAGCGTGATGTGCCACCAATACATTAAACCGCCGATGTTGACGACGATCATGGTGATAGTTATTATAACAACGACAGAGGAAAATATATCCAGGCCCATCAAAAGGAACGTAACCACGAATATGGCGAGCAACGATATCCCTATGCTATACAATGTGTCGGGCCACATCGTTAAGTATTGCTCGTAGAAGACGTAGAACACGCTGTACGGGAATACTTCGACGTTTGTGGAGTTATCGCCCATGCTCCTCAAATTGGTATTGATCATATTGGTTAAGTTTGCCGATACGGCTCTCGCGGCCCTCATCGATTCGTAGTAATCGGCGGACGACTTTAGAATTGTGTGATACGTCATAAAATATGATGCTCCGACTTTCGAGAGGCCTGTTTTAGGATCGGTGGCATAATTCACGCCGTGGCCATAAGCTGCGTGTCCTGCTTTGGCGCACGTATCATCAGGATTGTCTTGTAAAAAGAACGACACGTATTTTTCAAAATCCATCGGCGTGGGACGACCGTGATCATGATTGATTTTGCACGTCTCACATTGGGACGAAAATGCTGAAAATAAATACGTTAACAAGTAGTGATATATAAACTACACGACAAACTAGCTAGTTCAGATGTCAATGAACTATTATCGCAAAAAATTCACCTGTATGTGGACAGAAGGAATTGTTCGAAACGAAGTATTTACAGCAAGAAGATAAGTCAGTCCAATCGATGTAATCGTCCACCCACGATGATGCAGGTTTAGCTATGTACGTCCTAAACAAATGAAACAAAAAACAATAGTATTACTTTAAATACTGTTTGTACGGTTGTATGTAATTAGAAGTGTATTTACTATTTGCGTTACCTGTTTAACTGTTTCGATGCTATAAATATTTGAGTAGATACTGAATCACTGTTACAATATTGACCGCCGCAGACAAGATTTTGCGCTCTCGGGTCGGAGTAATTTAGGCCATCTTTCACGACAAAATACATCGGCGGACCAATTGATAAATAACTATTTAAAAACTGAAAAAAAATGCAAATCGTTGTAACCATTTGATCATTTGCTTCTTATCCGCTAAAGCTCGTATTAATACTTACTTTGAAGTATTTTAAAACGAAACTATCCTCAGGCATGGAGAGTTCTTGGTCCAAGCCAATTTCGATATGTGGGACAACGGCTATGCTCGAGCAGAGCCAACCGAAGAAAACTACCATAACGATTGCACGTGACCACTTTTTCATTAATAATGGGACGTACACAACTTTGAAGATTTTGTACAAAATTCCATTCACTACTTCCTCCCCGCTATCTTTCTTCGAACCATGGATGAAACAGCAAACGTCCAGTCGGTTACTCTGAAATTCCACAAAGTTGATTACATTAAGAAAGTAGCTTTAAAGAGTGATTCTTTTATTATATTCGTTGAATTACATACATTTTGGCGAACTGTGTCCAGCGCCAATAAACTAACGAAACACGTTATTTGAAGTAAAAAGTCTACTAACAACGCCATACCAGCATAGAGAGCGAAGGCTCTAACTGCAGGCATGTCGGATAATCCACCTGTGGAGACAAACCATTCCAAAAATTTATTATAAAAATTGTTTAATGTTCATTTCTTAATAAAGCCATCAAGTTTATAATTTATACCGTAGAGGATTTCAATACATAGTGAAATGTTTATTACTATTTCATTCGATACGTACCAAGGAAAAAACAACAACTCTCTGACACGCTAGTCAACAACATACTAGGCCCCACGTGGCCAAGGGTACGGCCAATATGCTCTGGTATCGACTCGTTTGGTTGTCGACCTTCTCTTTGATGTGTTTGGACCAAAATGAAAATGTTGTCTACTCCGACAGCAAGGACGAGGAACGGTATGACTTCAATAATAATGAGCGTAGCGGGGATTCCAATGAAACCAAACAAACCGACGGAACAAACGACAGAAGCCAACACTATGACTACGCCGCCTAGACCGAGGGTAATTTTAGAGTCGATCTAAAATTAAAGTCGAAATGTATGTAGTATAAAAAAAAAAGAAGAAGAAAAAAAAAGAAAAGTTATTTATAATTATCATTCTGATATAGTAAGCATACGAACAGAATTTTCATTGTATTTTACGTATTTAAAAGTGTTTGTCATTATTCTCACCAACAGTCGACTGCAAGTCTTGAGCTGACCTAGAGAAATTGCAATGTATGCGAACATAATAATGTACGACACTAGGATAGTTAAAACGTCCGATTGAGATTCGCGATTCAACTCATCTTCGATCGAACGTTCAGAAGTAAAAGCTATGTCCATGAATGCTGGCTTCTTCGTTGCTGTCCAATTTTTCATAAATTCGACATAGCTAAAATCGCAAGGACGTCGAATTAAAAATTGTTTTAACGTCACTTTATTATGCACATCTGTACCCACCTCTGTTCCCACTCCATTGCTGGATGAAGTTTGGATTTATCGTGATAATTGTTTACTAATACAGTCAGAATCACTGCTGTGGCTTTCTCGTACGGAGGATTATGGAGATCCTGTCCTGGCTTTAAGAAGCCTCCGACAGCAATCGCTGGTTCTATTGGCCCGCCGTAAGGCGCAAGGCATTCAGGATTGTACGCGTTTCTAAATGCGTTGGACACGATTAGTATTAATTTATCGAACAATTTTGTTTAATTTGTTTAAATATAATCGTGCTGCTTACTGCGAACAAACTCTGAAGTGGTCCAAATAATTTATCGTGTAATTGTCTTCATCGTTAGTCGAATTAAAGTTCGCTATACTATCTTGCCAATAACCCCAAATACTTTGAATGACACATTGTGAAACCGTTGGAGGTCCAGTGAAGGGACTAGTCAACGGAGCAAAACATATATTTGCCAATGTGTAATTGTTTGGTGTAACTATTTGTTTAATTCCTTCTTGGAGCTCATAGACCGCTAACAAGAAACTGTCGTTAAATACGGGGCCAAACGTTATTGGGCCATTGGATGTGTTGTGCACGATCTGAAAGAAGTTTTCCATACATCGTGTACCTTCAAAGAATGATTCTATTCCGTTCGTGTTTGATTCTAGAAAGACTAACGGTGGGTCTTATCGAGTCTACTGCATGGGGTTGTCTGGAAAGTCCGTGCTGATTTTTGATAGGTGGTACACGTCTGTTTATATTGGAATGGTTGAAAACAATTAACATGGGTGGATCCCTTAAAAGGTGAAAAAGTCGTGGAACAAAATGGTATTTATATAATTCAATAAATATATATCAAAATTAAAATATGCCTTTAAATTTTTCTTAAAAATTGGCACGAACTTTCTGGACAACCCAATACATTCGACCCACCATTTTAAATTTTGGAATTTTTATGTAAATTTAATGTTTTATCTAGGATTGTGCAACCCCGTTTCAAGTATCGGGCGGGCAAATTTGCTTACTGAAATCATGTAGAAAAATATATAGTCAACTCTTAGATTATTAGGTTAAACTTACATTTGGCAAACCAACTGATGTTATGATTATTTGTTCGGTTCTATAGAATGGTTCAAAGTGCTGGTCGAAATATTCTTTTTCGACTCGTGACCGGGATTGGGGAGCTGCCCATAATTCAACCGGGTCCGTGGTAACGTGTATGTACTTTATTCCATGACCCAAAGTAACGATGAACAAAAAACCAGCGAACAGAACTAACCACGGTCGCGAGGCGCATCCTACGAGCAATTTGAAACTTCAGATAAAGTGAAACTGCTGTGTCGTGTAATATTATCTGAAATGGCATAGTCGCGTACCTGTACCCCACCAACAAAAGAATTCCGCCAATAATTTATCAGTGCCTGCGCCCAATCTTTCGATAAAGGTCGATCGTTGTTCGTCGTCGAATCCGCTCGGCAAATCATCTGCAGATATCACACCTATAAAAGTTTCTGTGTTACGGACAACGGCATTATGTATGTACGACCAAAAGGTGCTGCAGTAAATGCAATAAATTGTAGAAAGTGTGCTGTAAACAAGTACATAAAGCAACTATACATTCATATTATACGAGAGAGCAGCTTAAAGAATTGTCTCGCATTAAACAACTACAATAAAAACATTGAAATAGCGAATAAATTTTATAACGAAACAATGTATTGTTTCGTGATCGATGAATGACTAAAAACATATTTATGCAAATTTACTAGCACTAAAAGTATGCATGTTTATCGATATGGTCAAGCTTCTAAAAAAGATGTAAAAAAAAATGCTTCGTAGTAATCACAACGATTGACATGCTCTCGTTAAACAAAAATTTAGGATATTAAAAGTGCATAATGAAAATTAATTATATATATATATATATATAAAAAAGCAGAGAAATATTAGAAACCTAAACTTTCCCTATATAGATTTAAAATGTATGTTAATCATGAAAACATACATATTTTTAATAAATACCCATGTTTACTTTTAACAGACTGCTTATAATCTTTTATGGTTCTAACGTAATGTATCGTCCATACATTTTATAAATTAGATTATGCATTCCCTTTTGAAACATGTTCGTGTAATATATCGTGATAATTTGGAGCGTGTTAGTTTCTGAAAATTCTTGAGATCGCATAGTGATAATACGCAAATTATTTCGCATGCGAGAAATAACGGTAAAAATACGGTAAAGATACTTTAGTCGGGGTAAGCGATCAAGCACAGATAATAAAGATGATCGAGCACAAGGAAACACAATAATACGAAAAAAGTAGTCAAAGGACAAGCGTAAGTCCACATATTGAAGATACACTTGGTAGGAACCTACTGGAACGCTTAGATTGAAGTGGGCTGTCTTCCTGGTCCGCGGCGAGAGCAATACGAGCACCATCTCCTGGGTGGTGTAACCCTGCGGCAAGGCGTCTACCCACCTGCCTTCCTACTTCCTCCCCTCGTGCGACTATACATATATATGCACACCATACATACAACTGATGACTCTAAATAAAATCTTTTTCGTCTTATACAAAATGTAAAAGCTAACATTTTCAATTGTACTTCAAACCGCTACTGTAACACATTCATCTGTTATTGAAATAATTATTTATGACCGGAACGATGTTAATTTTGTGATCGTTTTGATAATTCGATGTGATTGTATTATACAACGATCGTGTATCATTAATTAAAAGAGAAAGGAGATAACAAAATTATCAAACCAGGTATGGTGCAGGATTTACGAAATAAATTTTTGTACCACAACCAAAGAACAACAGAATGTAAAAAATAACACAACGGCAAAAACCATCCTTTAACCAAGAAACATAGGTCAGTGGCGCTAAGTAGAAATCAGTGTAACTTGCATTGGACTGAGTTTGTCATCTTTAAAATCATATAAATGATAATTACATGGAAAATTAGTCACTGATGCGAAGTAAACAAAATTATGCAACTTATTGTAGAATAAACTATGGCACAAACTTTCCTTAACCAAAAATATATAACAATTTTGGAGCCTCTTTTCAATATACATTTTCGTATGATAACTGAAGTTTCTTACCGATTTGTTGTCTATTACTGAAGCACACTATCGATAAGAGGAAGAGGGATGATCCACACAGAAAAATAATCAACATGACCACAAAATAGCCATCACAGTTCAAAATGGTGAAGGGTTCTGGCAGGGGTGGCAATGGTGGTGGTACTGGGCAGCTGGCTTCACAGTCTACACAACTGCAGGCTGGCGTATTTTTCTATAACAATAGTTAAAGAAAAAGGTCTTTAGTCTTAACTAGATATGACTAATTATGACTACCAATTAACATATACATACGAAGAAAATTGTACAATGACCAACCAGTTTAAATATGATTGTGACTTGTTAGCATTTCAAATAAGAGTTGTATATCTATTTAGAGAACATGTATTATGTATTTACATGGATGTTAAATACTTACGTTCAATGCCTTACTGCAAGGAGTAACCGTAGGATCCACAGGTGTAAATGGGCCAACAGGCTCATCTGTATTTTTGTATGTAATTTGGAAGGGTACATAACTGTTAGTTTCTGCATCACCCATGTAATGATACCATTTCAATGGGGTACATCTACTTGCACCCCATTCTCCACACATTAAGTCCATTGCTAATTGTCCAGTACTAGGTACTGATACTTTATTACAGGAGTAAAATGTACCTTCAAGGTACTTATTTGTTATATAAACGTCTATTTTATTAATATATTCTGTACCTAAAAAGAAAATAGATGTTATTTGATATGAATATTAGCTCTTTAATTTACATGAATAAAATGTATGTATACATATCTAACAAGATATCAACTTACTTCCTTCTTTCAGTATTTCGGTAACATTAATGAATGTGCTTTGTTCTGTACTACATGTAAATTCACAAAAATGTTTTACTAAATTGTCAAAGCAGCTAGGACATCTGCTCAAAAAATTTGATGCTAATTTGACATTGAAATCCATTGTTTTCAATTGATTTGTGTCACAACAAGTTTTAATTCCATCTCCAGAATCTTTAAAAAGATGAGGACAATTTTTAGCAAGTAATTTTTGTCCTTCAAAGTCTAATGGTTTAGCTGGCCCATTGTAAGGGCAATTCTTTTTATGCATAAATGGATCTGTGTAACATTCTCCATGCCAAATACAATGTCCACCCTCCACTGCAGCTGCCTATTAATAAACAATAAAGAATTTCCTTTTAATATTTGATGTAACTGTAATTAGATATTAACATAAATTTATATCATAGTAAGAATTATGTAACATTCAAGTATGCTGAATCACTACTTCATACTGAGATACAGACAAAGGATCGGACATTTCTTCCCATTGAATCATTCTAGAATGAGAAGAGAGATTGATATTAAATGAATTCATTGATATAAATTAAATTAATCAACTTTGACTCCAATAAAAGTACAGAGGTCTTTCTCGTATCTCTCCATTTAAATTTTGAATAGACTACATTACATGTACTTAATGAATATTTCATTACACAAAATTATAACAAAAATTAACGCATTTCGGGTAATTTCTATTAATATAATTCAGACGCAAGCAATATTTTCTCATAAATTTGTTCTATTCTTCTTATTGTGGAACAAGTATTTAAATAAATAGACAGAATGATAAACAATGATTCTCAAAATACATTTTTGGAATTTTAAGAGTGTTAATAATAAAATATTGAGAAAAGATTCAAGGTTTTGAAAATCCTTAGGAATAATAAAAATTGATTAATATTTATAATTTAATTTTCTATGATTGCTAAATATTGATCAAAAAATAAAGAAATCGTTTGAAACAAATAAAAATAAAGTAACAGATATTTTTGTTAATAGAGGTGAAGGGTGAATGGAGATTTAACCCTTTGTACCCCCTCCCCTCGCCTAACATCCAAAATTATCGAAAATTTGGAAATTAACGTTACAAAAACACGTATTATGATAGATTTATTTATGTATATTGATTATTGACTTTTTGTGAAAATTTCAATAATCTAACGTTCTTCTACGTTCTTTTTATGTTTGAATTAGTGTAAGCGAAAAGTTGGCGTTAGATCAAGATTCACGCGCACGTATACTTATTTTTTTACGAGAAATTAACTTTAATGAGTAGCTAAAGAAATTCTCATTGACCTTGCCCTGACAAAGTGAGCTTAAATAGAAGTCATGCCCGTTAATGTATCCCTTTAATGGATAAGGCGAAAGTATAATTAAATTTAATAGACTTTTGTGCTTCGCGACAACGGCGACGATAGGTTTTCACCAGTGACCAATTAGGATTCTCCAAATCTCAGGGCTACAGGTTATGTGATATATAGGTTGTTTACCTACTAATGCTAAATAGTTTAGAAGAGTCTTATCATTAAGACTATATGTATATTCTGTATATCATCACATCTTGCTGTTGTAACCTAATTAAAACACTTATTCTGATAATTTATCTTGTTAATTCACTCATAGTTTGATTTATTACATTCAAGTAAAGTAACTTTTCATGTAAAGTAGTAATCTGATTTATTGGATAATAAGATTTTCAGAAATATGTTTTTTAGAAATGAAAAAATTTACATGTAACATTTACAGCTTCATTGAATATTGAAAAGTTAGTTTTCTCAGATAGAAACATGGTTAACAATAACTATTATACCAGCATCTGTCTTGATGAGATATAGTTTGCCATGTCTTGAATATATTAGCGAAGCTTAATATCACCATTATCATATATTATATTTTCATCACACAGGAGATGTTAATACCAATATCAACAAGACCAAAATCATAATGAACTATAACAAGACAAATGGTGGTATCAATGCTGCGGATAAAGCTTACTCTATTTCTCGTATAATAATAAAAATGGTTTTGAAAGAGTCTAGAAGAATGCGTAGAAGAATAACAGAGGGATGTAGAATTCATCGTTTTTAAAGGAAGGACTAAAAGAAATTTCTAATTTTAATTATTAAATTCAGTGCTTAAAATGTAACTTAGATAGCAATCAATCAAATGACTCGGATACTTTGGAATAGTCATTAATTTTATTGTTTGTCACATTGAGCCATATTTTCCTAGTAGCCCATAGCAAACTTTATCTGCCCTGAATCTAACCTTGAATTTAGTAATTTTTAAATAACAATTACCCATTCAATCGCATAGAACTTGTTTCTAATGTATCTGACTGGCGAACAAACATGACAAAACTACGAAATTTGGCTTGGAAGGTAGCTTGTTAATAAAAATATGTAAGATCAATATAGCTACTTTGTTTATTACCCATATGTACTTATTTTTGCAGTTGTAATATAGTAGTTATACAAATCAGGACATGAACATAATTATATTAAGGTATTAGACGCGCCCATTAGAAGGTTAAAATTTTAACTTGCATTACCCATTAAATTTTTGCAACGGAATTTTATGATTTTCTGGTTTTACAAAATACAATTATTTATTGAAACAAACTAGAACTGAGCCTTAAGACAGCCCTGACTTTCACGAGGATCGGCCGACATGACGTCACACAACGCGAAACGTTTCACGAGAACCACCAGGGTGTGGTGTGTGTGTACGTATGTGCTAAATCAGCACAATCGAGTATTTGAAATTCCCGTAAGAAATGCGAAACAACGTGGAGAAATTACTTACGGTCCCTATAAGGCCCCAGGCACCCAGCACAAACAACATCACGTTCACCCGCGACATTCTAACGTCTGTCAAAGTCCAACTGTGACCTCGAGGAAACACATCAAACCAATACATAACGCGTTACACCACGATGCAGGTGAAATCGACCGATTCTTCTCTTCTGCCGTTGTTTGATGCTATTGCGACAGTTTGTTGTAATTATGCATCGTTTTCACGCGTTCACAAACAAACCACGAAACGACAGACTACCGTGTTTCACAAAACAGTAAACGCGACTAACATTTCGTGCCGTAAGTAATACGCAGCTCGACGGTGCTCGACGGCGACACCTAGCGATACCAGTAATCAAAGCCGAAGCACGCCGAAGCGTAGAATGATTCAGCGTCGTTCGCCTAACTTCGGTTTTGCTCGGGTTCGCTTCGATTTCATAAGTAACGATGGCCGCTCGAATTTCCGATTTGAAAATATTCGAAATATTCGAGACTGTGATGGTTGAAATCACTTTGAACATTTTTAAATGTTGTAAGATGTTTATAAGCCTTCATAAGTCTCGAATGTTTTGATCGTTATGAAAAATTGGTAGATCTCAATAGCGTCGTTATTACTTTATGAAACGTAAGCAAAATAAAATTTAAGAGGTTCATTTAAAGAAAAATAAGGATGAAGAACATGTTTAAATTCAATCAAATTTGATAGGGGCATCCGAACGAACAAATTGCATGTCATTAAAGAAATATCCCAGGAAAATAATTCAGAAATGATGCATGTATCAACATTTTATCTAATAAGTATTTTTACCACTGTATTTGAACTTCTGGTGCTCTTTGAACTGAGAAATTGTATATCATAACATTTTTCGGATAATGGATGTTATTCTGCGTACATTATATACGAATAACAGCAATGAATTTTTGAATCATTGGGTTTGAGATTACTTATGATGGAGGTTGAATTGTAGAGATAGACAGAATTCTTATACGCATAATTATTTATAAGGTCTCTAGAAGTTGACAGATTTAATTATTTATTTAAAATAATGGATCCATGATCTACTAATTGTAGGTATAAAAAAAAAATATACATGTCGAATTGAGTAACCTCCTCCTTTTCGAAGTCTGTTAAAAATATAACGCTGCAAACTATAAAAGCAAGAAGCGTATATGTATTTGTGATGATTTATTTAAATTAAACAGATTCTTATATAACCGTATATCGATTTATCATCAACATTTATTTCATTAAATTGTTATCGATTATCGTTATTGTTCGTTATTGTTCGTTCAAGGAGAACTATAATTCCGTTTTATAATCTAGATTGTAGTTCTTAGCGAATAAGCGTTGTTTTTTTTATTCGTTAATGGAAACTTTTATTATAATAAGAAATTTGTCGATCTCAGCTTTCTTTCAGATGTATGAAATTAGAGAAAATGTTTACGTGTCATTGTAGGCACAGTTAATATCCAATTTCACATATTTACTAAGCGTGTCTGTTATCTGGATTGGAGTCTGACTCATTGTTAGTGTTACGCAGGTAACTGTTATAGCTAAATTAGATTAATTCTAGCTACGAAATCACATAATGCAAACAATTGTTACTGCACGATGACTTTTATTTTTTTTTTCATTTACCCCTTATCAAAAATCGACGAGTTCAAATAGTTTCTTATCAACTACATGTGTATGTAACTGGAACAACTGCAACGTACGTGCATACTCGCTTTTGTGCGTAACAGTGTATAATAGGACACCTAGCGACCAAAAGCAGAAAGTTTTCTCTCGAACGAATCGATTCATAATATATTAGTCTACCTGATGCATTAGAATTCGAATGTATTCCAGCCTTGGGGGAAAAAGACTTGGCCAATCTTTACCGAGAATCTATTCGTCGCGTCGGAAGGACAATTCTGAACAACTCCAGATCGTTAATTCTTCCGTGTCAGCGATCTTTTGTTTTCCGGAATGCACCGATTTTCGTTTCGAAACCGAGGCTAAGGTTAAAATATTCTAGATGTGAACAACGTGTATCATGTATCGCGTAACGTGTGACGTGTAAGCCATAGGTCAACGACAATTTACATTTTATTATTCTCTTCATCTACGATATAATCCATGGTAATTGCCTGAAACAATGGGAGGGGAAAATCTTAATAGAATTTGAGATATTTGAAGGACATTTCCGAGATCGTTGAATTGTCAGGTCGTGCACGTTACAATCTGGGCCACGGTCAAATAGCCGATTATACAGGGTGTTTCGTGTATTCTTAAACGCCTTAATCTTCATTGATCTAAGGATACAAACAAGTTATTTAGTTCTAGAGGACGAATATTACAATTAATTATCTATGTTTCTAAAGTTGATTTGAAAGTTGATTTACATAAGACAAATTTAACGAGATACCCTGTCCAGTCGATGCATCACAAATGTGGCAAAACAACTCTTTTTTTTTGCGGCAGTATGCTGAAGGATACCGATCGTGTTTACTGGAGCAGTGTTTCTCAAATTGTAGTCTGAAAACGTGTTGGAATAGGGGGTTTACGAGCTCCTAAAACAACAAAGAAACATTAATAGAATAAATAACTGTTTTCTGGATGATTTTATTCTTATTGATAAGGAAGGAATAATTAACAAAGTTCCAGACTAAAATAATTCCAGTAAGATCCAGTAAGATCATGCATCGCATCAGTCAAACTATTTCATGGTTATGGTTCAAGATGATCCGTGTGTTTTCAATGTCCAAATCGAAAATAGAAAGTGTCCAGCGAATATCAGAGGTCTGCATCATCAAAATACTGTTGTAAAGATTGATGTCATTGATATCTCGTGACCGTACTAAGAAAAACATTAATTCGCTGTCTCGTCGTGCGGGTATTGCTTACACATGTCAGTGGTTCTTAGCCTTCTCAAACTCACGGCACAGTAATGGCAAACGAATAATAATTTTATAGTAAATTACGATTGTATTAGAGCATGTTTTCGTTTGTTTTCAACAGAACACTTTTGCGACTGTACTCCATAGCAAATCATCGTATCTACATACACACGTACAGAATTGTGTTTTTCTGTATCTGAAAAAGCAAAGAATTAAAGTTCTCTAACGTTTACAGCAATATCCGAGAATACAATAAAATAAATACATAAATTATCATATATAAAAACATTCATGTGGAATAGTTGATTCGTGACTTGCCAGAATTGCTTTAAAAAAGATATTCGTAATTTCTTGAAGTTCTACTCAAGTAAACTTGGTTCTCAATAATGAATAATTATAGAAAAAAATGTTGACACTATGCAAAAGTTCACAGCACAGTGATTAAGAGTCACTAGCTTAAATAAACGTTAATTTGTTCAATAAGCAGGTGTGCTTTGTTCGTCTATATCCATCTTCACGTAACGCATCGTACCACTCGTGAAAGGTAACACTTAAACCTTTCCTGTTTTGTTCTTTTTTCGAGCAATATCTACGAGGAATCATTGTCCGCGCAACTACGAAAGATAATAATTTGTTTACCCGCGATGATTAAAGACTACACTGACCGTGATTCGGTGCATAACTTAATTACTTATGTGTCACGGTGATGATGGGTTTGTTTGGTCCATTAAAAACGTCCTTTGTTAATTACCGCGAACAAGACTCTTTTCGGGGTAAAGGTCGGAAACATAAAACGTAGATAGGCGGTATGTTATACGATCGAGATCAATCAGCATGACTGTTCGTGGATCAGTAGGTGACTGTTTCTTATTTTCCGTAACTCAGATGTTTCAATCGATATTTCTTACTGTGAGTGTAACGACGCCACAACGTTATCAACAAATTTTGAGATTTCAAATTGAAAACGTATTTTTATCAAAATAAAATTCTATTACTGAACAAAATTTTGAAAAACAATTCAGTAGTTCCGGGAACAGACGGACACCTCAATTTTTCCCCCTCACAGAGGTTCAATTTTTTAAAATGCTGAAATAGGTGTTTGATTAAATACAGGGTGTCCCAAAAATGTTGTAACACCTTGAAAGGGGTGGTTGGGGAGGTGATTTGAAACAACTTTTCCCTTAGCAAAAACGTTGTCCGAGGCTTCGTTAAGGAGATATTAAAGGAAAACACTGACCAATCAGAGCGCGCGGATACCGTTGGAGCGGCCGCGGTAGCGAAGGCTACGAGCTAAGCGGGCGCATCAATGTCCTTCGATGCACGTTGGGTCACTTGTTTGCGTACAAGCGCGGCCGCTTAACTCGTAGCCTTCGCTACCGCGGCCGCTCCAACGGTATCCGCGCGCTCTGATTGGTCAGTGTTTTCCTTTAATATCTCCTTAACGAAGCCTCGGACAACGTTTTTGCTAAGGGAAAAGTTGTTTCAAATCACCTCCCCAACCACCCCTTTCAAGGCGTTACAACATTTTTGGGACACCCTGTATATCCAAGTTTCAAGCAAATCCGACCACGAATAAAATATTCCTCATACAAACGTTGCAACTCCTTTTTACCTCCTTAGGGGTTGAATTTCGAAATATTCTTTCTTATTCCTTGTATACATCATAAAGGAAACCTCTATGGAAAATTTCAACTTTCTAGACTAAAAGATTTAGCCTGGCTGTTGATGATTCATATGGATTGCTGCATTATCTTTTTTAGCATATCGGATTCCTACCTACATCCTTGTCTGAATATACTCGCATTGACTCATACACACGTACATACTTGACAATTGTATATCTCATATATCTGCAGAAACGTCTCCATTGTCAATTCGATATGAAAATACTACTTCTGATAGCCACCGGCACACCTGGGTATGTACATACAGAATTTATTTAGAAAGATATGGAAAGATAGGAAGGTATTTTTTTTTTTTTTTATTGATACATAGGATGGAATCGTACGAGATCGACTGGTCAGACATCTAGTAGCTGCACACAGAAACATTACGAAAGTAAACATATTGCGAGAGATTTCCGATATATCGAGGGTCAAAGACTACGTTCTCGTTAGTGTCGAATTTCGTTCGTACGAGGCTTGTCATCAATCACCACGCAAAGGCAAATATTTTCACGGATTATTAATCGCTTCGATGAAACTGTATTCCATTGCTCTGCGCTGTTTGCAGCGTGGCTTCGTAAGTATCCTTTCTATCACGTGAAGATGTCACAAAATCTCGTCGTCTTTTTTCGACCCGACCACCAGATGGCGACACTTACCCGACTAATCTTTCCTTTATTTTCAAATACGAAATATGTCATCCTGCGAATTGATAAATTCTCGATTTTTGCGAAATATAAAAAAGGGGCTGTTGATGTTTCCAAGCTATGTTTAATCATTCCCTTTTTGCCTGTAATATACGAAAACGTTTCACGCGTCCCCGTGCCGTTTCCGTCGAATATCATTGTAGCGTTCCATTAAACAAATATTTTTTCTTTACGGTAAAGCCTGTGGAATCGCAGCGGACTCTCGGCGCTGTCAACCTCGAGCATCTGAAACCGGAAGTGGTGCTCAGTGAGAACAATCGGAAGTCCTTTATCGAGAGATTGAAGACTCACAAACCCGCGAAGAAATTGGACGAGAAGGTGAACTTACGTATACGAATTTCCAGATAAATTTTAACGACTGTTCCATTCATTTTTACGTGTACATCTGAATATAATCTATATTTTATCCAGCGAAACGATGAACTCCGGTAATAAAATCACGCGACTTGCAATATAATCTCATCCATAAACTCTCTATTCAGGAGCGTATCAAATACCTAATGTATAGAGGAATCGATAAACATACTTTTATTTCTATTACTTTATTTCATATCTTTACACATTTTCTTTTATTAACTCTCTGACACTGCAATTACTATAAATAGTAATTTGCATAAACTTTTACTAAGTCTGTGTTGATACAGGGCTCGATACCTCGCCGTTTCGGCCTTATCGCAAGTCACATGGTTTTGTTATCTGGTCCAAAGTCCCTCAGGAAACTCTGGATGAAGCATCTATCATATCTCATCTCCAATTCATCTAAAATACTCATTTGAGTTGTAATATCCCAATTAAATTTAATAACATTTGTACTCTTCTCACTGTACCTGTTGGCAATAAAAACAAATTATTCTTATTATTATTTCAAGGTGAATCGAGCTGCCGTCTTGGTGCCACTATGCAAGCACAAAGGGGAACTGGGTTTCTTGTACACCTTGAGGTCCACGAAAGTGACCTCGAACCGCGGACAAGTCTCCTTTCCCGGTGGAATGTACGACAAGGAGGATCATAGCCTTCAAGAAACCGCGTTGCGCGAAACCTGGGAGGAACTTAGGATTCCGAAAGAAAAGGTGGACGTTTGGACTTGCGGTAACTTGATCGACAAGACGAACGTCCAGGTGATGCCCGTTTTCGGTTACATCGGCGACGTCGATCCTGACAAGCTTGATATTAACTCGGACGAAGTGGAAGAAGCCTTCTTTCTCAGTTTGAAGAATCTATGCGACCCCTCCTTGTGTCGTTTTACCCAATTTCGTGATAACTATACTTTGCCAGTTTATTTAGGCGGGAAACACCGTATTTGGGGTTTCACGGCGGCGACAACGCACATGATTCTACACGCTCTCGTACCTGATGTCTATAAGCACAAACTCGTATACTTAAAACCAATTTTGCCAAAGATCAAAGACACTCTCAAGAATGATATTCATTCTTCGTGAGATCGTAATGGTATCTGTATTGTTCGTTCTCTCCATGTACGCTGTCATTCGTTGTATAAAGAATTGAAGAAATTGTTGTTACATCGGTTTTTTTTCTTTTTAAAGAACTATTAACTTAAATTGCGAAGGATGTGCGAAAATATTGGAAATCAAAATTGTAGGCTTGTAAATTAATAGAAAAACATTTTGGCCTCTTTCAAGTTCTTTTTTCTATTAATTTAAAGGCGTTTAGAAACAGTGCAACTTTTATTTGGAACATGTTTCAATACCTTCTAATGTAAAAAATTTAAAAACAAAATAATATACAAACGTTATTTTCTACTTTTATAATTTATAAAAGTGATTATAATAAATTGACGTTTGTTTAGGAATGAACCAGTGATCATTTAATAATATAACCTTCGTATGTTGTCAATGTTATTGTTACGTTCGACCTCGAAAGTTTGAGATTATTTTTAATTTTTAAATTATTTACAAATTATTGATTGAAGCGCCACGTAGTGTACGTAACGAGAATCGATTCGTTTTCTCGTGTTTTTTCGGGTATTCAGCGTTATGGTTTGCGTCATGTGTAAATATTAAATAAAAACAAATTGAATAGTTATATAAAGGAGAGAAAAGATTATGAAATCATGGCGGTTGTAATTGAAACTACTGTAGGAGATTTTACGGTTGATTTGTATACCGACGAACGTCCACAAAGTAAGTTGGAACTGAGGATAGAGGTTATGAAATTTTCTATTATGATGTGTAAACTAATGTAAGAATATTATTGTTGACAGTGGTATTAATACGAACAATATTTTTCAGCGTGCCGTAATTTTCTGAAACTATGCAAGTTAAAATATTACAATTGGAACTTGTTCCATTCTGTACAGAGCAATTTTATTGCTCAAACTGGAGATCCTACAGGCACTGGGAAAGGAGGCGAGAGCGTCTATGGAATAGTGTTAGGAGAAAAAGCACGGTATTACGAGGCGGAACAAATGCCAAAGATAAAACATGACAGAAGCGGTTTATTGTCTATGGTTAATTGTGGCAATAATATGCTCGGGTCTCAGTTCTTTGTTACCCTTGCCTCTGAGCTCCAGTCTTTAGATGGAGAGCACTGTGTATTCGGTGAAATCACAGAGGGTTTGGAGATTATTCTTAAATTCAATGAAACAATATGCGATGGAGATCACAGACCATACCAAGATATACGTATTTCTCATACTGTTATTTTGGAAGATCCTTTCGAGGACCCTAAAGGTTTTGTCATACCTGATAAGAGTCCACCACCAACAAAAGAATGTCTAATGGTATAATTTTATATATCACTTCATTTTGTTCTGTAAACATTTTTAAATTCCTTCATAATTACAAACATAATATGTGTTTACAGAGCGATAGGATTGGAGCAGATGAAGTGATAGATGATACAGCTGGCATGACAATAGAAGAAATCACAGAGATGCAAAAGGAAAAGGAGGCAAAAGCAAGAGCTACAATACTGGAAATTGTGGGTGACATTCCAGATGCGGAGATGGCTCCTCCTGAAAATGTTCTTTTTGTCTGTAAACTGAATCCTGTCACAAATGATGACGATCTTGAAATTATTTTTAGCAGATTTGGAAAAATTATTGGGTATGCTAAATTACTTTTATCTTCATTAACCATGTATTCCTTGTATCATCTATATATATATATATCATCTTCATCTTGTTATTTTTCTATTCAGTTGCGAAGTCATCAGAGATCGACAAAGTGGAGATTCCTTGCAATACGCGTTCATCGAGTTCGCAGAGCGCAAAAGCTGCGAAGAAGCTTATTTTAAAATGGACAACGTGTTAATCGATGATCGTCGCATACATGTAGACTTCTCGCAATCGGTAGCTAAAATGAGATGGAGAGGTAAAGGCAAAGGGATCCAATATTTCGACGACAAAAATGACGAACTAGGCGACGAAACCCGGAAAAAAGTGGGTTCGAGGAACAGAAAGAGAGATGAGATTGACGACGAAACGAGAGATCATAGAGAAAACGAGACGAGATATAAAGAAGACTTATTGGAACATAGAAAACACGAACGCAGGAAAGAGGCAGGCAAGGATGACTCGGAATATTCCCGTGACGGTGGAAAGTATGCGGAAAAAGAAAAATATAGAGAAGGAAAGTACCGCGACGGTTCGCGCGAAAGAAATGATTATGACGCCAGACGGAAAAAAGTAAGAAAACACAGGAGCAGAGACAGAAGCAGAGACAAAGATCGAAGTAAAAAGGAGAGCCACAAAGATCATAGGTACAATAAAAAGTACGACAGCGAGAAAAGGAGAAGAGATAGGGATAGTTCAATTTCCGACAGTGAGAGTTCGAAACACGTAAGGCACGAAGAGAAACATTCGAATCACAAGAAGAAACGTAACAGGGATCGCTCCGTGGAAAGATCTGGAAAATCAGATAAACATAAGCAGAGAAGAAAATAATGTAAATAATGTAATTTTAACCTATCATAATTTTGAGCTTTCATCGACGCCAAATGTAGTCGCGCATGGGCGAATATATTTTGGAAAATAATCAATTAAGCATTCGATGAAATATTTCCAAAAAAATATACGCTTAACTTTTCCATGTGAATAAACTTATTACAGAATTTATATGGCAATTGTTTACTTTTCATCCCAACAGAAAAATGTTTTATTTCTGAAAAGTATAGCGTAGGTGGGATATAGTACACTGCACTCCTTACTTAAAAGGTCTTATCTAAGACACTTAATTAATTTTTACATTAATCATACATTTGTAGCGACCTCCACATCGTCAGACCTAGACAATTGATATTACTTAATATATAATTAGTAATCATATAAGTAATCAGTAATTTCTCCTGTAATTCATCTTAAGTATTACAGAAGTTGGGTTTAGGTTCAAAAGTACAAGTAAGGAATGCAGTAGCTAATGGGGAGAATGTAAATTGTTAATCGAATAAAATAATAAAGATAATTACTGTAACATGTTTTAAGATAATCTCATCTTCAAGTAGTTCTGAAGTAAGTTTTAAATGCTAGTAATTTAGATATTGTAATACCTATGTTCTACCAACGTTATTAATCCGAGAAAATCGTGTATGTTTTTATACATTTTGTCGGCTGTGAAAACTGTTACATTTATGGTAATAATTGAAAAAAATATTTCAGCTCTAAATTTAGGTTGATATGGACGAGTAATTCTCTGCAGTTGTCATTGAAGGCCAGTGAAGACACCTGAATGGACCTGAAGACGTCGCGTTGTTTTCTACTCGGCATGGCTGTGACATTTGTGTCTTCTAAATCGTGCTTTTATTCAATTTTTATGTGTTTTCACTTATTTTGTGCATTCTGAGCGAACGTAATTTGGATACTTTAGAGGAAGCTCCGAAAGTTGGTAAGAGTTCTGTTACTAACGCGATTGTGCAGTATTAAAAACAAATTTGAGGTTAGGTCGGTTGATATTTTCTACAATTTAGTCTAAATTAGCTTGTTTCTGCGCACGTTCATTTTCACGAAGACTTTACGATGGTACAAATAAATCGTTGGGACACAAAGCTTCATTTTGTATAGTTGCACAATTTTATCACACGATACGTGATTATGATTGTCCACCGTCTTTTGTATTTGTTCACGTGACTGAACACGTGACCCTTCGCGCAGTTTCAGT
The DNA here is from genome assembly GCF_026225885.1 of Hylaeus anthracinus. Taxonomy (NCBI): domain Eukaryota; kingdom Metazoa; phylum Arthropoda; class Insecta; order Hymenoptera; family Colletidae; genus Hylaeus; species Hylaeus anthracinus. The sequence continues at coordinate 11,676,031 of NW_026534333.1, read as the reverse complement.
TACCGTTTGCTTGGCGATTCGAATTGATTCGAATTGTTGAACGTTGTTAATTTATTCTAACCGTAATTATGCGAGCATTTTTATTTTTTTTTTACGGAGTTTTGTGTAACTGTTTTGGTGAAAATAGATTCAGGAAAGAGAGCCGCCAGCAATTCGAATTTACAGATTCCGGTTTTCACATCGTTTATTTGAAAAGATTCTCTAGACTCTGTTGACAGAAGTATGCGTATATAGTGTATGGCTACACGGTTTATCGCTTGTACCGTTTTATTACATTATCGTTACGAATCGTGACGATGCAATCGTTAAATTATCTTTCGATATTTCGAAAATCTCGCGCCAAACACTAAGAATGCCATTAGGTATCATGTTATTAGGGATTGGGTGTGACATGTTTCCAACTGTCGCAACACAGTTTGGATTTCAATTTTACGGGGAAATAAGTCACGATGAGGTATAACGTGCACGTAGATTGTATTTAAATTATAAACAGTGAAAAATAAGGTATCCGTAGAAAACAATACTATGATCGCGCGTACGAAGTTTACAAAGTATCGATTACTATTTTTTGGACTAAACGTCGATAAACTAGCGGGACTAAATAAATAAAGAGGGCACATAAAAAGACTATACAAACGCGTTACACGTTTCTTCATACGAAACGATTATAAATAATTCGTCGAAGGGTGCGGGCGGCCTCTCTTTACCTGTCTCTGTTATTTTCCTGTAATTACATTTATTTCTCGGATTTATCTTTTTTTCTCTTTCTAATTTTCCAATGATGTAGACACTTTTGGATACAATTTCGAGAGAAATTTTCTCGTCGAAGAAAAATACTGTTTTCGCATCTCATTTTCTGCTATCGACAATATTCATTTATTTATTTCTACTTTTGCGCATAATATTTCGCTCGCTAATAGAAGACACCAAGATCCATGCAAATTATATTTTCAACGTTACAAGTTTCCTTTAAAACTGTTTTTCCTTTTTTTCCTGTTTTTTTTTTGTTTTTTTCTTTGTCGTTACAATAATTTTTCCTATTTTATATACTGTTCATATTTTCTTTTTGCTTTCGCCGTTTTAAAGACAGTTTTGAGAATATCGGAGCCTCGGCCCTTGCACCCTTCTCACTTAAAGCTAACGAATAAATACCTATCCGCCATTTCGATGTTCCATCGAATGGCATGCTGAGGACACGTCACTCGCCAAACGTGAATTTTCTTTCTATTTCTTTTTTTTTTTTTTTTTTTCGTGAACGAACTGTTCTGTCTCCGTCCATCTAATAGCCAAATATTTTCGCCGCTCAATGTAATCATAGTTTAAATCTTACTATAACGTCTAGCTACTCTACCAGTTTAATTATGTAAACCTTGTGTCATATGCCATCTGTTTAAGTACGAGAACGTCAGAGATGGGCGAAATTTGATTCTCAATTACCTTCTATAGTATCAATTTTATTTGTGCAACGTGAAATGTAATTTCACTTTCACGGAACAAATGACGGATTCTAGATTGTTTATCTCCTATTTGTTATCGGAAACTTTAGTCTGGATAAGAAATTTGCCCATCTTTGAAATGTGTGTGGCAAGTAAGTGAACGAAGTAGTTTGTAAGAGAAAATTGGTGGTTCAAAGGAGAGAATTTTTGATTAGCCAAAATATTTGGCGTCGACCAATGCCAGAAAAGGTTGTCCTGTTGTTTGTCTCGTTCAGTCGAAATACAGACGAGACAATTGTTCGGTCACGAATGAAGTGTCCTTGATCTCCGGATGAAATTATTATACTGCAGAATACTAGAAGCGTTCGTATCTCGCTCTCACTGTTCCATCGTTTCATTTCGATGGGATGTTCGATTCTAAATCGATCTTCTAGAGAATTCATCTGTTTTAAAGCTGTTATCGTTTTTTTTTTTCTACTAAAATTGCATCTTAAATGTTCGATTCCGATACGAATCGATTCTTCTGGATGTAAATCGATATCCTCGTCAAGTCCAACCTTCGATAAAGTGTAAAATGTTTTTATAATTAGGATCAATTATCTAACACTCGCAGAAACATCTGTTCCAATTGAACAATTATTTTCAAAAGCAGTGATTAATTTATCACTTGATTTCTGCTTATCCTTTTCCTTTGCTATGTCTCGCATATAAATATCCAATAAATTTCAAAATGATTAAATATTATTCAAATTACCAAAGTGTAAATAAAAAAAATGTAGAAAAATATGAAACAAAGTAATAAAAATAAAAATATACTCAAAAGCATAAAGTAACAATAGAAATTGGATACACTTAAAAAAAGGAACTCAAATAATTAGTGTGCAATTTAGTAGCAGTTTTGAAATTTAATTTAAATTTGTCAAATTTTGAAGAAATGTTTCAAGGAAAGGAACGTGTTTTCTTTCCCTCGAAATATTCTTAATTTTGTATACAGGGTGTCCCAAAACTTGGGGAGGAGCCGGAAATGGGGGGTAGCTGAGACGATTCTGAACAACAATTTCCTTTGCAAAAATGTCGGATGAGGCTTCGTTAAGGAGATATTAAGCGAAAACCCCGACCAATCAGAGCGCGCGTAGACCGTTGGAGCGGCCGCGGTAGCGAAAGCTACGAGCTAAGCGGCCGCGCCCAATGTCCTTCGATGCACGTCGAGTCACTTGTTCGCGTGCAAGCGCGGCCGCCAGCGCGTAGCCTACGCTACCGCGGCCGCTCCAACGGTCTACGCGCGCTCTGATTGGTCGGGGTTTTCGCTTAATATCTCCTTAACGAAGCCCGATCCGACATTTTTGCAAAGGAAATTGTTGTTCAGAATCGTCTCAGCTACCCCCCATTTCCGGCTCCTCCCCGACTTTTGGGGACACCCTGTAGTTGTTTCGACCATCTTGCAACGAAAGATTTCGTTCGGTTCGCGTGGTCTTATTTTCATCTAGTTTTCTTCTTAGATAAAGACTGTAATTAGAAAAGCATTTTTTGTTAATTTGTTTCGCAGGAATTCAGTACTTATAGAATCGACTCCGATCGTTTCGACTCGAAATTGGTCTCAGAATCGATTTTCCTTTACAAAAATCGAACATCCCCGGCCGGGACGCGTCCGAACCAGTCGGAAAACGTCCTTATCGTCTTCGAAGGAGCGAACTACTCACGGAAGCTTCGGAAAATGCTCGTCACAGTCACGGTCACGGTCGTAGTCACAGTCTCAGTGCAGAGTGGAAAGGGCGACGCGGTGGGTCTTGGTTGTTTCTTCGCAAGACGGAATCCAATGCTCGATCTCTCGAAATCTCTCGATCCTGATTATTTACAATTCGTACGAAGTCTCTCGTTGACGTCTCTCGAAACGAAAGCGAAAACATAACTGACAGATATCGTCGCGGGTTCTAGCAAACTAGAATTTTCGAATCGCGAAAAGCCAGAAATAGGCAATATTCTATTCGACTAATTGATAGTATAGCAATTTACTCGAGTGAACAGCGCAATTTTTGTTTACCGTTAGGAAATATTTCATGCTATAATTCGGATTCTAACGTTTATTTAACGAGTAATGAACGTTCACCTTTTATTCGTCATACGAAACTTGTATCTACGTATGCGGATGAGAATTTTGCCTTTATCTGTTTAAAGCAGGGAGTTGAAGTCGAAACTATTTCGGTCGAGAATTATTGGGTCGAATCATAGAATCAGCGAAAAATGATCGACACAGAAATTAGTAGATTGCACGAGAAGTCGAGTTTTTCTCGATTTGACGCGAGACTCCTGAAACGGTGCGACGAAAACTGCAGAAACGTTTACGATTTCTGTTCGTGCGTGGATTGGATCTCGAACAGAGATGGGCAGAATTTTTATTCAAACTTTGTAGAATCTACTGCTTCGCAAGATTCGTTCGATTTAATAATTATTCAGACTGTTGACTGCTGAAACAAATACGATTGTACAATTTGAACTGTACAAAATTCCTATAAAAATTCTATGCTTTCGTTACTTTTTTATCCAGGTGAGAATTTGCCCATCCCTGGCATCGAACGACGAAATCGTCGAAAATTTGTCGGACGTTTCGAGAGGTTGAGCTTGAATATGGATTTGGCGCTTTGAATCGAGTCGTTTTTTCGACAGAGTCGAGTAGAAATTCACAAAGAAGATGATCGGAGAGAACCGAGAATTCGTCGCTGATTGAAAAGCCGGTTTCGTCTGATGGAATAGATCGCTTGCTGCTCCTTCGCGCTGCACCGTTGCGTTGCGAGCGTCGCGAATTCCTCTCCGTTGTGTCGCATGGTCCTTCTTCATGGTTTTCGTGGTGTTCGCGCAGGTTTCGGTTGGCTTTCGTGGCAGAGGGTGCACCGCGCAAGAGGCTCGACCATTCTCGACGTGGCCGCCGTCCGCGAACGATTCATTTGCCGGTTTTTATTTGTGCAACTGCCGCTTGCGTCCCATGTTGCAGATCTTGAAGTGGCACAGGGTCATATCTGTCGAAGAAACAGATTTAAATGTTACATCACGTCGGCAAATGATTCCCTAACATTACTAGCTAACAATTCATATTCACTGAAGTGGAATAATCGTATCTGAATTTATTGACAGAGCCTTTAAATAATTGATTAGGTGATTTACTTAAATTTTGCTTTTTTTTTTATCAATTTTTCCAAAGTTTCTTCTTTGACTGCCTTTCATTTCTGTCGCAGTACAGAATTACATTCATCCAGTCGAATGAAATACGTAGTGTACTAATTTTAAATTCAATGATTATAATTTTCAACTGTGCATATCGAACAAGCCTTCTTTTTTAAACTTTTATACTACCACAGTCTTTCGTGGGTTCCCGCTATTTTCGTTCAAATGAATAGCGTCTCTATCGGGAAAACGCCCAAGTTTGTTCACGATAGTTTCCTTTTTTACGGCTAGATGGCGCCATTTATACGGTTTCTTACCGATACCTGTCGATACATTACCACCATGTCGATAAATACCGTCTAAATGGCGCCACTAACGGTGAAAGTAGGAACTATTCCAGTACAAACTTGAGCGTTTTCCCGATAGAGGCACCGACACGAATTCCAGCGGGAAATTTGAATTTCTTTTTATTTAATTTAAGTACAATACATTCGAAGTAACATAAAAACGTTTATCGTGCGGCTGTCTTTTAAATATAGATATATGCTGCCGCGGACTCTTTTGTAGAACCTGTTATGCTCAATAATTCTTCCGTACATTGTCTAGAAATATCTTTAACGTCTTAGCCAGCGTCAGCCAAGTGGCTTGCTTCGCTAAAATTGGTACTGGACATTTCCCTTTTATCAGAGATTAATGTTATATACACATAAACGTTCCTCGAATAATGCTCTACAAAAGCGTGAACCTACCAGAGACCTTATTTTATACTATGTAGAGACAGAGTGCGTACAGTTTTTTAATTTTAAATTCAATCGACAGTAGTCCCAACTCATTGATTCCAAATTCATATAGTCAACATAATTTAAGTTTCTTAGGTTCGTAAATCCAATAGAATTCTTGAATTACTTAGATTTGAATCGATCAGTTCTGCAATAGTATTCCATTCATACGAGAAAGAGATTTCGAAACAGTTACTCCGACTCGAAGCGAAGGAATTCGTCTGGCGCCGATCTCAATGAGTTCACATCAATCGCCTCGATCTCGAAGATCAATCGCGCGCCGCACAGTTCCCCGGCGATAGAATCGGCCGGTCTGACGTCACGTGAACCAAAAGTCAATTGGAGCAATCGATTTATTTACCGTCTTCGCGACGTACGCACGTTTCTCGATCGTTCTACGCAAATTCTCTATTCTCCGTCCTAAACAAAATTCGCGATGAGTCGTTAATAATCGTTAGCAGTTCGCGCGGCAGCGAGTGTATACTTGGGGACAAGATTAAACGGAATTTAATCGAAATGTAACATTGGTGTCAACTGAAATTTTATTAACTGTCGCAGATGTAGATTCTCCACACAAAAATCTAGAGATCTCGATAGGAATCTGTCAGTTTTGTTTATGCGAGTTGAGACGTAAATGAACTGTTTACGCGCGGTTTGCACTGTGTAAAGTAAATACTTATTCACGTACAGATATACAGGGTGTCCCAAAAGTCGGGGAGGAGCCGGAAATAGGGGGTAGCTGAGACG
>NW_026534333.1:11653986-11659910 GCF_026225885.1 Hylaeus anthracinus | reverse complement strand
CGTCTCAGCTACCCCCTATTTCCGGCTCCTCCCCGACTTTTGGGACATCCTGTATAATAAGATAAAATTCCCACTCTTCTTAACACGTTGACTGCCAGGCCCAATACTCTAGAAAATTTCTATTGGAATTCAATTTTGTTTACAGATTATTGGAAACTACGCAATCAAACCTTTATCGTGGTATTTGTTTTTGTAACTTGGTCGAAATTCAAGAATATCATTAAAATTCATTTCTTTTTCACGTTTGACTTTCGGAATTAATTCTTTTAGTTCTTCAATGAAGAACATCGTGGCGATGAACGTGTTAAGTTGACGACGACCAGTTTCTCCAGCTTGAGGAATGCAAATTAAGACACGAACACCACATTTCCATAATATGGACTTAAAATAGCTTTGATTAATACATGTAGATAATTATCACGAATAAAAGATTCATTGTAACGAGAAAGTACAGTCGCGTCACGAGTGAGGTTAATCGCGTAACTTTGAAGAAAACGAGCGAAACCAAGCGACGATTTATAATTAAATTTACAGATAATTATCACGAATAAAAAAAAATTCATTGTAACGAGAAAGTAAAGTCGCGTCACGAGTGAGGTTAATCGCGTAACTTCGAAGAAAACGAGCGAAACCAAGCGACGATTGGTTCACGATTGGGAATAGCGACAGATATCTCGACTTCGACTTGCGATTCACGCGTAATCTTATCACCAGTAGCGGTTTCGCGATCGCGCTTATCATTGCAAAGGATAATCCTCGGTGACCCAAGACAATTCATTCGTCTGACCAATTTATCTGGCGACTCGGCTCTGGCTGATTGGACGGATAACATCGCAGAAGGCGGGGCTACAATGGCTACTGAAGCAATTACACTTGACTTAATTCCGCCCACCCGCAAACGGCCAATTACGGGTTGAATTTCGCCCGCCTTCGTGCGTCCTGGAGCTCTTTCTATTTTTATTTAATTTTATTTTATTTTGTACATTACCAGCGTTGTTTGTACGTACAAATAAATGATTAAAACGTACGTTACGTATAAAGAAATTATTCAGACTCTTAGGTTTTATATCATTAGTATAAGAATGGATAAACGTATTTCGTGATCAAATTTTAGATTTTAAGTTATTGAAAGTGAATACTTTAGTCAGCGACTTTGATTCGACGCGTTTCGAACATTTGTTTTTTCTTCAAATTATACAATTATTACGATCACGTTTACCGTAATTTTTGGCAAATAAATCAGGCGGATAAATAAAGAAATAAATGAATGTATAAATGTCGTCGTCGTCACGTTGAGAAAATCCAGACGTGACCGATGAAAAATCCCCGAAGGCCGTTTCCTTTCTTTCTCCAACAGTTCACGGTCGAAATTCCGTAATACACGCGCGCGGAAGAAAGTTCAGCATGAAAAGTTCGCTTACGAAAGAAAGTTGCCGGTCCGATGGTCGACGTCGAAGTCCATTTCCGTTACCTCGCCATTTTCCGCGTCCACGCATCAGGCAAACGGCAACGCTTATCGGAGCAGTCTATTTATTCTGGCGAACAATGAGCCTCGAACGCCTTTTTTATTCGGCCATTTACAGTAGAAAATTGCCAGCTAATGCGCGATTGTTCGAGCTGCATTTTTATCTATCGAAACGATCGAAGGCCCTCGATCGACCATACGCCTGATTTGGTAGCTTCCATCAATTCGTATAAAAATACACATACATTTATTGCTTCATTTATTGCTTCATTTATTGCTTCATTTATTGGCTCATTTACTTGTCTATTGCTCGTCTGATTTCGTAGCTTCCATCAATTTGTATAAAAATACATGTACATTTATTGCTTAATTTATTGGCCCATTTACTTGTCCCTTGCTCGTTTGATTTCGTAGCTTTCATCAATTTGTATAAAAATACATATACATTTATTGCTTCATTTATTGCCTCATTTGCTTGTCTATTGCTCGTCTGATTTCGTAGCTTCCATCAATTCATATAAGAATATATATGTATATTTATTGCTTAATTGATTGCCTCATTTGCTTGTCTATTGCTCGTCTGATTTCGTAGCTTCCATCAATTCATATAAGAATATGTATGTATATTTATTTCTTCATTCATTGGCTCATTTGCCTGTCTATTGCTCGTCTAATTTCGTAGCTTCCATCAATTCGTATAAATATATATATATCCATTCCTTCATTTATTGACTCATTTATTTGTCTATTTGTCTATTTATTCGTCCAGATGAAATAGAAACGTTGGAACGATGCCTCGTTTGAAGGCAACAAGTTGCAGTAGCACGTTGCTGCATAAAAGAAGAAATCTCGAAATTTTCACGAGTAGGAAGAAACAAGTCGCAAAGATACTTTATATCTTCAAGTGTGTTTAGGAATTCGTGTACACGAGCTCGCGAAGCCTAGAGAGGCGTACCGGAAGACGATACTTTGTAGGTCAGACAACAAGGGTGGATTGTACAACGTTGCTTAATACTTAACCACTCTAAGAAATGTAGGAACGAAGATACGAATCGTTCGTTATGAAAGCGGTATAAGTTTATCTTCTTGAAAAATGAAGCGAGATCTTCTAGCCAGTAGCATTCGTTTTACCCTAATCTCGCTCTATATTTCTACGTTCCTTTGCAGTTTACAAAAAATACGAATGGGTAGATCAAAATTAATTCTTCCTGGAATGTGTTAGTGAGTCCTGTTTCGAATTAATGTGTCTGATATGTGGTAATACGTTCGAGTTGATGCTTGCAAATATGTTCTTGTCGCACGTTCATGTGGGAACAGAGAGTTTCATTAAACTACATACTTTAATTAGACTAACGCGTGGTTGCTCTTGTAGGCGAACAATTATTTACAGACTTCGAGTAAAGCAGTGAACGTTTTGTGCTTTTCTCGAACTTGTAAATCACGCAAGCCTTTCGGTACTTTTTACTGGGCTAGGTTGGAAAAGCTCATTCCTCCACAGGCTCGGAAGTCGCCGGTCGGCGCTACCTGTTGAATATGATTTGCGAGGCAAAATTTCATCGAAGAAGTTGATGATTGGAGATGCCGTAAAACATTGACTGTCAGTAAGTCACGGACGAGCTGAGAAAATTATACTTTTAAGAATCTTGCATAAGGTAAAGCCTCGATTATTATTTCTTCTTTAATGCTAGAACCAATTTCTACTGTCGATTTCGATAGAATGGGGTATTCTGAATAGAAGACCTTTTTTTTTATGTTTAACATTTTTATGTGTCTCCATCAGTTTTTGAGAAATTAAGGAGGTATTTCATTCGCTAGTTCGAGGGTAGTTTTTACCCCTCGAAAATGTTACGATTGGCTGATGTGCCTTCCAGCGTTATCGCATAAACGTCGTCATACATCCTCATATTTAAGTAGAATATTAGAGATGTTATTCATCTTGCATCGAGATAAATGAATAACGTACTTCTTTGAAAATGCGTAGATTTCACTTGGTTAGTAAAGTAAATCAACACAAAAATCTACGTAACTTAGGTATACACCTACTATCGTAAGAATGCGAGTTAACCCTTTGACTGCGGAAAGATTCTTATTGGAAAATGAAAGAGCCGCAAAGGTGTGAATTTAAAAAAAATATCAGCTTATAGGGAATGATGAGACGGAACTTTTTTATATTTACAGTATATTCGTAGAAAGTTTAGTTTCAAAAATAACAATTTTAAAAGACCTTTTTTCTGAGATCTCGTAGTGGTCTGATCCTGTTGCTGTTGTCTTCAAGAAAAATGACAACAGTCGAACAATCGTATTTAAAAAGAATCATCACCCTATACAGAATGACAAAACGAAACTTTTTCATAAACGTTTACAGTTTATTCATACGACGTTTAGTTTCAGAGATAAAAATTGAAATCTTAGAAGACCTTTCTCCTGAAATTCAATTTTTCCAACGAATTTCTCATTTTCCAATTTTTCTTTTCGTAACTAAGCGTCCTACGAATAATCTGTAAATATAAAAAAAGTTTCGTTTCGTTATCGTCTATAAGTTTATATCAAAAAAAGATTGATTTAACGAAGATAAGCAGACCTAACCCAGACCTCTTTCCTGAAATTTAACTCTTCCAACGAACTTCTACTTTTCCAATCTTTATTTTTGAAACTAAGGGCCGTACGAACAAACTGTAAATATAAACAAAATTTCGTTTCATCATTCCCTATAAGCTGATATTTGTTAAAAATTGTTTCAACGAATACAAACATTTCTCCGAGTCCGTTTCTCGGTGACGTATACACAGCCTTCGCTGTCAAAGGGTTAAGCATCTTTATTAGATGGTCCGATCAAAACACTTATGCACTTAAACATAACTAGCTCTGATATTTGCCCAAAAAGGAGGCGCGTACAAAATTAAACAAACGACTTCGCACAATTCGTTTCGTTGGCAATTTGCAATCGAAAGTAACCGAAGAGCCGACATCTTCCGTCGACTTCCCGCGAGCTGATGTCGGTTCCTCTACTCGCACATTGGATCCCAGCCGGTTCCCTCAGTTCCTCGTGAAAATCGCGACGATTCCTCCGGTTGGGGGTCGCGGTTCACGGCTGAAGTAGCGCGGAAAATTACGCCGATCCGCGATACGCGGTAAACAAGACGATTAACGATCGATTCCGGTGCAAGTGACGCGCAACGCTTAATTGTTTTGTTTCCAAGAACGAATCCAATTCGAGGAAGCCTACGGCACGTCACGCCGACGAAGGGATACCGCGCCGAACTATGCCGAGCGGAATTCCATGGAGAAACGCCGCGAGAAAATCGAAAGGGGTGTAGGCGCCCGCGCCAGGTCGAAGCTTCCTACCTGAGCTAGATCTCGAAGCACTTGTTCCTCTCGGATGGCGAGGATCACTCCCTGGTATCTCCGACGAGATCTCAAATGGACGAACGCGTCGTGGAAATCACTGTTTGGCTAAAGTTTTCTTAGCGACGAACGTGACGATCTCGCGGACTTTTTGGCGAGGACCGTGCGTGCTCGAAGAGTGAACGCAGAGGGCTGTTGCACCCTCTATTATACCCTGAGCAGAATCCGCCGCCACCCGCCCGCCTGACCGCGCCTCCTACCACCTGTAGGTTCGAGTCGGCACGAGGATACCTCCGCGAACGACGCCTACGTGCACGCTGCTCGCGTCCTCCTTACTCCGTTACACCAAAACCCCCTCGAATCGATCCAACGCACGAAATCACCACAGTCGTTCATTTCGTGAAGAACCTGACCAAAATTCAATTTTTTAAGTACGCGGACTCAATGAACCGCCATAACGTATTTATCATATATGTAAAATAGGTTAAATAGGTATTTTATTTACACCTTACTTAGAAACTGAGGCGCTGAGACAGCTTTCAACTCGCGAATTTTGTCGTACGATCTCTATCCATTAAAAATACTGTTAGGTAGTTTTTTCGAGATAGTCTTTTAGTCATGTTCAAAAGTGTAATTGGCAACTTTTCTAAAGGTGTGTACAGTCTTACTGATCTCGCACATGTTCGTAATAAATCAATACGTATATCTACGCATACATTCGTAATACTCGAGAACTGATCGTCGCAACGACGTTGACTATCACATACTTCGCAACTTCTCTACGTTCAGTTTCAGATTTTAATGAATTTTATTATATCGCAGCAACTGTGAGGATAGTAATTGTTGTTCCTTTTTAACTGGTTTATAATTTCGGGTTTTGTAACATATTAAATTTTTAGCATTGGTAAATTGCACTTTGATTTAAATTGAACAAACTCGCGTGAAAATTTGCAAGTTCCATAAGAGTCTATGTGAAAATTCCAAAATTATATCCCTGCAAGCGTGGTCGATAATTGTTATTTTTTTTTAAATGGTTCACAATTTCGGTGTTTATAACGTATCAAACTTTCAGCAACTTCTTAAATTTCATGTTCATTTAAATTGATTAAATTCG
>NW_026534333.1:11646587-11653976 GCF_026225885.1 Hylaeus anthracinus | reverse complement strand
GGTTCACAATTTCGGTGTTTATAACGTATCAAACATTCAGCAACTTCCTAAATTGCATGTTCATTTCAATTGATCAAACTCGCGTGAAAATTTGCAAGTTCCATAAGAGTCTATGTTAAAATTCCAAAATTTTTATATCCGTTTTCATGAAACTGTGATGGTCAATTTAAATCGAAATAGGCTCGTATGATTCATATTTAATGAAATAACAATCAAGCGAAGTTTTGTTAAAATCCTACATGAAATAAATCTTTGGAATAGCTACTTTAAGATACAGCTACTTCCCCTCTGCAGTTAAACGTCGATCTACGATTTAGCGATCAACAAATTGATTCGGATAGGGATAACAAACAAATGAAAAAATCTGAATAAGGTAAATAAGGAGGTTATTTACCGAGTTGCACGTGAAAGTTGAATTCTTTACGGTGGCGGCGGCGATAAAAGCGTGAAAGGTGTTGATGATACCTCGCTGGAAATGGAGAAGTTGGCGAAACGAGAAACGTCTGGGCGTGGGCGATAACTTTCGACACAATTTGGACGAAGTTCTCAAAGATGCGAGCCAGTTCTCGACAAAGATAGCTGCTCGCGGAAATTAGCGGACACCGCGGATTTACGATCCGCGGGAACTTCCGTATTCGCGGTGGAACTTCGATTGTTTATCGCGATATTGCGCAACATTTGAATTATTGCTGGAAATTGGAGCTCCGTGCGCTATTGTCGTCCCTAAGTTTTACTTTCCAATCAGGGAAGTACAGCTCAGGATTTGGCCTACGACGACACAGTATAAACATGGGTCAAAATCCTGTATAGAGGGGACGATGTTACCAAAAGCATAGAAGAGGAGAAGAGGATTAATAGGTATAAATAGCTTTCGTAAAAGATTAATGCAAACACCGAAGGCGTATTCCGGCTCGGGAAACCGGAACGTCGATGATAAACAAAGCAATACTAACTGCAGCCAATGCATATTCGGTGCTATTTCCTATATTTTGTCGGTTATGTTTCTTCGTCATTCATAGACTCGTAATACCGACAGAAATCACCAACTGGTGCTAGTACGACAATTTTGTAGAACTTTGTATCGAATATGGATAATAGAGAACAACTTTGTAACTCGGTACACTTCTGCTAACAAATTATCGAAAGATTAACCCTTTGCACTCGAGAGGTGACTCTCAGTCAGCATTAGGTTACACGCAGCAAATCTACGATACCTAACGTTTCTTTAGGTTTAATTTCTTTGGAGCTCCAGGTGTCGATAAAATGATTGTCAGCGAGGTAAAGGTGACCTTATTCTCAAATCTAGATAGCTCAGAATTCATGGCAATAGAATGTTAAGAAACATCTCGAGTTGCTGGCAGATACCAGAAAAAAGGCCTCGAGTGCAAACGTTTAATAAATCCTCTTCGTCTTCTAACGATTTTCCTAGTTCACGAAAGGACTCTATAATTCCTAACTAACGTACACTATTTTACTGTTTTACTATTTCTCTTACAATTCGTTAATTCTGTAATTCCAAAGATTAAACCTACATTCCCCTTATGACGAATCAAAAAGTTTCAGGACAGTCTTGTCTACGAGAGTCAGTAAAATGTTATGCCATTTGTCTTCATTCTATTATGTTGATGCACTCATTGACATTTAAACCCTGCCTATTTTGGATTTGTCGAACGGTTTAGTTATAGCAGTCATTTTTAGCCACTAGATCCATTAAGGTAGAAGCGGAGCAAAAATTGATGAAAAGTCACGGCTCGTTAGGTCGAACGCGATGGAAATGTCGAGCGGCGGCTGATTTATTTCCAATCGCGATTTTTATCGCCGTTTTCCAAACAATGTCTGACCAATCGGGTCGCTCTTCCACCGATCTTTTCGAAATTGTAATCTCCCGACGTCTCTGCGATTCTTTTTTCTACCTATTTTTCCATCAACGTGACGCACGTAGTAAACGTAACCGCTTTTGAAAATTAGAAAAGGTCAAGGGTACGTAATTAGGTCGAGCAATTCTTTTTTCGGTCAAAGGAATCTGTTTATTTTGATATTCAGGGAAAAATTGCTGGTCTCCTTCAGCGATGACAATAATTATATTAATTTAGTTCCACGGCCGAGAATGGTATAATAAATTTGTGTTGAAATAGAAACGAAACTCGAGAGTTCAAGAATTTTTGATAAACGTTCTCGAGCAGTTCAGCTTCTGTAATCCTTGGGATTGAATCGCGTAAGTGGTAGAGGTAAGGCAATGGTCAGACGCGCGACGCATTATCGTCGATTTCCACTGGTGCTGGAGAGACGCGACGTTTAGGTGACGCTCGCGATCGGCAGAAAGAATTTCAGACTCTACTGGTTAAAGTTTTCGGTCGAACTACATAGTCAAGCCAAAGATAAACCGTTCGTTGAATAAATTTACTTCAAATAAATAGTTATTCTTCGTTCATCGAATACGGGTAACTAGAGTTATTCGAATCTTTCAAATACATGTAATCTTATGAATATTTATACTTTCTATGTCTATCGAAGAAATTTGTCTAAATTAAATGGCTGGTTTGATACCGATCAAGTCGCTATAAATACGTCCATGAATAAACTATACATATGTATACATTAGTAATAAAAAATTTCTTAAGAAACATCAAACGTATCATGCAATTTAGATAAATCTCTTAAATAAACATGGAGGGCACATTTACTAACTACCAAAGCAAAAGGGTGGGTTTCGAAGTAGTATTCAAGTGCCCTCGAGAATTTGCGACCCCGTTTGTTTATAATTCCAAACAGATTAATTCTTCGCCAGAACGGGAACATTTCACAGAACATTTCTAAATTACTTTCCTACTTCTTTTTTCATGTTTACAAATCCATCGAGTGGAAAACAAGGAAACATTTCGAAGTAATCCTGCTCTTTGCGCTAAACCTTAAAACGAAGGATTCTGTTATCTCGTATTACAACTTTTCTCCGGTCTGTGCGTTTGGAATATGACGACAATGGGATGAACGAGACACCACTATTTAAAAAAAATTTTAGACCGATTGTTTTCATGACTTTAAGTGTCTCTCCATTCGCGCGACTCTTTATAATAGCCAAACTGAAAACGTAAGTAGCTAGTCGACAGAAGTATTATTATTTGGAGCTAATGCCTTCCCTGGTCAAGGATGAATAAATGAATGGCAAAATAATGTACAGCAAAATCATAGACACATAGATCTTAACATGGTAGATTCGCCAGAGTAAAACGTGCGAAAATTTCTACGAAGTTTAAGTTTCGTTTGGAGACTATTGAATATTAGATAATTCAACATTCGTCGAGGTATTGAATTTTTGAACCTCGCCAAATTATCGAATCATATTCAAATATAATTTTCTTGATGGGTTGCCTTTGGAATTAATTTTTTTTTAGTTCCTTAACGAGAAGTCCTAATCACCCATTTCTGGGTTTTACGTTTACGTCGTTATTAAAATTCCACTATTCCGATATAATTATTCGAATTATTACCATTCGACGACGATATTCACGAATAATCGCATGCTGAGTTTCCATGCTGGTTGGCTATTTCAGACGATGTCGGACGAGGAGGGAGAACAGGAAAAGCCGTTCGCGGTGGAGCGCGCGGTAACCGGCCGCGCGAAATGCAAGAAGTGTAAGTGCATCATCGATAAGAATTCGGTGAGGATCGCGAAGCTGATGGCGAATCCGTTCACTGCGGGCAAGATGAAGGCGTGGCATCACGTGACCTGCCTGTTCGAGGTGTTTGCGAGGCAGAGAGCCACCACCAAGAGGATAGACGATCCCGCAGAGGACATCAGCGGCTGGGATGATCTCTGCGACGAGGACAAGAAGATCGTCCTTCAGAAGATAGAGGATTTCGAGAATTCTAGTAAACGTTTAACATTACTCCTTTCTAGCTTTTCGTTTGTTCTCTGATCTGGTGTCCTCGACGATGGAGTAGATTGACTACTAGACTGCTAGGATACTAGATTGCTAACACATTAGACTACACGTTCACGAGATACTATAGACTACCTGGTTAAAAGGCCACCAGACTGCTAGTACATTGGACTACTCATCCTTTAGATACTAGACTACTCGATTACCAGATTACCAAAACTGTTAGACTTCTAGACTGCTAAACTACCTAATTACCAGGCTACTAGTCTAGACTACTCGTTCTCTAGATACTAGAATACCCGATTACCAAATTACTAGATTTTTAGACTTCTAGGCTGCAAAATTACCTAATTACCAGGCTACTAGTCTAGACTACTCGTTCTCTAGATACTAGAATACCCGATCACCAAATTACTAGACTGTTAGACTTCTAGGCTGCAAAATTACCTAATTATCAGGCTACTAGTCTAGACTACTCGTTCTCTAGATTGCTAAATCTAGACTACCCGATTGCTAAATTACTAGATTTTTAGACTGCTAGACTCTTAAACTACCTGATTACCAGGCTACTAGTACACTGGACTACTCGTTTTCTAGATACTAGACTATCCGATCACCAAATTACTAGACTGTTAGACTTCTAGGCTGCAAAATTACCTAATTACCAGGCTACTAGTCTAGACTACTCGTTCTCTAGATACTAGACTACCCGATCACCACATTACTAGATTTTTAGACTGCTAGACTGCAAAATTACCCGGGTATCAAGCTACTAGACTATCAGACTATTACTTACTACTAACACTTGTGTGTTAGACCACAAGACTAGCAAACTCTTAGTCCATTGAAATATAGCCTGTCCAGATCACTATACCAATGTATTGTAGATAAGACTATGGCACTGTATTATATACTATTACTATGTAAGTGTGGTATCACTACATTCTTCTGCTAATTTCTGCAATATACTAGAATTATATATTATTACTAGACTGCGGATCTTTACGCAAACTGAAATCTTTGTAAACGTGTCTACAAAAATGAAACCTAAATAGAAATTTATTTTATTCTGCCAATATTACAACACGAACTTCACTTTCAATCTTTTTCATATTCCTGCATATTGTTTGCATTTTGTAGGTTCTCGTACATTCCGATTTCCTATAAATTGCATAAAGATCCGCAGTCTAATTATTACGATAACAAGCAGTATAGTACTCAAGCAGTTCATGGTGGTTGAATCGTGGATACTTTTTAGCAGTTTCGTTAGTTCTGAATGTTGATCGCGTACTCGATACCGATCGCGAGTTTCACACTTGCTCTCGTCGCGGCGATAACGAATATTCGAGTAGTTTCTCGACAACCCGCGGAACGGCCGGTGCGCTTATCGCGCGACGTGAAACGAGCGGAAACGTATTAATTGCCGTTCAATTAAATCGCGCGACGTACAAATTGTACGGGCCATAAATCACGTTTGGAGTAGACTATCGCCTATTAGAGCGATTGAACGTCTCCCGTTCTGGCGACTATTAATACGACCGTAATCGATCCTCGGAAATCGAGCGCCACGATTATAACGACCCCGTTATGATCTTCGCGA
Source organism: Hylaeus anthracinus (assembly GCF_026225885.1). Taxonomy (NCBI): domain Eukaryota; kingdom Metazoa; phylum Arthropoda; class Insecta; order Hymenoptera; family Colletidae; genus Hylaeus; species Hylaeus anthracinus. The sequence goes on along the minus strand of NW_026534333.1, from coordinate 11,648,495 downwards.
ATCAATGAGAGAGCCAATTACCAGATTCTCCTGTTCGAAGGGATTCCGTGTTCGAGCATGGATTTCTTCCCCGTATTTGTGATTTCTGCTTCGAATTACGGGGAAATGCACGCTGGAAACATCGATCGAACGCGTGGAGTAATTGACGATCGGAGTAATTCTGATAATTATAAAATAAAAAAAAATAATTGTGTTAAGTATGTAGCATGGAAGTTTAAATTGTAGTATTACATGTCCAAGTAGAGGGTATTATAATAATAGAATAATACGCTAGTATGGTAGCATAATGTCACAGTGCCATTGCGATATAATATTATAGTGACATTGTACTCTAATAATCTGGTGATCTAAAGGCGCGGTACGAGAACAAAATAAATCTCTTCTACAAGTAAATTTAATTTCGTTCAATTTTCAGTTCTCCCGCGCTAATTTCTAATTCGTCGAATGTTTCTCTGTCAGGTCCGTTCAAGACTGTAAAAGCGAAGAAGGATGAATCAGTTTCCCCGAAGAAACGTAAACCACCCCCCAGCGAGTCTAACACACCAGTCAGCAAGAGGGCAAAGCAAACGAAGGAGAACAGCGCCGCGTCCTCCAACGAGGATTTGCCGTCTACTTCGAGTTCGAACTCGAAGAAAGGTCACGAGACAGAAACAGGTCCGCACAGAGACGACACTTTCCATGAGTTTCAGAGGGTTTGCCGCGACGTGGCCAAAGTTGACGCCTACACCGACAAGACGGCTGTCGTGAAGAGACTGCTAACTAAAGGATCGGATGGTGGTAAGTCTTTATAGTTGCGAATAGCAACTATTCTCTTCTCTCGCTTCGACGCATCGTTCACTGCAGGGTATAGTTAGGTTCCGTAATTTGTAGTAAATCATAGTTACTGTACTATAGAGTACAGTATATTTAGTATACAATGTAGTACAAGTTGGTAAGTATACCATATACTACATGTAATAATATAATTAGTACGGAAAATAGTGTAATATGGTACGTATACCATGTACTGTATGTAGTATATAATTTAATATATTTAGCAACTACTTTCGACTACTTTTCTCTCTCGTTTTGATGCATTGGCTACTGCAGACTTAGGCTCGGTACTTTATATTTAATCATGATTAATGTACTCTGGAGTACAGTATATTTAGTATAGAATGTAGTACAAGTTGGTAAGTATACCATATATACTATATATAATAATATACTTAATATATAATGTAGTATAATATGGTAAGTATAGCTTATACTATACGTACTAGTATATTTAGTATAAAAATGTAGCATAATCTGGTACATATACCACATACTATACAGACTAGTATATTCCTGTACTACTTCAAAATTTCTAAGCGTCACTTCGCCACGCTATTCAAGTATCGAGTTTTCCCAGCACTTACAAGAGCTTGAGAAAAAAATGACACGCAGAGTTCATTTGATATAAGACAACACCTGTGCCGAACTCGTTTCGCTTTAATAAAAACTTCGCGGCCTACGTTCTTTGTCCGCGACTTCGACTTCCTCGATAGACCTGGATCAACGTTCAAAGTCGTTCGCCGATCGAATTGCGTCGCGTTTTGTGGGCGTCGACAAATCGGAAACGACGCGCGCCGCGACCCGACCGAATTTCGTAATGTTCACAAGGGGTCAAGGTTCCCGCCGTACTCGCGCGACTTGTGAATTACGAGTCGAGTTAAGCTTCACGCGAGCGAACCCGTACGTTACAGTCACACTAGTCTGTGGTATAAGAAGTTATAGAGCAGTAGTAGTTCATGATAGAGTAGGCCGTACTATAAGAACTTATGGTGCAGGAGTTTAATGTATAATACATAAGAACTCACAGTGCAGTAGTAGTTTATAATATAGTAGGCCATACTATAAGAACTTATGATACAGGAGTTCACTGTA
>NW_026534333.1:11644802-11646577 GCF_026225885.1 Hylaeus anthracinus | reverse complement strand
TTTATTGTATATAAAAACTCATAGTGTATGAGTTTTTTAGTGTACTCAGTATATGAGTGTTTATAATACTTTTTTGTAGTACATAGTACAGTCTACTATACAAACTTGTGGCATCAGAAGTGTTCTGTATACAAGAACTCATGGCGTAGCAGTAATTTATAGTATAGTAGGCTATACTATAAAAACTGCTGTTATACGAGGTTACTGCTGATAAGAACTCATTGCAGTAGTAGTTCATAGTATACTAGGCCATACATAAAAACTCGTAGCACGCTGTAATCACTGTATTATAATTACCGTGTAATTATTGTATAATACGTAACTAACAGTATACAAACAACAGTATACAAATTCAAAGTATAATATTTTTCAGCATAGAACTATAGTACTTTACAGTATAGTAGGCCACCCTCTATGAACTCATGGTATACTGTATAATCACTGTATAACAGCTAACAGTGTACAAACTTGAAGTATACAAGTTTGATGTATGAAACTGTTACTATATTGTAATTTACAGTATAGTAGTTCACAGTATAAGAACTTATAGCAGAGTAGTTTGAAACGTACGGTTTTGAGAAAGAGTCCCATGCGTTTCTCACCGAAATTCCCTATAATTTGTTAATGATCGATATGTCGATAGAACCCAATGGGCGAGTGGAGAAATATTCGACACCCTCCATTGAGTGACACCCTCGTCGGCGCATTAATCGCGTCGCGGATGAAAACAAGCGGGTACGGACAAACAAACGTCGCGTCGCGTCGCGTGACGGGATCCGTGACCGTAATCGAGTACATCTGCACGCAGTTGTCCGTCGAGATAGCTCGAAAGATTATCGATGTTTTGGTGACCTTGATAAGCGACGGGGAAAACGATGTGTCGAAATCGGTCGCGCGAAATTGGACAACGGTGTTACGGCACCCGATGTCTTCACGGCGCCCGGACGTACCCTTGCGCTTGATAAATCGGAATTCTCGCGAGCTTGACATCTTACATGAATGTGATACTTGTACATGGACGCGTATACAAACACGCATCTCTATAGATACGTATATCCTGACAAACAGACTTTCAATCGATAACAGGACAATAAAATTGAGTCCGAAACATTAAAAAGACAACTTTTTATCGCGACACAACTTTTAAATGGCGCGTTCGTTAGGCTTGCGTTTGTGTCCGTCTCAAAGTGGGAATATACCATGACACACCGTCGGAACTATCAATGAGCTATCAGTCACACTTTCTGCGTAAACATAGTCCCGTTTTTCACGCCCCCTTTCGCCTTGCCCCTACTTCCCGATTATTGTTCCCCGTTCGTGTCTTTCTTCTCACCTCCTTGCCCCGCGCGTCATTTCTCACTGACCACCGCGTCTATTCGTTGAGGTCGGACAAATACGATATCCGGAATCGGATACAAGGAAACCATTAATCAATCGACCGTGCAGATTCCTACCATTCTGTGCTTCGGCAAGTGGAAGATTTTTAAAAGGGTTATCTGTATCAATGAGATGGGGGATACGTGAGCTTGCCGAGCTTCGATGGCCACCGTCGGGGATGCCGAATCGACCTCCACAGGGTGAATGACTACCATCGTCGTACGAGACTTACGGAGACTTACGGAGACTTTCGAAGCGCGCGAGACTCGCGAAGATCGTCGAAATTTGTAAAAACTTTCAAAGTATAGACACTCATAGGATACGTAATATTCGTAATATTAAAAAGATATCAAGACGTTCGAAATATTTGAGACTCACGAAGCCTCTCAAGACTCACT
>NW_026534333.1:11644586-11644792 GCF_026225885.1 Hylaeus anthracinus | reverse complement strand
AAGACGTTCGAAATATTTGAGACTCACGAAGCCTCTCAAGACTCACTATGAGGACACTCAGCACTTGTGACGACTTTCAAGATATTCACAAGCTACTGCGACTGTGAAGATTCCCAGGACTCATGGAGAGTTTTAAGACATTCAGAACTGACGAGGAATGGGTGGATTCACGAAGACTTCCAAAGTCTACGAACCCTTTCGAAATA
>NW_026534333.1:11644220-11644576 GCF_026225885.1 Hylaeus anthracinus | reverse complement strand
GGGTGGATTCACGAAGACTTCCAAAGTCTACGAACCCTTTCGAAATACCCAAGAAGTCCTAAAGACTTTCAAAACATTCGAGACTTATGAAGGCTTTCAAGACATTAAAATCTCACAAAGAATTTTTACTCAAGACTCACGAAGACGTTCAAGAAATTGAAGAGTGACCAAGGCATTCAGAATTCATCAAGACTTTTAAGACAGTCAATTCACACGATGACTTGTAAACTCTAGTACGACGATGTATAAATTCAAGACTCACAAAGTCTGTCATAGTCCACGAAGACTTGGAAGACATTCAGCATGAAGACTCGTGAAAACAGTTCCTAAAGACTCATCGAGACATCGATGACACA
>NW_026534333.1:11641075-11644210 GCF_026225885.1 Hylaeus anthracinus | reverse complement strand
ACTCGTGAAAACAGTTCCTAAAGACTCATCGAGACATCGATGACACATCGCGCTTCTTCAAACCCTCCTTAAACCCTTGATCTCGAGCAACGCAATTGCAATTAGAAACTTTCCAATCGTGTTCGCGACTCAAACGCCCATTGATACCCGTGACTCGTCAATCGACGATGATCCAACAGCGCGAAATTGTTTTTGCAGAAACCGCGAGTTAACTTCTGACACGCCACAGATTGCGGTTAGCTGATTTCTGCCCCGCGTCACATACACTTGACCCACTGTTCTCTGGGTCTATCTGCGGGAAATTTTCCGCTTCCAAAGGAGCCATTAAACGCCAGTTTGCGATATCCTTCGAGGCGTTGGTCGCCGAGTAAGAAATACAAAGTGTAAATGTCTTCCAGCGAAGAGGTCGGACGTTCATCCTTGAATCTTGGCTCGGCAAATATGTTTCAAACCTAAAGCTACTTGTTAGCAACATTCGTCCCGTGTTCTTTAAAAAGAAGATCCTATCGATCACAGGGGACGATTGGTGAAGCAGCCACGGCTAAAATAGATCCAAGTGTCTACTTCCACTACGTTCAATCCGGGTATAACAAAATTATTTCCACGATACGAATTCTCTACGGGTGATTCATGTCCAAGTTGTGGCGAAACTAGGGCTGCGAATAGAGCAACTGTAATGCGTTGACGTTGGATTGTCACGAGCACAATCTCTCCTTCGTTCGATGTCGGGTACACTTTGGTTCGGCGTTCAGAGTGTCACAGATGCAATATGGTACGAGGGATGGATAAGAGGATAAGGTTCGATGGGTACGCTGTCTAGATTGTGTTTACCCCTGATAAGGAGAAGAGAAGATGAAACTCGATGGGATACACCTGGAGATATTCACTCTGTTTAGACGATTACTTTTAGTGTTCTTAACACTTAGCCGACCGCACGCGCCACAGAGAACTGTTCGGTTTCCACCCCGCTCGGGAAAGCCAAACTGCGCTCTCCACCGCGCATTTTTCGGATGTAGCACGGAGTGAAATTCGCTATTTGAACTGAAAAAAGTTCGAGAACTAGTCATGTGAGCAATTATATTTCATGCCAACAATTCCGTTCAACGATTTCACATATTATTTATACAAAACATAAAATTAAAACTAAAACCGATCGGTCGGTTAAGTGTTACTCAACTGTATATCACGTGTAAACATCTTTATTGTCTTCGAAAGAGGTTCTTGAGGTACATACAATTTAGCCTAAGAAAGGACAGTTTTTTCAGAGACGTACACCACCGTCCATAAACGTTGTGAATAATTAATATGAAACTTTCTCTTTCTGGATTCTATTTCGAATACGTAATTCACTAACATTTAATGTTACTAAATCGTGTAATATTACAGTACCGGGTGCCACAGAGAACGCATAGAGTGGCATCTCATAGAAACTGTGATATCGTTCAGGTAGAAAGGTTCGAAAGAAATCATCTGAAGAAAGCATTTACGACGAGATGTTACAAAATAAGTGGAGTAATGTTACTTTGGACACACGAAGGAATCAATAGGTAGCTTGCCACGATTGCTTAAAGAAGTTTTAAGAGCACACGTTGGATGCGTTAACTGAATTGTTTTTTTATCATTACTGATAAGACATTAACATTGACTATTGATCAGATATACTCTCTGACGCAACGCTAATTAAATGCAGAAAAAATGATATTTTTTTTGGATACTTATTCCAATCGAGGAAGTTATATATATAAATATTTCTAAGTGATCATTTATGGATGAGGGTGTACTTACGAACTGCATAAAAGTCACTACACCAAAAATCAATTTTCTCTTCAGAAATGTCTCGTCCACGCATTTGTCAAACAGATCGTAACTTTTCGACGATACTCACTGTTATTTGAAGTCTGTTCCCGATGATTAATCCCTTGCTCTTTGCAGAAGTCTCAGTCGATACGCAAAACAGGGGGTGTCTTCGACGACGTCGCGAAACGTCCTCTCCTCTCTCGGCTCTGATCGACGCGTTGTCTCGTCGAACGGGTCGATTCGAGCGTCCCGCGTTATTCACCACCGTTGCTTAGGTCACTCTATCACCACTTTATCGGCGTTGTTTCTCTAGGCAATAGTTAGAACGATTCTCGTACATAGGGTTACGATGATTGTTAAATGGCTCTGTTGATCGATGACTTCTTGATGACGTTTCAATCTGAAGTGCGGTTAGATACACGCGGCACATTCACCGTTTAGCGACTATTGGTCCCCGGGGCTGTGCACTGGTGTCTTATAAGCTTAGCCTGTCCCCACCTAATCATGTCCGGTTTGTAAACGCGATGTCGAGCCCCTTCTCGTGCAGCCAGCTTGGCTCCAGACGCTCGTCCATTCTTTCCTTCGTTCGCCACTCGTCTCCATCCTCCCACCGTTCCCTGGTGCTCTTATCACCTTCGTCTCGCCTCGTTTCATCTTGCCCAACCCGCTTTCAATTCGTCTCATCTGGCTCCCGTGTCGTTTCTTCGCGCGGAAGCCTCGTCGCTCCTCTCGCGTACCGATTTTCCCGCCCAATCGTCTTCGCGCTTCCAATCGCCGATCCCCTCGCGATTATTCGACAACTGCGTCGCCGTTTCAGATTAGTTTGATTCATCATCAGGGTCATCGACGAACGACGATCGGAGCTTGCTGAAATCGTCGTTCCTCCTTGCTTCTTGGAACATTGGGAATTGTCCGGGATTTTTTTTAGGAGAGAAGTACGCGATGTATTTGACTGAGATTCTTTGTCATGGTTAGTGCATTTATGGAGACTTTTCGTGATTTTTTGGGGGCAATTCGATGGAAGGGTTAACGAGTTTTTGGTAATATGATGCGAGGATATTATTATATGGCGATATGAAGATGTGATGATCAGATAAGTATGTGACGATATGGCGACGTGACGACGTGACGATGTGACGGTGTGATAATGTGATGATTTGAGGATGTGACAATACGATAACATGACAATACGACAATAAACCTGACGATGAGACGATGAGACGAAATGACATATGACGATTTGAAGACTTTGCAACAAGATAATACAAGAACTTAACAATATAACAATGCGACAACGAGACAATACGACATGACGACGTGACGATGTGACGAAATGAC
>NW_026534333.1:11638490-11641065 GCF_026225885.1 Hylaeus anthracinus | reverse complement strand
ACAACGAGACAATACGACATGACGACGTGACGATGTGACGAAATGACATATGACGACTCGAAGACGTTGCGATAAGACAACACAATAATATAACAATGCGACAACGAGACAACGTGACAATATGACGATAAGAGAATACAACATGACGATGTGACGATGTGACAATATGCCAGTATAACGATTTGAGCATGCAACGACGAAACAACTTGACAATATAACAATATAACGACGCGCAAACACGACAATACAACGTTATGGGGGACAATGAGGATGTCTACATGCCATATCAACGCTTAAAATGACGATGTCGGTGGTTATAATAATAACGATGACGCGGCCACTGACAATATTTAACGACGAACAGATTACCGCGAATCTCGATCGCCGATCGATCTCCAAGAACTGTGCCGTGATTGCGAGAGTCCCATTCAGATAAAAACGCGTCTCTTCGTGACCTTTTCGCGCTTTTTTTCGGTTTCTATGGTGGAGAATCGGTTAATCTCGAGACTATCGGTGCCCGAGGACCGTCTAGTCGACGAGCAATTGGCGGCGCCGAAAAATTAATAAAGATAGACGGTTTATCGGTTCGCAAATGTGACGAAGTATAAGCAATCGGTCGTTCGTGGCTTCGAGAATCGACGAAAAACATTCGTCGTCGTAGTTGCGGGTTGCTCGAGTAACTTTCATCGTGGCTTGTCTCACCGGGGGGTGAGAATGATTTTTCCTTGAATTTTTATGGATCCGTACCTAAGGTATCCTAGGGACCAAAACAAGCGTTCTCTTTTTTTGAGAATGTTATATAGTGGGTCGTCCAGAAAGTTCGTGCCGATTTTTAAGAAAAATTCAAAGGCATATTTGAATTTTGATACGTATTTATTGAATTATATGAATACCATTTTGTTCCATGACCTTTTCATCTTTTAAGAGATGCACCCATGTTAATTGTTTTCAACCATTCCAATATAAACAGATGTGTACCACCTATCAAAAATCGCCACGTACTTTCCAGACAACCCGATACTATTATGTATATATACATTTAAATGAATATTTAACGAATTGAATTTTATTTAAAAGAATGTGTGTATATGTACATGAACGTATATAATGTTTAATAATTGTACAATTTGAGAAGCATTGTGGTTAACACGTTTGCCACCACGTGCCACACAGTTGCGGATGCGTCAATTCGCACAAGTCGCCGATATCGCACCCACGTGACAACGACGATTTCCTATTTCACGTTCGCACAAGCAAACGAAGTGGGAACTTTAGACCGGTGTCGTATTGTCTGTGTCACATTGTTGGAAATAATCAGTTGACCTACTAATACATTATATTCGAACAAAATCGATATCACGAGCTGCGCTACATCTTTCAAGTCCTAAGAATCGAGCGATATCTTCAATTTTCGTTTTTGTCTCGTGGGAAATTATTTGACACCGTATATACGTACTTATTCGCGTCTTTTGGTGGAGTAGATCAGCATCTGTAACCTACCATTTCCGTTACTCTTTTCCACTGGCTTTACAATATTATCACCGTTATTTGTATTCTCTTTTTATGTTTATGCGTGTTTGTATCAATTTTGATTAAAAAAAAAAAAGCTATGTATGTATTCAACACTCTTGACATTAATGTACTTTCGTATGTATCTTCTTTGTGTGTACATGTTCAGCAGAAACAAAGCTCCATGAAGTTTCAAATGGTTAATAAAATAGAAAAGAATATATCAATTTGATACCTCACGAATACCGATTGGTTTAATAAAAGTTCACGCTACAAACGAGATAGCTGTTGCGTCGTTGAATGTAATATCTGAGATGTTTTGTTGTCCAGGAAAGACGCGTTTGATGACGCACCCATTACACCGTATTATCATCTTAGAATTGTATGGATAGATCGTCGGAGGTCTTACAAATATTATTGTTTATGTGCTCGCGTGGAATTTCATCGAGTTTACCAACACCGATGCCCCCTCGACGGCGCGATGTTGCGCGAAAGGCGACGTAATTTCGACGGAATTGAAAATAGAGCGGGGCTCTGATCGAATACTACAACGTTACAATATTTTTTAGGTACTATTCGAGTGGTTGAATAAGGCTTGAATAATGATTGAAGTAACGAGTATTGAAATATCGTTGTTGGAGTGGTTAAATGATGATTGAAGTAACGAGCGATCGAATGCAAGCGAATTAGAGTGAATTAAAGTATGTTTTGCCTTTTAAATGTTGTAACGTGTATTCGATTTTTGTATTCCATATTTACATTTCTCAACGATGTATCTTCAGTCTGATTAAAAATAATACGCGTCAAATAATGATCAAATAGGGAAAATTCGAATATAATTATTCGAATGGTTGAATAATTGTTGGAATAACGAGTATTGAAATATCGGTATCGGAGTGGTTAAATGTTGAGGAAGTAATAAATGTCCGAATATAATTATTCGAGAGGCTGAATGATGGTTGAAGGAGTAAGTATTGAAATATCATTTGTAGTGGTTAAATGATCACTGAAATAATGTTCACATATGATTATACGAATGGTTGAATAATTGTTGGAATAATGAGTA
>NW_026534333.1:11629793-11638480 GCF_026225885.1 Hylaeus anthracinus | reverse complement strand
TATCATTTGTAGTGGTGAAATGATCATTGAAATAATAAGTGTCCACATATAATTCTTCGAATGGTTGAAAAATTATTGAAATAATGAGTATTGAAATATCGTCATCGTAAGAGTTGAATACGTTCGAATGAATATGTGTTCTAATATATGCTTAATTTGATACTCAGTACATGTCATCATATTGTTTATATCAAACAAGAGTCTCGAATTTTAAATAGTCTAGTGCTTGAATAGCAGTTCAGTGGAAGTAGAATAGTCCTTCCAATCGCAGTCAGTCTAGTGGAAGTAGAATAGTCCTTCCAATAGCAGTCAGTCCAATGGAAATAGAAAAGTTTTTCCAAAAGCAGTCCAATTGAATAGTCTTCCAATATCGTTCAACATATACTCGAATCAGCAGAGTGCTCGAATATTCGAGTACCGATAAATCCGACGAATAATCTCATCCGTAGCTCTAATACGACCGCGATACTGGATTGGACGCGCGGAGCGATTTAAAAAGCTATCGACGAACGGGATGCGTCGCAACGGCAGGCGTCTGCGGGCGTCGTCGGTTGCGCAACAGGCCGCTTGCCAAACTCGACGCGGGCGAAACGATTGACCCCGGTCCCGTGAAATCATCCTTCTCGAGATACGCCTTCGGCCAATCGTCGTCTCACATTGCGATGACATTGCGAGATACCAGAGGTGGGCGAAATTCAATTCGGATAACGAGCGATAAATAAAAACACGATACCGTGATTTATCCGCGAAATTTATTCAATTAACGTTTAACCAGATAAGTTCTTTTTTCTTCTTTCGACGCGTTAATCCCGCTCCGTAATCTAAGTTCGGTGCTTAGGCAAACGAGTTATACTTTAATTGAAATTTTTCTATTTAGATTAGGCGACGATTAATTCAACAAACGTGAGCTACGATTGCAAAGGTAATCGCTAAGTAATCGATGTTCAACTTTGTCGCACACTACTGGAATTTTGGTGGATTGAAACTGTCGCATACTTGGGCTCTGCTGTCGGCAGATGTGGAATTAGTAATTCATGCGTTTAGCTTAGCGCTCTCTTAAAGAATCCAGAGTCATGTTTTGATTTAAAATACGATATTGTTAATCTAGAGACTAAACGATTCCAGCACATCCTGAAAAATTCTATCAACCCTTCTGAAAGAACCTAGCGCTTTCTGGAAAGCTTCGGCACCCTTCTGAAAGATCCTTCTAGCGTTAAGATCGAAGACGTTAATGGATAAAATAATTTGGATTAGAGAAATGGTATATTCCGTGAAAGTCGAGGTGTCACAGTCGGACGGAAAAGCAATAAAATATTATTGCTTGCAGACATAAAGCATAAATATGGTCATACGATAGGAAAATCCCCTAATAGACTTACTGAAGTCACAAAACAGTACAGTACATTATCTTTTATCTCGTTTTTATTCATTAACTGTGAATATTATAAGTGATACAAAACTTTATGAGCGATAGTATATTTCGGAGCAGCTGTCCGAAAGCACAATAAATTAATATTTGCGTTAATCAATCGTATTAATTTAATTTTATAGCGTTAGATATTAACAATAATACGGCTGTTTGGTTGTGCAGAGACAAATATTGATCCCTCTCCTCGACCATACGTTGGTCCTCATCAGAAACTTTCTACGCTATAATTCAATCAATTTAATTATTTTATATAAAATAGTTCTCACTCTATTATGCAACATATGTGCACCGTACTTATTTGCACCCGAAATACATTTAATAACGTGTGCAATAACTTTAAATACCACTGTTGTATTATTTCCTTCTTTATCGAGCCGCTATTAAATTGGTATTAAATTAGTATAGTCCGTGGGGTGTGTGATACGTTCACCAAGATTTCGATAGCAGCTTGTTTATCCGGCCCAAGAAAGAGATGTACTTGGTAATCGGTCGTCCGTCAGGTTATATAATTTAATAAAGTCAACGGATCTTTTGTCTTTGTCGATAATTTCACGCATCATTTCAGCGTTTTCGGCTATTTTTCGTTGCGATGACAGGCTTATCAACGGGAGTGATAACGTTCGATTTCAGAAACTCTTGCAAGTTGTACCGAGCCACTCGTTTTATCTAAATTCGCTTTTTGTAGGTTGATTATCTCAATGGTTCGACTTACGCACGCTGAATGAATAAATTGAATTGCGCACGCGAGGCTTTCGAAAGCGCCCATCCTTTGCAAATGCTGCGTTTATTGGCGCAAACAGTAGTTATTTCTCGAGAGGTCAACAGTAGGTGTATCATTGTTACGTTCATTATTATTCTATTCTTTTAATCAATTTCATTTTGTCGTTATTTCTTTTATTTCTTTTTACCGTATCTTCTTGTTCGTTATATTCTAACAGCAATGCAAGCATTGAATGCATTACTCGCATGATTTTTTTGTGTTAAAGATTCTAGCGATGATTTTACAATTTCTACAATTATAAAAAGCGTTTCAAGGACAGCGTTTCAGTATATCGTGGCTTATTCGCCACGCCTAATTAATGTAACGTAGCGTATTCGTTTAATCTACGCGCGTCTTATCACTCGGGCAAACACTACGTCACTGATCCCCCCAGAAATTTTCTAATCTTTGCCCAATTCTATTACATTCTCTAATATTTACTAAGTACTTGAAACCCGTTGACGACATTTCTCGACGTTAAAGCGAATTTTATTACGAATAACCATTGAATTCTCAAGATTTATTCCTGAATAAGGAACAACAATTTAATTCGTCGTTCACGAATGGATACGTAGCGTCATTCAACCCAGATTTATTTGAACAAGAGTTTATTCGTTATTCCGTGTCGACGTTGAAGCCTACAATTATTTAAAGGAAAAAGAACTCTCGTTCGAGTCTAAAATTTCACGAAACGAACTTGCATCAATCCTGATTGATTTAACGGAAGTAAGTACTTGTTTGATCCGAATGAATCGAGAACGGAAGACGTAGGGGTGGAAGACGTAGGGTTGGAAGACGTAGGGGTGGAAGACGTAGACGTAGAGGGTGATCGTTGGATCGAGGATGACATCGCGCTGCGCCGGAAGAAGGTTTGAAAAAATGATTGTTCATAAGTGGAGCGTGCAGAATTTTTCGATAGATTGCACCAGACCGAGCGGAAAGTCACCGCGGCATGGCATAGTTATTCTCGAGGATGATCTCGCGATGCGTCGAGAACTTCCTCAACGTCGAGGAAAAAGACGATCGGATCTTTCCACTCCCTAATCGATCACTTTCTGCGATCGATGTCAGGGACTCTAGCGAAATTGAGTACAATATGTAGTTCATGGTTGATAGTTTTGGATGTACGCATTTATTTCTGCAGGCTGTTAAATCCTGTGCTCCTTCAACACGTTGACTGCCAGACAAATATTCTTGAAACTTTCTGCTAGGATTAAATGTTATTTAAACTATCGGAGACTACGTAATACGTACACAGTAACTTCGTACAAATTTGTAAATTCCACTTGAATTTATTTCCATTGATATTTGACTTTCAGAATTAATTTGTTTAGTTGTTCGGCGAAGAGCACTGTCACCCACATGTGGGTGACATGGCGATCAACGTGATAACAAATTTCATGTCAGTAAAGTGGTGACTTGAACTGCCCTAATTTCGCACGAACTTTGCGAGTTATGGTTGATTATTTCAAAGATGAGAATATTACGTAAAAATTTTCACCAAAATTGTATTCATATAAAAATTCATGTAATAATAACTTTCATTGAAGTTTTTTTGCAACTCTAAGTTAACCGCGATCGAAACCTGTCTTTTCTCTGGAATTACAGATTAATGTCAATCGATATCTGTTTTTTCCCAAGTACAATTACGTTTAATTGCAACCGAAATCTGTGTCTTGAATTGCAATTCGAGTCTGTACTTGCGATCGAGATTAATTAGTTCTTGAACGCCCGTCACGTTTACAGAGTCTCGTGCTCGAATCGTTTGGAAAAATAGTAATCGCACCGTTCGGGACTGGCTCAGGAATTTCTCAAAGAGTCAGACGTTCCGCGAGCAGATTACACGGCGCGCATTGGCGCAGCCACTGAAACTGCGATAATTGGTCGGCGACATTTCGTCTGGTCGACTTAATTATCGAGTATTCGAGCAGCTGCACGCATCCATAAATTACTATTGTGTCATCGAACAGCGTTTAGCTTCGATCGGTTGACCAGCGATAATTCGGTCTGGTCGCTTCGCTCGTCTTTCGAACTATCGTCTCGAATGACTTATGGATGCGTTGCTGTTGCACGTGATTTATAATTTTTTTATTATCTCTAGTGAAAAAAATCAATTCTTTCGTTAATGCTCTGTTAACATTTGGGATTTTCAAGGTACAACACCGTTCAGACCTGTACATGTAAGGTGCGTTAACTTTTAAATTAAAAAAAAAAAGTAATGAACAGGTTTCGCACAGTCAAAGATTGTTTCTACGTGTTGATTTAAATAAATCTGTTATTTCTCGTTCGCTCGGTATGCTTCCACTGAAAAATAATTCTTCTTCTGTTTAAAAAAAAAATCAGGTTCGAAGGGGTTAATATAGAGAGAAGAAATTAGTATGTATCTACTGAAAAATAATTTTGTTCCTGTTTAAAAATAAATCAGGTTTGAGTGGGTTAAAATAGGGAGTACAAATTACTTTGTATCCACTGAAAAATAATTTTTTCTTTCTGTAAAAAAAAAAAAAAAAAAAACAAAAACAAAAAAAACAAAAGAGAGGTCCGAAGAGGTTAAAATAGGGAGTACAAATTTGCGAAATTGACAAAAGTACAAGTGGCGAGTCTCGGAAGTGTTTCGAAAAGTTATCGAGTCCGAACAGCAGAAATAATTATGAAAATAACCCTGGTTGTACTTTCACGTCTTCCTAGGTGTAATTAGAATGCAGGACGATCTACTCAATTCGAGACAAGAAGGAAAGGGCACTGCGTGCGTGATTGCAACAACGAAGATTGCGAAATGTTGCGTCGTTTCGCAACCTCCGGAGGGTTGCGACCGAACAGAAACTTTGTTACGTTTTATGGAACGCGATGATGCGCGTCGTGAATTATGCGACACGATTACATAATCGTACGAGGAAACTGGATCCGTAAAGAAGATAATTCGTTTGATATCTTTAATAACGGCTACGTACTGTGAAACTGTGTAGTGGCTACTGCGGAACGAGCTCAAGTCTGGCTATCGATGTCTGCCTATGGCCGTCCGTTTCTACTGTCGCGTCTGACCACAATAAGTCAGGTTCGGCCGTTCGCGCGCTGTGACAGTTGCTATACACACGATTATGAAAACGCTTTTATCCAGCTAATTTCCTGCATATAAGCTGCTATCATTCAAGATATGTTATTACAAAAATATCATTCAGCACGTAGAGTTTATCTGATACAAACTTTACCCGAATTCACGAGAAACATCGGTGAAAATTGAAGGTGTCTTAATGACGACGCTTTAAATTTACCAACGTAAGAATACTGTTCGAATGATTATAAATAGACCGAGGATACTTACGCAAATTCATAGTTTTACGTGGACAGATGAAGAACAGAAACGCGAATTGAAGTATGCTTTGTCTTCTAAATGCTGTAATCTGCATTTGACTTTTTTTTTTTTTTTTATATATTTATGCTTTCGTGTACGTCTTTTGTATTTTTGTATGTTTACATCTCTCATCGATGTATGAATATGTATGAATATGTATGAATATGTATGAATATCCGCAGTCTAATTAAACATAATACGTACCAAGGGAACGATTTGAATAATTTGTGAAAAAAATTCCTGGACACGTCGAGGATGAAGTTATAAAATAACTTCATACGCTAGCACATGGCTCGAGAAGTAAAGTAAAAGAAGGAATAATGAAGATATATGAATGGAAAGCTTACGTAATCGCGAATTACATTCAAAATTACATTCAAACGGAAGCCACGCCCCGATGTATCTCGGGTCAATAGTAATAAAACGCACCGATAACAAAACTACGAAGTCATCAATAATAAAGATTTCAAATCGTTAAGTAACTTGAAAGTGAGAATTCGGAGGAGAAGAATCATTTGCATGATGAAATATGTTGAAAATACCCGTGTACGATATTGGAATCGAAAATTCCAATTGTGTTCCAGTTCGTGATCAGAGAGACCTTAGTATAACAACAATTATAGCTAATATTTTCACAAATCACGTGGCCTACACTTCTCCTTTAAACACGAAGAGCGTCTAATCAAAATTTCACCCGAATTGGACAACTGTAGTAGGATTTATAGGGAAATCGCAAACGCACAGATCTTGAATATTATACTAATAGCCAGACTACAGATTTTTACGCATTTACAGGAAATTCGAATGTCCAAGAAATTGCGAAATGGACGCACTATGCAATGATACAAAAAAAAAAAACATAACGAAAATAAAGTCTATATTATAATACTCGCAGAGTAAAATAAATTCCTATCTAGGTTCAATTTTGTTGCGTTTACACACGCACAGATTATAGTTTGCATAAAAATCCGCGGTCTATCCGTAACTTATGCTTGCGTGAACTAAACGGAGCATACCTTTCCCTGAGGCCATGAAACGTGCAACTAAGCATAATCGCGTTCGAATTGAACAAGAGGAACAAGAGATACAGGGAAGTCACAAACACGCCAATTTCAAGTCTTCGATTACGAACGCTCGCGCAAACGAAAGGCAGTTTGACCTCTCGCACGCGCTCCTCCGAAAAGCAGAATCTC
Organism: Hylaeus anthracinus; assembly: GCF_026225885.1. NCBI lineage: Eukaryota > Metazoa > Arthropoda > Insecta > Hymenoptera > Colletidae > Hylaeus > Hylaeus anthracinus. The sequence continues at coordinate 11,631,746 of NW_026534333.1, read as the reverse complement.
GTTCGACGTTCGTCTTCCACCGAGCGTGGCGCGCGCGACGAGGAGAGAAGCGAAGAGGGTTGACCGATAACGCGCTCGCGATACGCTGGAATCTCGGTAGACGAAAAATCGCCGGTCCGTCCGGGGCTACGGCCAATTGAATTTCTTTTTGCTCTTTTCGAATCGCAAATCGCGAATCGCAATTCATTCGTGGCTCAAGGAGTACACACAATTCCTACATACAGGGTGGCCGACTCGAACCAGCCCACTTGAATATCTCTTCCGATCGCGACGAGACAACAAATATTTTATGTGTAATTTGAATGTTACGGAGAAAGTCGATGCGATATTTTTTTATCTAACGTCTTATTTTTTTTTTGGTGGTGGTGGTGGTGGTGGTGGGGGTAGAGGGTGGGAGATTTGAAGATGATCGATGTTTTTTTTTTTTTTTTTTTTTTCTTATGAATGCATACTTTTTCCGATTTGTTCCGATGAATATTGACATTTGTTGTTTACGTGAAATCAGGAGATGTCCAAGTCATCGCTTTTTTAATCGTTTAAAGAGGTAGGTGAAGTTTGCATTCATTAATCGTTTTTTTCTAAAATTGTTTTTCACACATGAATTTGTAACTCAGAATTGTTAAAGATATGGACCTTGTTGTTTTGTTTAAATTTGCGAGAGATGAATATCTCTCTGAACGAATTTTGCTTGAATTTCGTAACGATTTGTCGATCGTAATGAGTAAAGTAAAAACATTTGAACGGCGAGTTTTGGAACGATAAGATCGAGGAAAAGGACTTCTGCACAAACTTTTGGGAGACCCATCTACCACTTTAAATTCCGATTTCAAATACTCCGTCCTCCATATCGAATTTGGTGAACTCCAGATACAAACTAAAAGATCCCAAGACACTCGCGAGCAACAGGTTTCACCACGATATAGCGGAGAAAAATTCGGACAGCGAAAGCGTTGACAACCGTACACCCATCCTTGATCGTGGCCTGAATCGCAACGATCCTCTTTAATGGAAACGGGACCTGACAATTTTTGGAAAATTCCATCGTTACCGCGCCTATGCTACGTTTCAGTCGAGACCACGCACAGTAAACACGACCGTCGTCTCTTCGCCAACTTTTTAGCAGCGGCAAGGCGAAACGCGAGAGAATCTATAGCGCACTGGTAAAAGTGGAGGTGACTTCATATTTAGATTAGAGAGAAATGTGAGTAATTAACGATCGATTGGCCGAAGAAAACGCGGGAACGATACGGAGAGGTCACCACGCCGATGCCACCAGCTCGTATACTCGGTGGAACAAATATTAGCGGTCTTCTCGAAGCTGCAAGATGCCAGGAGTCGGTTTCCCATCTAGGGGATGTAACTTTGAGAAATTTGAATGAAAGAATAAAGTGTTTTAGTATAGTTGGGTTGAGTGTAACGCATTCAACCAGAGAACAAATGTTTTAGTACGAACAACGTCAATAGAATCTTTAAAATGATACTTTGAATTCATTTCACAATAGAACGAATTACGTCTCTCAAGTACACAACTATATAGCTATATTATACCTATGCAGCTGTGCAATCGTGCAACTATAGAAACCGTTGTAAAAAAAAATTAATACAGAAACGTACCACAGTACATTAAATTACGATTCATGTCTCATTATTAGCGTGTATCAGTGACTCTATTTAATCTTGAAGCTAGTTGTAAGTGTAATCCGAATCGCAGACTTCGCCAAACTGGATGTTGAAGCGAATTGATATATTTCTTCCAGTGACTATACAAAGCGTGGTTCCGCGGATAGATGATAACGCGTGCGAGCTATGCATCAATGAGATTTTCCACCGTTCGAGGAAAGGGAGGCAAAACGTTTGTCGACACAGAACGATAGACACGCTTTTATTTTTCATCGCGTAATAAAATTCTCTCTCTCTCTCTCTCTCTCTCTCTCTCTCTCTCTCTCTCTCTCT
>NW_026534333.1:11624272-11629783 GCF_026225885.1 Hylaeus anthracinus | reverse complement strand
TCTCTCTCTCTCTCTCTCTCTCTCTCTCTCTCTCTCTCTCTCTCTCTCACCCTATCGATCCATCTATCTATCTATGTTGGAACATTAAAGAGATGGGTGAGATTCTAATCTAGATAAAAATTTCAATAAAGAACGAAACTAAACAGACATTCATCCATTATTTGTTGCTCAAAAAGCAGTATTTGCGTTACGGAATTACCTCGTGCTACTTCGAACGTGTTAATTATTTGTTAGACGTGAATATTTCCGTCAGGAGCAGAAATAGCGCAATCGAGGAGTCAGCATCGTAAACTAAAGTCTTTGAACAGCCCTAACGGCTTATGTTTGGAATAAAATAGATGAGCGAAACGCTTCATCGCGATTCCCTCATCGTGAATAGACGTGAGTAGCGTGGTCTAATGCGCAGCCTCTTTGGAGAACGTCCAAAGCAAACTGATCGAATTACTAACAGGAAGCCATGATAGAACCTCCATATTCGAACAAAATCGGAGTTAAATATTTTTGCAAGTAGCGATGCATTCAGTGTACAATTTTTAATTACGTTTACTCGAATCATCTTTGGAAAATGTTCAATTTTCATATTTTATTATAGATCTTCGTGACAGTGTTACTAACGTATTGGCGACGTTTACTCAATGAAAATTAATTCAAACACGTCTCAAGTCAAACTTCGACAGATATAGTCGTCGGACACAGAGTAATGTTAGATCGCAAAGATGGCTATACAGGGTGTCCCAAAAGTCGGGGAGGAGCCGAAAATGGGGGGTAGCTGAGACGATTCTGAACAACAATTTCTGAACAACAATATACAGGGTGTCCCAAAAATGTTGTAACACCTTGAAAGGGGTGGTTGGGGAGGTGATTTGAAACAACTTTTCCCTTAGCAAAAATGTTGTCCGAGACTTCGTTAAGGAGATATTAAGCGAAAACCTCGACCAATCAGAGCGCGCGTAGACCGTTGGAGCGGCCGCGGTAGCGAAGGCTACGCGCTGGCGGCCGCGCTTGTACGCGAACAAGTGACTCGACGTGCACCGAAGGACATTGGGCGCGGCCGCTTAGCCTTCGCTACCGCGGCCGCTCCAACGGTCTACGCGCGCTCTGATTGGTCGGGGTTTTCTCTTAATATCTCCTTAACGAAGCCTCATCCGACATTTTTGCAAAGGAAATTGTTGTTCAGAATCGTCTCAGCTACCCCCCATTTCCGGCTCCTCCCCGACTTTTGGGACACCCTGTATATTAGGTCGTTCCAAAAATTCACGTCACTTATACTTCTGCTACTCAAATTAATATGTGAAACGTATTCTTAAATCACACTCTAACCAATCTAGGACACTTTTAACTATATTTTACGGACGACGAGTATACTCGTCGCGACACAAAATACTGTCTTTTCTCCGTGACGCGTATACTCGTTAATCGCAGCTGACTGGTTAAATCACTTTTGAAAAATGTTCAATCTCGCGTAATTAAAAGCACTCCGAATAAGGTCGTGCTTGGATTCCTTGTCGTCGAAAAAGAAAGTCTCACGTTTGCATCGGTAGCTGTCGCATTAATACGTCAGCGGCAGACGAAGTTAGCCAATCATGTTTCACTTCCACGCAGCTGGCTAGCAACTCGCGTCGACGAGTCTGTCGTTCGTTTATTTAAAATGCATAACTTATTATACAAATTTATTCCACTACTGCTTACTTATTACTGGCTCATTTCCATTCTTATCATTGTCTTATGTGACTCTTGCATTGTTTCAACCCTTTGCGCACGAGGTCTTTTTTAACCGACTTCGAGAAGGAGGAGGTTACTCAATTCGACATGCATATTTGTAAAGAAAGGAGGCTTTCTTCAAGTCAAATTGGCCGCGCTTGTTGACTATAGCTCAGCGTGTCCTCTGATATTATGTATACATCGATGATGTAAAAGAACACATGGGCAAAAATCGAGATATTCGAGTGATAGTTTTAATAGTGAAACCATAATAAACAATAAATAATAGACTCGAGAACAGTTAAGGAGAATAGACTTTAATTGTACTTTCTCTTCCTTTTAGGTAATAGTAACTATTTTGTATATTTGTAAATATTTACATATACATATCATAATACATATATCATGTGTATGTAAAGTATAATTTCTTCCTTTTAGAGCAACACAATTATCTATTTTCTTGGAAAATTCCGATTATTACCTTTTGCCTTATATATATATATATATATATATTTTTTTTCTAGTATCCACCAGCGACTCGAGACGCTTTCCTAGCATTCTATTGCCACGAATGGTGAGCTATCGAGATTTGAGAATCAGGTCACCTTTACCTCACCGACAATCATTTTATTGACACTTCGAGTTCCAAAGAAATTAAACCTAAAGAAACATTATTGCTGATAGATTCAAAACCTAATGGCGACTGACAGTCACATCTCGAGTGCAAAGGGTTAATACTGTTTGCAGCATCTCTTACTTCTCATCTATTGGGGCCCGCTGGCCCCCCTCTAGCTCGGGTACCTCGGGGTTGCGAAGCCCGTACTGTAGCTACAACCACCGCTACAGCCCCTGAGGGCGACGAGTCTGTCGAACGGAAGAATCCTAAAGAGTGGTGAGGGTGATTCCTGTATCACGCATCCCTAACGCAGATTTGAACAAAAAGCGAGGCACTACTATACGAATCGGCTGCGCGATAGCCGCGCAACTGCTTCCGAAGAGGTGTGTGCCTTTAGTCGGCCAATCGGACGGGATGTTTCGATGCAATCGCACGCGACAAGCTCGCGACCAGCGCACGAGCATGGAGGTGAATCCTCGATAAGCCTATTAAGCGGCGTTTACATTAAGCAACTTCTAATCTCGGATCGTTCTATCTACGTTAGTCCAATATTTATCATATTTGTATTTATATTATTCGTGATGCATAACGTGAGATTATTTCGCTGAGCCAGTTGCAAGGAGAAATGAAATAAAACAATAATAAACGAAGGAATGTAAATCAATCGAAATGTTTACGTATGCAAAGAGAACGTAGTTCTGTAGTCTGTATACATTTATTTACGTTACTTTAGTTTGTTCATAAGGGCGCAGGCTCGCGCGAGACGACCGTAACAGCTTCTGTACAAGTCTGACATTTGCGTACCTGCGAATTGAAATGTTCGATCGAACAGAATTTCTGTTTGCACGGGGATGGCAAATGTAAACGCTGCTTTAGACGAGGTTTGGAACGCGACAAGGTGCAGCGATCGCGGTGACCGCGCGAACGTAAACACTGCGATAACTTCATATTTTTATTAACTGCTTATTTCAGCGATAAACCAGCACGTGGGGGAGGACAGAGGTCAGGGTCCCGCGACTCGGATCTCTTAATTAATTTTGCCGGATTCTGGTACGTTGAAATTCAATCGAAACGTTACGAAACACTAGCATTAGGCGCTTTAAGAGATTATACAGGGTGTCTCATCCGACAAAAAACCAGGGGAAAATCTGACGAACCGAAAGAATATCATTAATGCAACTTTAATGATATCAAAGTTGCATTTTCAGAATTTTTAACGTCACCGATTATATTTGTTCTGCAATAAGAATTGTAAAAGATGTTGAAATACGTCTAAGGAGCGCCTAACAAGCTCTGAATTCTTAATCGAGGACACTGCGCACTTGATTCTCGATCCTTTGTTAAGCGTATGTAAAGCGAAAATGCGTTGTTGAGCGAAAATAAAAGTAAATGTTGACCAATGCAAATGTCGTGACACCTCCTGCCCTCGCCACTGGAGGAACACCGCGCGTTTCTCACAAATCCTCGATCCGCCTAACATTCGTATATAAACCATTCTCGATAGACCTCCAAACATCCCGACGTCTAATGCCGTGTTTACGCAGAAGATTTTTTCTTCTTTGCAGAAGATACTTGCAACACCGTTTACACTAGCGAGCAACTTCCCGCGATATCGTCAAAAATAAGTGTCGCGCGAGAGACTGTCAGAGAATACTGTCCGCAACTTCTTGCAGAACGTGTATACACATGTACCAGCAGCAATAATGTTGTTTTGCTTAATAAAATGAAAGAAAGAAAGATCTACTCGGGTCCCCACAATGGATCTCCTTTTTTAAATTTCATTTTTACAGTTGCTTCAACCTCACAAGCGTCATTAGCAACATATTTCGACTCTTTTATTACACAGTGATAGAAAGAAATATAAAATTGCTCCTGGCCAGAGGAGAAAAGTGTCGCTGCGAGCGCGAGATATTCAAAACCGGTCCTATTGTGCGACAAATTTCATTTTTCACATTTTTCACATATTTCATTTCAAGTTTCGCATTTGAGCATGTTTAGACTAGCAAATCTGGCTCTCGCGACCAATTTGCTGCAAGCACATAGAAAGGGGGTCGCGCGAACGGCTTAATCGCTTTTACTTCGAATTCATAATCGATAATTCATAATACTGCGCATTTGATTCTCGATCCTTTGCTCTGCCAACTACGCTGTTGCACAGCGGATTTGGTATTGCAAATAATCGTTCCCGTTTTAGTAACTATAAACACGTCGTTTCGGGAAATTGGAATGCTTCGATTACGAGAACTACGTCGACAGATGTTTGAGAGAACATTGTTAGGCAAAATAATAAATGAATCTGTAAAGACAGAGGGTTGAGGAAAAATTAGAAAATTTGTCTATAAAGATAGACAATCTGCGCAGTATCGCGAACGTATTGGTAACATTTTCGATATACAAACAAGGACGTGTTTAAAATTATTCTCGTAGGAAATGCGTCATCAATCCATCTGTACTTGTACTTTAACTATTATTTGAATTATTTTAGAAAAACTTTCAATCTTCATATTTTTTCTTCATAAAAGGGTGAGAGAAAATGCTTGTCGAATTCACATTTGACGATGCACGTACATATACTTGAAAAGCTGTTGCGTTCTCAGTAATGGGCCAACTTACGGCCTTTAGCGATTGTGGCATGGCGACGTATCGACATGCTTTCTACCAATTTTTCCGTATGCGAGTCGGGTAACGACCTCCATATCTCACGAATGTGATGCGTTCGTGCCACTAACGATAAAATGCATCCCATGCGAGACTGTGTTGCTTGATGATCGGTCACACATTTTTTGATAGGATTAGCATCGCAGGATTATGATTGTCACTTCCAATAGGGATGATATTACTCTTTTCCGTTTGGTACATGGATAGTTTTCTGTGGTCAGGGTCGTTACACTCCTAAACCACCCTCTTCATGTTCTTACTTGACTCGGATGCCTAATAATTGTCAGAAGTCACTTTCAGCACAGTTTAAAACAAAATTAATATTACAGGCTTGTTACAGTAGGGGCAATGTGGGACATGTTCTCTGTGTTTGATGGTTTATTGACACGACAATATGACAATCATATTAATCGTGATAATCATGTTACAGTAACGTGGTACTGTGATATGGAGTGTCGTGTTACAGTGACACGTTACTGTAATTATGTTACTGTAATTATGTTACTGTACCACGTTACTGTAATTATGTTATTGTA
>NW_026534333.1:11607671-11624262 GCF_026225885.1 Hylaeus anthracinus | reverse complement strand
ACGTTACTGTAATTATGTTACTGTACCACGTTACTGTAATTATGTTACTGTAATTATGTTACTGTAATTATGTTACTGTAATTATGTTACTGTAATTATGTTACTGTAACACGTTACTCTAATTATGTCACTGTAATTATGATACTGTAACATGTTACAATATCATGATAATCATGTTACAGTAACGTGATACTGTAATATGATTATCATGATACAGTATCTAATGTTATAGTATCACGTCAGTATCATATTACAGTTACATGTTACATAGCGATATAAGTAGACGAAGAAATGACGAAATGTGAATATAGGAAAGCAACGACAAGGAAACAAAATCTTAAATACAGTCGCTATCACTGGCGAGTTACATCGACACCTGTTCCATACTTTGCGCAATATTTATGATACTTGAACATTGACGCACATTGATATTAAAGAATAGATCGTTGTATCAGTCTGATAAAAATATCCAAATTATTTGGCGCCCGTTCGTCGTTGTACGAACTCATCACCTTCGAGTGGACTGTACCTCAGGCACAGGTACTGACCCTCGGAATGAATGAAAGGATTCGTGTATTAGTCTGACCACGATTAAAAGGAAGAAGGGAACGACGAACGAAATGCGTTTCGTCGGAATGCATCGCGTGAATGGAAAGTTACGGGGCGATAACTGCACACGATAAGCGGCCGCTGATCGCTTATATTCTTTCGGACAGCGTTTGGCTGGATTCTTCCTTCGACCCCTTTTTCATCCCCACCCGACAATACAACGTGGCGGAACGACGAAATGACCACATAACAAACTGACGAAATAACTAGACGACCAAAATGACAGTGTGAACTAATCACAATACAGTGACACAACAATATGAACTAATAACGATACAATGACCATAAGAAAACCCTCTATTATTCGCAGGTGGTTTCAAGAGTGACGTGACTCTCTGGTGCAAACTGCTACTACCTCATTCGGTGAAAAGAGTGTACAACTTGCGGGACAAGCAGCTCCTGAAGCTGTTCTCTCGTTTGCTGCGCCAGGATGAGGACGAGATGCTGGAACACCTGGAAAAGGGCGACGTGTCCGAAACGATACGTGTATTCTTCCTGAAATCCATGGCTATCAAACGTTCTGACAAATCCGTGCTTACGATTCAAGAGGTAGATTTCTTTTTCTGCGCATGCCTCGAGTAACAGTCAATAACAATCGCAATGACAATTATATTGACAACAGTAATGTATATGACACTTGGTAGACAGCATTAATATGTAAATTTGCGTATCTACCGAAGACAGTAATATATTTCTGAAATTAGAAAGAGAAATAATAACGGTTAACACGATTATCCTTAATACTTCGAAACATCTAAATACCGTGAGCATTCATAAAAACACCGTAAAATAATTAAGGCATCGTCGAACTATCGAGTGCTTTCATTTTTGCGTTGAAAGTAATCCTAAAACGGTGCTGAGAGGCGAGAATGGAAAGGGGTGCAGAACTCGAGCCAGGTACTAGACGTGTTAATGACCAGAACACCGCGCGAGGAACGGATAGGGGAGAGAGGAGAGAAAAGAAAACCGCCTGGAGACAAATTGCTCGGATAGACACCCGCGTGAATTTCATTTCAAACGTTCTCGTTCCGTCCTCGTTCCCTTGGCAGAGGGACAGAGGACACGGTCCCCAGCGATCATTTGTTTCACGTAAATTGCTACGATAATGCGCGATCCCTTTATCCGCCCTTGGAAATTTATGAATTTAATCCGACTCGATTAATAGGGCAGCGTCTTAACGCGCCCGTCGTTAAGGGTCTTCTCGTTCTTTCTCGCTGGAATATTATTATTATTGTTATTATCGATATTGTCGCCTTTGTCGTTGATGTCGTCAATGTCATTGTCGTTGCGACTGTCATTGTTCGTGTCATATTCACTATTATTGTTACTGTTAGCGTCGCTGAGATTGGGGTTCTCAATGTAATTGTCATTGTGATTGTTGTTATTGTTACATTGTTATTGCATTGTTTGCGCCAATTTCACTACCAACGGTAATATCAGTGTCGTTTATATTGTGATTTTCACGACATTGCCGATATGTTCTATTTAGTTCTAGTGTTTTCCTTGTCTTTCGCGTTGATTTCACTAGGGAAATTCTTTTCAGGTGGACGAGTTTTTGGAGAAGCTGTCGTGCTTGACCAAAGAGGACGAGCAACTCCAACACTTTCGATCGATTGTTTCCAGGTAACCACATTCGAACCCGTTTGCACTTTCAGTATTCTGTTTACATGTGGTAGAAACGGTCTTTGGTTTTTTTTTAGATGCACCGGAAATGACTTGAAGACGATCGTGCGTCTCATCAAGCACGAACTGAGGATTAACGCTGGCCCGAAGCACATGTGAGTTTAATATCCGAGGGATATGTCCTTGAACTATGAGAAAAGTCAGAGGAAACAACTTCCTTATGTCGAGAGAGAGATTTTTGGCTCCTTACGATTAACACTTCCTATCTCTTTCTTCTACCTTGCTAGTTGATTGTTTGTGTAATTGCTTTAGACTCCAATTGGTTACCTTATCTTTCTATAATTGTCTATTTCGCCAGTGCAAAATAGTAATTCCATTAACGTATTGTATTTAATTATCGTGAATTTTGTATAACGCTTACAGACTGGAAGCTGTGCACGAGAAAGCCTACGCGGCCTTCCAAACCTCGAGGGACCTAAACAGAGTCATCGAGCGGTGTTGGCAAGGTTCCTCGACCTCTGACAGATTTGGGAACCCCTCTTCCTCTACTTCGGCAGCTCGTACGGACAATAAAGTGGCCCTGTCCCTTATGACACCAGTTTTACCGATGTTGGTAAGCTTTAGAAGAAAAACTTCCATCGTTGTAATACCAATAACAGAACACATGGAAATGGCACATCGCAGTGGAGAGAAAAGAAAAACGATTAATCCTACGTGGAGGAAAACACGAATAAATAGAATGTAATAAAATGTAAGCAGTGTCGAATGTAATCAGTTTCCCTTACTCGTTGATCGCACGAAGGCTCTTTGCACCCTGCTATATGTTTCACGTTCCGTTGCTCTCAAGATATCAGAATGATAATGTGAAAGGAACTCCCTCAATAAGTTACCACCAGTAGATACTATCTGTCGATAATAATTCATAATTTAAAACAAATGGTCGAATATCAGAACGTTGTGTCGATAGAGCAGGACACTCTGTTGATACGTTTTTCGATCATTAGAGTCCTACATTACCCACTGCTTACCGACAGAATACACTACATTACCGAAATCTTCAATAAATATTCTTCGAACGACTATTGCATATCCTTTAAACTGAACAGGCAGAAGCTTGCAAGTCTGTAGAGATGGCGATGAAGAAGTGTCCTAATGGGATGCTGTCCGAGGTGAAGTACGACGGAGAACGTGTCCAGGTGCACAAAAGGGGTAGCGACTTTCGATACTTCAGCAGATCTCTGAAACCTGTGCTCGCCCACAAAGTAAATACTCTTAATCACGCACTCCAGCATTCGTTCCACGTTTCGTTATTTAGGCATGGTAATGATTTCAGGTGAAACATTTCAAGGATTACATTCAGGAAGCTTTTCCAGATGGCGACGATCTTATTCTAGACTCCGAAATTCTCATGATAGATACCAATACTGGACAGCCGTTGCCTTTCGGCAGCTTAGGCATTCACAAGGTCAGATCCTAGATTCCTAGATTCCTTTCAGTGTTTAACACCGTATGATATCGTTAACGATTAACAAATTCACAGAAAGCTGAGTTCAAAGACGCCAACGTTTGTCTGTTCGTGTTCGATTGCATTTACTACAACGGAGACGTTCTCCTCCACAAGTAAGTTCTTCACGAAATTATTATTTCTTGGCTCGTAAGAACGTTTTCTAGCTTTCATTCCGCACAGGACTATGACGGAGCGCAGGCGAATTTTGAGGGAGAGAATGACCGAGATACCTAACAGAATAATGCTCTCCGAGGTTCAGGAAGTCCACGTAAAGACATAATTACATGATTTCACCATATTTAAATTCACGAAGGTTCCATTTTAAAAGCACGTCGCTTTCAGGATCCGCAAGATTTGGCTAAAATGATCGCCAAGGTTCTCAAACTGGGTCTAGAAGGATTGGTCCTGAAAGACATCAATGTAAGTATTACGAGTAACATTAACTCAACCATTCAATGACACCAAAAATTGGTCCAAAGTTGTCCAAAATTCCAGTGGCGACCTAGTTTAGTGGTGTCCTCTATGTTTAACAGCGATAGTTCAAAAGTATTAAATATAATAACAAAATAAAAATAATGACTACTGGTTTTTTAAATCAAACATTGGTGGTTGTCAAAGCATCGAGTTAATTAACACAAGCTTGCAAACGCGCGAATGTTTTCAGGGCAAATATGAGCCAGGCAAGAGACACTGGCTGAAGGTGAAGAAGGACTACCTGTTTGGCGGTGCTATGGCTGATACTGCAGATCTCGTCGTGCTCGGCGCGTGGTACGGCACTGGGAACAAAGGTTCGTGCAAATGGAAGCTTGCGAACCCGGTCCTAGAAGTGCATTCCTTCCTTTTTTCGTCATTTATTGTTACAACTATTTCTCAACGGTCAACCACGAGTATCCACGTTTTCCTTACTCCGAATTCCACTGGAACCAAAATTACGTTTTCAGGTGGACTGATGTCTGTATTCCTGATGGGTTGCTACGACGAGGATCGCCAAGTCTGGGTGACAGTAACCAAAGTAAGGACTCACGAAATTTTGCAACGGTAAAGTAAACGAGGGCGGTCATTGAGCTGATTCTTTCATTCAGGTTCACACAGGACATGACGATGCGACTCTGACGGTGCTCCAGGACGAGCTCGATATGGTCAAAATAAGTAAAGATCCAAACAAGGTGCCCTCGTGGTTGCGCGTGAACAAGCCAATGATTCCTGACTTCGTCGCTAAGGATCCTAAGGTAACCGATAGCAGCGTTGTTGCATTGCAACGGTTGATTCGTTTCTGGGGTACCTGGCGCTTCTTTTTCTGGACTTCAGAAGCAGCCTGTGTGGGAAATAACGGGAGCAGAGTTCACGAATCATGGTGTCCACACCGCGGACAGTATCAGCATCAGGTTTCCAAGGGTGACTCGTATCCGCGATGACAAGGATTGGTCTACCGCCACCAGTCTAAAGGAGCTAAGGGATCTGTTCAAGAAAAGCTCAGAGTCGATAGATCTTAGTCTTCTCTTGCCTTCGAGCTCCAAGTATGTACTTCCCCTGTTTGTTTCGCCGTTAACAAATCTAATTTAGCTTTCAAAACCACTTGTCTATGGTACCAAAGATGGAGACGGAAAATTCTATTTTTTCTAGAGTCAAAGAGGAAATGGACGAAATTAAACCGATTAAGCTTGAGATTTCCCCCAGAACGAAAACGAAAGTCGACAGGAAATTAAAGCAACCAGAGAATGAGGAACAGGACGTAAAGCCTTCGACGTCTAGGATGCTGAATGTACAGCGAAAACGCGACGGGGATAGCGAGGAGTTCGATATCAACAAAAAAATTAAAAAAGAAGTAAATAGTGAGGAGGAAAGCAACGGCACTCGCCAGGAGGATAAGGAACGAGCGGAGTTTTATGCATTTGTCAACAAGGATGTGAGTTGACATTCGTTTCTTAATACAGTGACACCTTTTGTTCAGTGGCTGGTAATGTAGAACATTCGTTGTTAACTCGCTTCGATCAATTAGGTTTCTACATTATCGAGTCTTACCGACAGAGTCGGTTCAGAGATATATTCTCGACATGGTAACTCTACCTTGCCGATAAAGACACCCCATTGATAAAACAGATCGCTCTGTCGCCTAATTCTACTCCATTTTCTCTGTAATTAATATATTTTGTATATCACATTACAGTATGTAGAATACTCTGCTGACGGGACTCCATTGAACTGGGTCGAGGGTCGAAAACCAGCGCATGGTCTTCCATCTGATGCGAAACCTTTGTCCAGCCTTACCGACAACGAATTGGTAAGATTCACGGCCTAGTTTACCGTTACCCACCTGATAAAGCATATGCTTGAGTTTGTTTTAACTTAGAACAACGTTCCTTTCGTAACAATTATCGTATGCTCGTTGTTTGAAGTTTCTTTCAAGTTAAGTAAAATATAACACGGTGGGGGTTAATTTGCAACCTGACAAATTCTTAAGGCGCGCGACGATGAATGATTTTCAGAAGTCCAAACCCATCCTGAAGGGTACTCCTGTCGTCCTGGTAGGAAGCTTTAAAAAGAAGAAGCAGAAGCACGCTAGCATGTTGCTGAAGACGTATCCTTTTTTTCCATCGAAAAGTTTTCAGCTTTGTCCCCTTTAAAATAATTCTCTTGCAATCGAAGAGTCCAGTCCGAACTCGTTTTTCATACTCTTACGAAGGGTCGATACAAAAATTTGTATTCGTGCAATGGTAGTCGAATGTAATCTTCCGAGGGTTTCTTTCGACGGCCCATATCGTCGTAAAAGTAGGACACCTGTGCCTGGCCATCACACTCTGCTCTTCAATCGCGGAGTCTTGTCTCATCGATCGTCTTCGATCAGCGCACTGTGCTAGACGTAGGGGATGGTCCTTAATTGCTTCGGGGGTGGATACCCCGGTAAACCGTGACGAAATACCCGCGGGAGTACGAGGTCTAAGAGAAGCGAAATGAAAAGCAGAGAGACTCCCTCGAGGCGGATTTAAAGAAGACGCGCTCAACGAGCGCGGAGCGCGAGAGGAACCGCGTGCGATTATCTTTCAGAGTCTCTTGCGAAAACGGGTCGCGAGACTCGTTACTCGGGAATCCCCCCCGGAGATCCACCACTCCAGCGCGAGTTGCACGACTCTCCTAACATGAATTTTCCTTAACCGTACGCGAGATTGACCAGTCTCGGAGCTAAACTCCTGAGGGACCACGATAGATCCAAAGCGACGCACGTGATCCACCCTGGCACGGAGATCTTGTCCACAGCGATCCAGGTAGATACCGTGATTTACAGCGGACCTTTTCTCACAGTAGAATAATGTATGATTTTTGCTCGAAATGTTACTCTTAACTATTTACCGATAGGTAGATCATACAATATTCATTTAATCTGTTAGAATCGTTTCTAGATTGACATTAATATAATATTTCATCTATATCTATGCTAGTATTATACAGGGGGGTAATTTTCGGAAGTACCGTCACGATTCTAAAAATTGTTCCAGCAATAGAGAGCTACACTATCCCTTACTAGCATAGATTACATTTTATTTTGACAAAAATAAGATTTCAATCCGAAGTCTCGATATTTGTAAATAAAGCTGTGGCTAGCTGGAGTACATAATACTCTCGGGGATATAGATTTATAGAAGTTTACACCGGCACCTCCCTCTTTAAGGGAGGCATTTTAAATCGATCGAACTCGGAGGCCGCGGTAACGGAATTAAAGTTGGTAATGCCTTCGCCATTACCGCTGGCATCCTCGGCGTTTAAGCGGCTTCCAGCTTCTGGCGGTTGTCAGGTCCGTTGAGCGTAGGCGCCAATTAGCGTGGCACCCGCTCGCGCGGTTATAATCTTCCGTTCCGCGTGTCGCGCGTGATTTCCGCTCTTCCGACCGCGGAACGAGACGGTAATCTCCCCGTGTTTTCGTTTTGCAGCAGTTCGGAGACGTGTCGAAGACTGCGCGACACGTTAGCGTCGGTTGGCTGGAGGCGTCCGCCGCGGCGTCGCAAGTGCAGGAGACGATAGCACACGCCGTGGAGCTGGCTGCTGATTACTGCACTTGTTCCTGTCGACATCGATGACGACTTTTCCCTTTTTCGTACGTTCATGCACTTCTGTTTCCCTCGTAGCAACTATGCGCGATACGGTAAGGCTTCTTGTTCCTGTAACGGAGGTACTTGTTCCACGAGGGCTCGACAAACACTGCAGCTTTCCAGAAACCGAAACTCTTTTTTAACCTACTTCGAAAAGGATAGAGGTTACTCTATTCGGCGTGTATAGTTTTCATTTTGCTTAAATAATAGTTTGAGGTCTTGAGAATAAAGTGGAACTTGTAGTGACTCGAAAGAAAATTGCAGGAGTGCATCGACAAGAAGCTTTTGCGTGGGTACACTGGAGAGGAGGGGGTTATAGTTGATTTTTACCTTTTATCGAAATTCTTCTATTGCTAGACCAGGTTTTACTTGGATAATTTCTATTTCTCTTTTTTAATTCTTTCAAGCAGCGTCCAAATTTTCTTTCGAACTAAAAAGTCTGTTTTGTAAGGTGAAAGTTATGAAGAAACTTCCTGCTTTGAAAATTTCGAGTTACGTAAGGAATGAGAACCAATTATACATCCTCTTCGCATTCAATCAGTTTCTATCTCAACAGCGATGCCTTAGAAACGATTCTAATTACGATGGTAGATTAATTGCGAAATCGTCATTTCTCTGAGGGTACGTTTCCGGTAATTTGTTACGCAACGACCAAATACAGGCTGCTTACAAAAATATGTATCATTTTTCGTCTATTCTCGACGTTGTACAACGTGCGCTACCCTTTTCGAGTGACCATTAAATTCGATCATTTGCGTAAAGATTATTGCGTAATTTTACTCTTGAAATACTTTTAAGAGTCATCATTTTCTCCTAGTCATTATTATCTTTTTGGGTTCACAGGTCACCCTTATCCGTTTGGATCTGCATCGAAATCATGCTGGGACATTTTTACTAAACTTACGGCACGTAACTTGTCCCGTGAAACTTAACAAATACTGTACGCTTGGTGGAAAGATTGCGATGATTTTGAAGTGATGATTTTCATTAGAATAACAAATAAACTCGTATGAAGTATCTTTACTCTTGTTCTTCGTTTATTACGTCTAATCTTCTCCAAAATTTTACCTTCCTCTTATCGTTTTTCTTCTGATGTGTGACTCTGCGTAACTCTAGAATATTGCCTGTACAAAGACGATTGTGAATTATACCAGGGTGACAAGTATATCTTCTTATTTGCCAATTTTTCAATAATTACTACACCTGTCTTTGCTATCTAATCATGAACTACACTGAGAGTTGGATATCGATTACATCTGTAACTTCGTGATCAGTTGCTGTAATCGCAATTATAGATGAACGACGCATAATTATTAACCGTTATTTAGGCTATACTTTCTGCAAAGCTGATTACGTTGCCTGCTCCTAGAGTAGCGTCACGTTTAATTAGAATCACTCAACCGGGATATGTATTTTCGCAATGAAGGGATCATTGGAATAAAAAATGGTCGTCCTGTTTATTGCTTCGTCCCCATAAGCGATTACAACGGAAATAAACTCTTTATTGAACACCCTCCATTACAGCCGGCCGCGTATTCGCGGACGTAAACACTGATTTATAACGGTGTAACGTTACACTCCATTCCGTCGCTCAATGACGAACCACCGTAAATTCTATACACGAAAGGAAAGCGAGAAAACGCGAGATGGGGATTGGGTCACGTGCTATCACCGTTGGGGTACGTCGTTCGACCGACGGGAAAAGCTTTCCAGATTTTTTTATTTTTCAGTATTTATGTCGCTAATCTACGATTTTCTTTCTTAATATCGAATACGGAGAGAGAGCGTCGTGGGAATTAGCTCCGTCAACATCACCCCCGCGAAATTCTGGCATGTATTCGAACACCGTTATCCCTGTCACGTGACGTGGAAATAACTGATGCACTCAACACGATCAGAATAAATTTATTCGTTTATATTTGAAATTAAGAGTATTCATTTGGGGGAAATATGATGTTAAAACTAATTCATTCCTCTGAAATGAACAGGTTGATCCAGATGTCGAATAATCCATTTTGTAACTTTTATAGTGATTTCGTGAGATATGTATGATGGACGGTGGACACGCAAAACATCAATCGACTCTAATCGTTGTACGAATTTCGTTTCGAACCTGTTCCAATTGAAATAAATCAATGCTCGAATTGTCGCTAAGAATATCCTAATTAAATTCTGTCGAGCACATCTGTCGTTCGATACTGTGTAAAATGAATAAGACGATGGAAGCATGCTGAGAACCAACGTCGATACAAGATCTTGATTACATTAAAAAAACGAAACAATCCTCAAACAAGATACAAAAACTAATCGTCGACCCGATAATATTGAAGGAGCTTAGAAAATCGCGGACGTGAAGGTGACCACAGCTGGTTGAAATCTCCTCGAGCTATACTCGATTTTAATAACTAGCGTCGGACATGGAAGAAAAATGGACAGACGTAGAAGAAAGCTTGGCTCGCGGTTTGCTCAGACTGAGGACGGTTGGATCTATTTGCCAAAGCAAGAGACGGCGTTGAAAGCGCATTGCTTCCAGTAGCTGCGTTTACGTTGAAGGTCGCCGATGTCCAGCTGACTCCGGAGCCGTTTCACGATCTGCTTCGTGAACAGGTAATTGATCAGGGCTGTCTCGATGCTTCCGTCATCGTCCACCAGCTGAAACAGACGTTTTTTTTTGTGTTGGTTAATTATTATCATTTCTCTAGATGCATGCTGATCGCGAGAAGAGGGATTTTGTTCATGTATTTTGTCCATGTATTTTGTCCATGTATTTTGTTCAGTGGAAATGGTTGTAATGCTTGTAAATGGTTGTTGAGGGAAGTTTTGTGTTTCAGATTACACTAAATTGTAGTTTAATATTGAGTTTGAGTTAGTTGTATTGTTACGTAGTATCATGGAATGCAGTTTATTTGAGAATAAAATCAAGAACGAAGAATATGTTCAATCAATCTTGATCAATGGCTAATGTTAACAGTCAGTGTATTCCCTCGGGAAGCGTACGAAATGGTTAAAATTTGGAAAGAATATTTTTTTTATAAAATTTTCTTACGAGTGAGACTATTTTGTAGGAACCTTTTAATTTCATAAGTAACGACCAACACGATTACACAACATCCGCGCATACACGTCGCCACTCGCAAAAAAGGCTCCTGCAATTTATAGATTTATAGATTCTCTCAAATGAATGATTATATAGCATTATGATAGTAAAAATGTATATTAATGTATATCGATATTATATTATAATATAATCGTATCTCTCGCAAGATGAATATAATACAATCTCTAAAATGATTTAATACAAAATCCACGCGTGTAAAATTCCAATAATTCCGTTGTTTTGAAGAGCAAAAAATACGTTGTCAGGCGTAGCCCTGTTTCCATCACCTTGTTCGATCGTCGAATGACTTCCTTTTTGCAATTTAAATATTGCCACCGGGGAAACGACGTTAATGGATTATAATAGGCGACAAACTAACGCGATTTTATTCGCGAAAAAGCTCGGTATACGCTAGGGAGCACCGGGGAAATCGGTAAAATGTAAAGCGAGCACGTTGATAAGAACGGCGCCGGGTTCTGCACAATTGGATTTTTCTCTCGCCTTTCTATTGTGTTCGCCGCGGCGTAACGGTAAATTCATAAAGCCAACGGACATGGCCGTTTGAACCATAAAGAGTTTAGAATATTTCGTTTGAATATTTGTGCTCCCTGCGTCGCAAAGATGCAAATAAACAATGTTCAAACGTCCGTTCAGAACTTGTAAAAACGAAACGGTGTAGAATACGTTACAAAGCTTCAGGATTTAGGAACACAATTTATAATAATATTTCACAAAATGTAACATGATTTAAGGTGAAATTGTTTAATATATTTTGCAAATTTATTTAATACATATTGCAAATTAAGAATAATGGGGATTGGACATTGTATGAGATAATTGCTACAAACAATAATATTCGACTCTAACTTTCGCACTTTCATGAGCACAATAGTCTAAATTTTAATATAGTTCAAAATTATTTAATACATGTTGCAAATTAAGAATAATGGGGATTGGACATTGTATGAGATAACTGCTACAAACAATAATATTCGACTTTAACTTTCCCTCTTTCATGAGCATAATAGTCTCAATTTTAATATAATTCAAAATTATTTAATACATGTTGCAAATTAAGAATAATATGGATTGGACATTGTATGAGATAACTGCTACAAACAATAATATTCGACTTTAACTTTCCCTCTTTCATGAGTACTATAGTCTCAATTTTAATATAATTCAAAATTGTTTAATACATGTTGCAAATTAAGAATAATATGGATTGGACATTGTATGAGATAATTGCTACAAACAATAACATTCGACTTTAACTTTCCCTCTTTCATGAGCACAATAGTCTCAATTTTAATATAATTCAAAATTATTTAATACATGTTGCAAATTAAGAATAATATGGATTGGACATTGTACGAGATAATTGCTACAATAACATTCGACTTTAACTTTTTAACTTTCATGGGTAGAACAATCTAATTTTTAATATAACTTTAACATTCCTTCTTTCGCAGAAGATTCCAATTTAATTAATACGTTGAAGACTACAGCTGACCTACAAATTTCGCAAAAAGAATATTATTTGTCACGTCTAGCTCGTACTCAAATATGTTTCTGACCATAATGAAACATAGCGCAGCTCCCTGCTGTGTCAGCTATATTGCAATCACGTGGTTCTGTTTACACGCGCGTGCTTTTTGCATACCGTCCTTTGAGTTGGACGCAGTAAATATAATGCGCGTAGGAAGGCAGCTTAAATATTGGACTTCGTTAGTTACAAGAAGCGTCGACGCGATAGCGGAAGGCACGACGCTAAAAGACAAGCTTGCCTGTTCGTAGTGGTCGAATCAGCGTTCACCGCGAACAGCCGGACGCTGACTGAAATCGGATTGCCGTCGCCAAGTTATCGATTATCGGATCAGCCGCAAATTTTATCGGCCTTCGGTCCAGCTGTCCCTCGTCTCTGCATAAAGCTCTACGCGAGCTATCTTCGGGATTAGTGTCGCGATAAAGACGAATTTTTAATATCTCTTTTTGTCGATAGAGTCACGCGTAAACTGACGATACGACATCCCCAAAGGTTCGTGGAGTCGACTCACTTTCACCTAGAACATTCGATTCTGAATCGATTCTCTAAAAAATTGACCCCATTGGAATCGACGACTGCTAAATGCTTTCCAAACAACAAAATAAAACCATCAGACCTCCTATTCTATTGTAATTTACCATCTCGCGTTTAATATCTATACTAAATACTCAGTCAAAGCTCTAATTATTTATCCATCCCCTTTTTAACCGACTTCGACAAGGAGGAGGTTACTCAATTCGACGTGTATATATTTTCTTTGTTCAATCACTTACGCTTATTACATAAAAGTACACGCAATGTACAGCGTCGCTTCTTTCAATTCATACAAATTCGTCAAAGATTAATCCTCCTCGTTCGATTAGTACTGAATATTCACGTCGATGAAAAGTACGTTCTAGAATTTAGTTACTTCATTCGCCATCCCACGTTTCAAGTATGTACAAAGATACCGACATACCTGGATCATCTAGCTTCAAAGAGTGCCATTGTGTATTCTTTCCGTAGGATCCAGGGATGATAACCTCAGAAGCATTACAATAAAACGTCATGTCGCGTTTCAGCAGCGAAATTCGTTCGTTTCTCTCGTGTTTGAGCTTTTCGTTGAATTTACGACCCCGACGTATCCGTTATGCTCGCGAAATAATGAAATAGAACGTGACTGGGACTTGATACTTCGGAAATATATTACCTTTTCCCATGAGCCTCTTGCTACGGTATCATCGTTCGATTTTATCGCTTCAACTTTCTTCACAATTCGCCCAAGCGGACTTATATCGGCGTTCACACGCTTCGCCGGCGTCTAAGAAGCTTCACGAAACAGATATTATTCTTTTAACGTAGTTTCGCTATGGTTTTCGCGAAAAATGTGTAGTTTGACGAAATCCAGTTCGGACGCACGAGATTTTAATGATAATTCTTTATACACCGATACTTTTAGAACGTCAAATTTGTTAACTATTGCAGCTGACTTTTTATGTAATAAATACACGATTATTATGATTTTACAGTTGAATTTACACACGCAAACAGACTGTTCGTAGTTTAAGCTATATTTTATCCCAATACAATGTTTTTAATGAAGGTTTACAAAGTAACTGCTTAGAATTCACGTTACTCAATGTCACATGTCAAAACTCAAAGCCATGTTAAATATACCCATGTTAAATATGCCACGTTAAATATGCCATGTTAAATATGCCATATTAAACATACCAATACCAATTGGCCGCGCGATCTACCGGTCGATAATAATCTCAACAGCATATAAAATTAATTCTTACGTATGCATACATTTTTGTCCTTATCAACACTTTATTTAGACTAGAAAATATATTAGCAAAACTTGCTCAGGACATACTGCTTATAAATTGCATATCATTATGACTCAAGTAGTCGATCCAATCTTGAATTCAAACAAACGTATCCTGTGGTTAGTGATTCGAGTGAATAATTGTTCAGTCGTTTACTGGTAAAGTATTTGGCGAAATATATTTCTACGACCAACATGAATATTAGGATTGCTTCTTCCAGTTTAAATTAATTTCTACAATAATTGTATTAGAAGCGTCGTATCACAAAATACTATTTAAAATTTATATAACCAGCGTTATGCTTCTGACTACAGTACTTTATTGTTTATGGTACCGCTAGGTAGTATTTAAACAATAGTAATAGTCTCATGGTTAGTTGTCCGATGATTTGCCTTTAAATTGGTGAAATAAGTAAAATATAGACTTGTACTGGTAAAATCGAATCACTATTGATGTGCATTAACCATAACCATAAGGAAAAATAACGAAACCAGGAAACGACTCGACTGGAGGTATGCAAGCCATCTACTGGAACAATTCGAGAGGCAGAACCGTATCGAAATTCCATTTCGATGATGGTGGTTGAAGGGATGAGAGGATGGAGAACAACCAACCATTCGAATCTCTTACGAGAGATGGTTCCCCTGATGGGAAAGAAGAGATCCTCGTCGAACGAGGTTTCCTTCCGTTACTTCGCGCGATATCCCTCGTCCTGTTGGCAGTTTCCCCATAACATATGTATGCTAATATCGAGCCACGATACGTTCCGCTGGATGTTTGAAGGTTTGAACGTCTCGTTGCAGCTACACGCGTCTTTTACGACGATCCATTTGCAATTCAAACGTGCCGGTGGTTACGCAACGGGTTACGAACTACAACTTCAACGTAAGTCTGTTAAAATGAGATACAATTTGGTCTGATGTGTTCATACCTTTATCATTGTCCAGTGTACTGTTTTCCAAACTTTGTGAAAAATGTCGTCGAAAGAGAAAAGAGGATTAATTTTCGGTGAAATCGCCTCTTGTATAAATCTTTATTTCGTTGACTTCGGGGAACAGAATGTATTTATTATCAACACCTTACCGATTGATAGCGGTTAGACATAGAAATAAATGTAATAACTAGACTGCGGATCATTATGCATTTATAGGAAATTCGAATGTGCAAGAAACTACAAAATGCAAACAATCTGCAAGCATATAAAAAAGATTGACGATAAAGTTCGTGTTATAATATTTGCAAAATAAAATAAATTCCTATTGAAGTTCAATTTTTGTAGGCACGTTCGCCAAGATTTTATTTTGCATAAAGATCCGCAGTCTAGTAATAACATTCTTTATTTCCATAGCATTGGTATCATATAACGTTTGTTCTATCTATCGAAATCCTTTTCAGATTTGTATTTGTGTAAGCATAAGGTCCTACCTCAGTAATAAATAAAGAAAATATTGGTTGTCGTGGAAAGAAGACGATCAACAGGCTACTAGTCTGTATGTAATAAATTATCGCACTACATTTAGGTAAAAAGCTGGGGCGATTTAAAATGGTAGGCGAAAGTGACAATATTCCTCGAGCGATGCGGACACTTGTACACTCGAGCTCTGAAGAAAATAGCAAGAGGTATGATGTCGCGTGATTTGTCTACAAAAGCAATCTCTCACTGTGTTAGCAATTTGCTTTGTAACTCGGTGCGAGATTCGATCGTCGTTTCTCGTTCTTCCGTCCCGACGTTTTGTTCTCGTCGTCCGGGAAACGGAGAAATTTAATTTGTTTCTTTGAGACACGCCATCCACCGCGGCAATGAATTAAATTCTTAAACGATGAGAACGGTTAAAGGACGCGCTTGCTGTCCAACTGTTTCCTACTTCGGCGAGTATTTCCTGCGCGAGGATACTGTTTCTTTAGCGTTCTGTTTCTTGGTTCCTCGAGAACGTTTTGTAAGGTGATACCCTGTGGAAATTATGTTCTACAAATTCTGGGACAGTGTTTCTCCAAATTCACCGTCCTTTTTCTTGAATTAATTGGATCTAAATATTGTATTTAGTCCGATAACGAAAATGAGTCGCATTTCTTTTGAAGTCCTTTCGGTTCAAACTATGACGACACGGACCGTCACGTTCCGGCAACGACGCGTACCGGCAGCGGCACCGACACGACAAAACATTGAAACAAAACGTGTGTTGGAACTATTCACGCTATTCCCGTTGACGGAACGTTCAGGTCGGTGTCTGTTAAGTGTGAATAGTTCCATTAAAACGCGTGTTTCAATGTTTTGTCGCGTGTCGGTGCCGGTACGTGTCGTTGCCGGAACGT
>NW_026534333.1:11606812-11607661 GCF_026225885.1 Hylaeus anthracinus | reverse complement strand
AATGTTTTGTCGCGTGTCGGTGCCGGTACGTGTCGTTGCCGGAACGTGACGGTTCGTGTCGTATAGTCTGAATCGACCTTTATAAATGCGCCCAAACACCCGCGCCAAAACTCGAGTTCGACCGTTGGGGTGTCGATCAGTTGAGAGACAACCTCGATAGTGGATGTGACTGCCTTTCTGAGCCTTCGCAGAGTCACGATAAAATTCATTTTATATAAAACTATAGCATTTTATTTTATTGCTTCCACCCATAGTCCGACACTTTTGATCTCGCAGGTAAATGCAAACTTGTAGAAAATCACAGTTATTATTCGTGTTACTAGAATAGTAATAGTCACTCGATAAAAGGTTGGGGTCGAATGGTATTATATCGAGGGAGTAATCGTATTCCGCGAATCGACTTTCTTCGTCATAGTCTCAGACCGAGTGTCGGCCAGTGTCAGCGACAGAAGCAATTTCTCTCTCGGTTCGCTCTTATTTTTAATCACGCATCCGTTATTCACGCGACGTTTGTTTTTACCGCGTTCACATTTGTCCTTTCCCACTATGGATTTACGTAACGAATAAACGAGCAGCGGTGTCTCGTTATCGCCCGTTTTAATCCGACGTGAAACACCTCGAGGAAATTGTGCGCACGCTACCTTGATTGTTATTAATTACTTTGACACGATTCGTTACACCCCGTATAATCCACTAAACAGGAGCATAATTAGTCTTCAAATGCCAGAGTTAAATTAATCTCCGTGGCCTGGGTGTAAAGTCGACGAAACAGCTTGCACCATACAGGGTGTTTATCTACTCGTGATGAATGTTTCATAGGGACGATGATAAATGCCGAAAATGAGGATA
>NW_026534333.1:11603407-11606802 GCF_026225885.1 Hylaeus anthracinus | reverse complement strand
GATGAATGTTTCATAGGGACGATGATAAATGCCGAAAATGAGGATACCCTATGTTTTCCATTAATAACTAAAGAGTAATTTCACAGTGATAATTTATCTGGATTTTGCAAAAATAGAAGGGGTGAACTTGGAAATAAATAGATTTCTTTTGCTATTGATAGTACTAATAAATTTTATCAACATTTTCCTTCAGGTTTAGCCATAAAATTGTCGCGGTAAAATTTTGTATCGAGATTTGAAAAATGAATAGGCTTACAAGAGTTTACAGAAGACCATCTTTAAGTCGTTCAGACCGGCTTTAAGCAGTTTTTCCAGAAGTTACTTTCAAAAGCTTCGGACAATGATATTTCAAGAATTGAAAAGCTTTCAGATTGAAATTTTAATAGTTTGTACAAAATATTGAAATGACTGTAATTGAAATGATGTCTGCCGTGGTTTCGTTGTATAAAAGAAGAAATATTTTTGCTTTTTTTGCTCGAAAGTATTACCACTTCATAAATCTATATTTTTCGTTTATATTCCACTACTATGAAGAATTCGGCTTGTATTTGACAAGAAGTACTTTTCATTTTTGTTTAATTGGAAAGAACATTATAATAGCGTTATTACATAAACCCTTGATCAGTATGAACACTCAGAAATTGAACTTAATCTCTGTCTTAAAAAAAAAAAAATACATGTCGAATTGAGTAACCTCTCCTTTTCAAAGTCGGTTAATAAATATCTAGATCTATCACCACTTCATAAATCTATAATACTTTGTTTGTATTTCACTACTATGAAGAATCGCACTCGTATTTAACAAGACCTATTTTTGTTCATATTTATTCAATTGACAAGAAGATAATAATAACATTATTATGTAAACCCTTATTCAGTATGAACACTCGGAGGTTAAAATTGATCTCTGTCTTTAATAAACATCTAGATATATTGAATGTAAACAAAATATTGTTTTGAGCTAACAATAAGTTAAAAAGAAAATGGTAATAGCTACTACCACTTATACTTTTCCTTTGATTCAATGATCTGAACGTCTATGAAATTCTACGATCCCTTAACCATGGCGACGAATAGGGCTTCCCAGTCGAGAAGGTCAAACGTGACCTTAGAGTTGCCACGTCTTGAATAGATTCCGCTAAAGCGTGGTGGTGAACCGTGTAATGTTGTTTGTGAGGAAACTGCAATTACTCGAGGCAGGTTTCTCTTTAATCTACAGGTGAAATGTAATTCAAAGGTTTCTACTATTCGCGTCTGTAGCGCAAACATTCGATTCGATAAATAAACTACGTGCCGCGCGTGATTTGAATATCCCTCCTGAGATTTGCTGAAGTTGAAATTGAATCGACGAAACTCATAATTGCTGTCTATACTTGTGCGTACTATTTCGAACACCGTTAAAGCTCTTGCCTCTCGTCGCGATAAAAATTAATAAAACAAGTTTGTCACTCTAAACGATAACATCTAGCATCGTGAATGATATTATCCAGAGTTTTATTTTCCGTTTATTACATTCTGTATTACGTATAATACGGAAGAAAAAAGGAAATCGTTACTCGTGCTCGAGGATCCAACGCGATACAGTGGGTGTCGAAAGTATTCGTACACCGTAATTTGTTACCTTCTTCTTTATAAATAATGATCTAAAGACTTTCGAGAATATGTAAAATATCATTGATTGTAAAAATATATGAAGTTAACTACAATTTCAGACGAAAGTTTTTTGGGAAATTAATCGGTACACGGATACGTTCCACACCCACTGTAGGTCTGAACTATGCGATTATATTGGAGCGAGTGGATCCTTTGCCTTTGACTGTCCGAGAACGCGCGCGATTAATCACGTATCTATGGATTATTATAGCCAGCGTTAATTGCGCAGTTAGCATCGCGCGTGCTCGAGCCACTGAGGTAACATTATCGCGGGAATTCGATACCGAGACCCACTCCACCCACGGAATTAACAATGAGCTCGAACCGTTCCTTCCACGAGG
This sequence comes from Hylaeus anthracinus, assembly GCF_026225885.1. Lineage (NCBI taxonomy): Eukaryota > Metazoa > Arthropoda > Insecta > Hymenoptera > Colletidae > Hylaeus > Hylaeus anthracinus. Next base: position 11,604,808 of record NW_026534333.1, on the reverse strand, counting down.
GACTCAAAGGAAGAAAATTTCTTCTACTCGCCACGTTCGGGGGCGTTTCCACGTCGAATCGATCACCATTGTACCTCGACGTCAGGGATTTCGATGATATTGCGATATGTTGTAGTCTCTACGAATTTATGGAATCTATTCAAGACGTGGCAACTCTAAGATCACGTTTGACCTTCTCGACTGCGAAGCCCTATTCGTCGCCATGGTTAAGGGATCGTAGAATTTCATAGACATTCAGATCATTGAATCAAAGGAAAAGTATAAGTGGTAGTAGCTATTACCATTTTCTTTTTAACTTATTGTTAGCTCAAAAAAATGGGTAGTTTAAACCGCCGTTTCTTTAATTTCCTAACTGTTTAAAAAAATGCAAGCGTTTATAGCCAAGCCATTTGCTATGGCATTTATAGCTATGCCATTTATAGCATGCTCTGCCAATTTTTGCCGTGACCGATACAGATGAATTTTGAGTCGAGATATGGTTTATCGAAAGGCCTAACGATGTAATATATTAGCAATTGTCGACCGATAATGTAGCGGTTAAAATGTTTAATTTTTTAACGAAGAACGTGGACAATCAATTCTGAAAGTTAAGTGTCAAAGAAAATGAATTTGAACGAAATACTTGAATTTCGATGAAGTTACAACAATGAGTACTGTAATAAATGTTTTGATCACGTGGTTTCCAGTAGTCAGTAAATAAAATTTAATCACAGTAGAAATTTTCAAGAGTATTAGTCCGACAGTCAACGCGTTAAGACAATACGATTCATCGCATTTTCGTTACTATCAAGCAATAAATTCTGGCTCAGGCGAAAGAAGTTTCTCCAGGAAATGGAAACATCGGCTATCGGAGTATTTATTCCACGACAAATGAAACTTTTCGTTGGATTCCTATTTCTGGTTTTTAATAGCCGCGCAATTTACCGCCGTTTACCTCTTGATCTCGATTAGTTTGCTCAGCTTCGCGGAAAGAGGACTTCTAACTCGATATCGTCGAAGAAGCGTCGAAGAAATTGAATTCCTCTGGCAACTATCTTGTTCAGTAACAAGGACCGCGCAACAGGTTTCCAAGGTTCCTTTTCAGCCGCTTTTACGACCACTTTCAAGTTCGCGAACCCCCTCTTGCGTTATTACCCTTTGCATCGGTCGTTATCGTCACATTACTGAGACGCGTCCCTTTCTGCAAAACTTATTCGCCCTGTGGAGAGTCTTGTTCATTTCGTTTCTTTATTGTTTGTTTAGTGGTTATAGGGCTGTGAAGGGTCTTTTAAAAATTAGAATATGACATCTCTAAGATTAGGACGCTCTCACTCTGTCACTTCGGTAAGTCTTCTTCTCATTCTTTATATTCATTAAATTATTCGTTTACATTACTTTGCATTTGCTTACATACTCACCCCT
>NW_026534333.1:11601634-11603397 GCF_026225885.1 Hylaeus anthracinus | reverse complement strand
AAATTATTCGTTTACATTACTTTGCATTTGCTTACATACTCACCCCTCACACTGTCATGTGGGTTAAGTGAGTCTTCTTCTCATTCTTTATATTCATTAAATTCTTGCTCAACATTACTTTGGACTTGCTTACATATTTCTCTGGGTTGTCTTTATTCTAATTAGGGATGCCAATAGCATTCATTCATTTCTTCATTTAAAGTTCGTAACTTATTATACAAAGTTATTGCACTACTGTTTACTTATTACTAGCTTATTTCCATTCTTCTTATCATCGTCTTACACGACTCCTGCATTGTTTTAGTACTGTTTGCAGTATCTTCTCATCTATTGGGGCCCTCTGGCTCTACTTTAGCTCGGGTACCTCGGGGTTGCGAAGCCCGTACTGTAGCTACAAATACCGCTACAGCCCCTGAGGGCAATGTCAGTAGGTAGTTGGGGCCGATTGGTCCCCCTATAAAGCCCGGATACCTCAGGATCGCTCGACCCGTACTGCAACTATGGACAAAGCACAGCTACAGCCCTTAAAAGCGTTCATTTCGTATTCATCGCGTTCAAATTTAACGATAAACAATAAAAATCTGCTACGTGCATAGTTATTAACCAGTACACTCGTCTTGGCACCTCATGTTTGACCTCGCGAAGATAGTTTTACCCCGTAAATATAAAAACGACTCAGAACAAAAGAGAAATGCGTGTCAGATATTTTTCTATATACTACACGCATGAATAGTTTCAAAAATAATTGAGCTCTCTTTGCGAATAAAACGTTATCACAACTAATGAACAGTAAATATTGACTTCCAAAGTAAATTAGTTTTTAGAATAATATTAAAAGATACATTCCATTATAAAAAGAAAATAAAATAATCCCCATAGACGAATTTAATTTGCACGAAATATTTGTAGAATTTCCAATACAACGCTCGACAAAGGAAAGAAACTCTGCTCGTTGTTTACCGAATTCGTACGTACACAAAACCTTGGCCAATTTTATGTTATTATACACCCTGCTCCCTGGTAAGAAAGTGTCAAATTTTTTGAACAAACGTTGCGACAAGGATTTCTTCCACCAGGTTCCCCGATCGTTGAATATTTCGTTTATAAAATCACGGATCCACGGTTCAAGATGGGCGCGAATCCGTCAGTAAATTTGCAAGTTTAGTCGGATATCACGCGAAGGATCAGTTCGACACGGTTGGAGGGTCCATCCTAAATTCCACTTAGCAATTCGTCGGTGGTTGTGTCACGTCACGTGGTTTACCCTTCGTTGGTCAACAAAAGTGGAACGATAGAGGAACTGTTTTTTTTTTTTTTTTTGAGGAAGTTTTTCTGCAAAGTTTCGTGGGTTGAAAAGGTCATAGGAGGGTTGACGGAAAGCCCATATTAAAAACTGAACAGTCCCTGGCGCGGAAGACGTACTTCCACCGACCAAACTGTTTTCCATTCGTTGCTGCGCACGTGGCAGCAATACAGATTGCTGCCGCTACGTCAGCTTCGAACCGTCGTTCCCTCTCCGTGGGGAATTTTCCAACCAGGGAAAAATGTTTGCCGTGGGTTAAACTCCTCTTCTGTTGGGGAGAAGCTTCCCTTGGGGTGGACGAGTTCCCGACGAGCGAAACATGTCGAACGCCACATCATTTCGGAACGAATGTCCAATAACATGTAGATTTCAAATTCATCGCATAAAGCAACAGTATTTTTTCTTATTTACCAACTTGAAAAGGTAGTCTGTTTCCAGACTTCTTAAATCACTTTTGTTT
>NW_026534333.1:11598314-11601624 GCF_026225885.1 Hylaeus anthracinus | reverse complement strand
CCACTAAATAAAATTTCATAAAACTTGGATGAAGACAATAAGTGTTACAGAGAAATCAAAAACACATAGCTGTTGAATTTTATGTTTCTAACTAACATTTTATCAAAGTGAACAGCCTGTAATTTCCATTGTGATTATAAAGAGCTCCGAAACAAAATTTTATTCCAACTGGACGAAAATAGTGGTAGTTATAGGAAAACAACAAACAGACAGACTTGAAGTTTCATACCAATAGCGTTAATTCGATAAATTCGATTTTAACAGCGCTCTACGTGTCGCTAAAACATTTAAAAATGACGCACGCGACGGATCGCTCGACCGCACGGCTGGCAATCCGCTAATTAATCGCAGGGGGGAGGAGATATTAATTTGGAAACGGGCAAAAGCTACAGCGGTTTACGATCGCAGAGCAGTTTTAAACCGCGAGTAACTGGTCAAAGCGAGCCATTGGTTTCCAAATTAGCGTAGGTGCTGCATGAACAATGTTATTGGAAATCGAAGTGAAAGCAAAATAAACGAAAAAAACTAACAATTATCAAGGACTTCAAGTAATATGAGAAGCCTGAGTGATTAACTGTGAACAACGAGCTTCCGTGGTTACGCGAGACTGCTTGAAAACAGACGTGCTGAAAATTCAAGAAATGTGTAATTGTATGTGAAATTGGAAATTGTATCGATAATCGTCTCACGCTTGTTCCCATTAAGTATCATTTAATGTCTATTAATCGTCTATGTATAAAACCAAAGTAAGCTTCAGTGCTTCGAGCTCTATAAAAGATTAATTCTCTGTTGTATGAACTTTATTTTATCACTCGAAAAAAGTAGACAATTTTTTGCGCTACTTGTGTCTATGATTTAATTATCATTGATATTAAACGATAAATAGTCGAACCTATACCGATACATCTTCTCAAAAGAAAATATCAAGAGGAAATTATTGAGCAAATTATGCGGTATAGAGTTAAAGAAGAGAGCGAGATAGTTAGGAATCCCCTTCTAGTGAAAGTGAAGCTAGCAAGTAGAATAGGTACGTCAATGGTCAGACGGCGGAGCGTTCAACGCTAATTTGTCATAATTCTCCCCAGATATCAATCGAATATTTCCATTCAATTAACGAAACGATTAATTGATGGGATTGGAAACTTAATCGTCAGAAATAATCGGTCTATATATTTATAATTCGATTAATTTCATTAATTGCTCGCGACGATTCCTGATTACACATAGAAGACAATTCTGCAAGATTCCGTGACATTTTATATCGACAAATATTGTACTTCATTCATTTTTATGTCTTCTTATTCCTCTGCGTTTCCTTTAACCAATTACGTGACAAAGTAATTTAAAAAAAGAAAAGAAAAGAAACAGGAATAAAGTTTGTCTGCGTCGCGAGAGTTCGCAACGCTGAGAAACGTTGTTAGGTCTCGGATTATCTAGGTTAGGCGCGTCTCATTGACTCCGTTCGCCTCAGGATCAAAACGAGTTCAAGACGAGCGTTTACCATCTTCTGTCGCGAGAAAAAATCGGGAGCGGCTTGAGGTGAGACGTTAACGAGCCACATTTGTTCTTCTAACAAGCGCTGGGCGCCAACTCGTTCCAAACGTTCCAGTTACTCGTTATTAACTGCTACGCAGCCTTCTGCTTGTCGTCTCATTAAAACCTACACCATTGATTTCTTCGAGCAATTCACAGCTACGTATCGGTACAGAGGTAATCCGGATAAGTGGAAATTATGGCTATACGGGGGATATTATGGTTGATCACGAAATGAAAAGAATAGCTGGCGAAAAAGTAAATCGAAAGTAATCAACAACATTTTTTCGTGGGAGGCCCTGTTCTCGATGAAACGGCCGATGAACTGATAAACTGGTGCCTATCGATTCCACGTGGAAAAATTAACGAAAAACGTGGAATAATATTTTTTCGTACGAGGCCTCGTTTTCAAGGAAATAATTCGTTAAGAAAAACGGGGCAACAATTCAGCAAGGGATGCGAACCAACAAATTCACAGACGCTTCTCGAAGCTTTATTAGAGAAGATAGAGAAAAAGTTAATCGACATTTTTTGTATAAAATTTAGTTCTCTTTCAAATGTATCCGAAACATTTTCTAAAATTTTGACGAATAACGAATGTATATTAAAGGAAGAGAGATCAACAAACCACAAAACATACTACTCGCGAACGAGAAGAATGAATATTTGATGTTACAAGAATTTGTATATGTAGGTGTCGTAGGCGTGTTTTTGTTTTGTTTTGTGAGTACCGGGGATCGTGTTACTTACGTCTACCTCGTTCAGAAGTCTTTCTTTGTCGGGGGCTGGAAGAGCCGTGGACCAGTCGATCAGGAGTATCAGGGCCATGGCCAAGAATATGACGGCTCGGAGAGACGACATGATATTTTCGATCTGTAACGAAAAGACAGTTATCGTGACTAATTGGAGCAAACTTTTGATGGAACCTATTAAAAATACGTGATTTATTAATAACACAAAATTACAAAATTTAGTACCTAACAATTCTAATCTTACCAAAGTGCATTTAGATTCTTTGCTCCTTGTTTCTAAATCACTTCAACTTTAAATTCTGTTCAACCACAACGCGCGTCTAAAGAATTTCCAGTATCATGGTATATAGGGACCCTTATAGTTTCCATATAACAAATTATTTCTTTATGGAAATTGTCAGAAACATTGTTCAAAGTATGCACTTTAAATGCATGCACGAACGATTTATATCAGACGTTCCTTATCCCAAAGAAAAATACACAAATATGAGCAATTTTATTGCCCCTAAAGGTGGTGTTTCGCCTTAACGACGCCCAGCATCGCTTTGGATGGTGATTCGGTCCCGTAATAGCGTGAAAATAACGAGTCTGTGTATCTTCTGGCTAGGAACCGCGGTAAGTACCTAACAGAGCCTCTGTTCGTTGATTATGCGTCGAGATTGCATTTCCGTGTCACGTGAATCGCTGTGCGCGTCGTTAAGGGACGAGATTTAGTACTGCGATTAGATATCGTCTTAGATTACGTTTCTGAAGATGCTAGGTATGCCCAAGGTTCGTCTAAATAAAAAAGAATGAAGACACGTTAGTGGTGAGTTACGTATCGAACATTTTTATGAGCTTCTAAAATGTTACATTCCAATGGAATTTTAATAAACCATGCTCAGAATAAAATACGAGATTATTATTTGACTCACTTGCTCGTCGCTGGTGAGTTAGGTATTGAACATCTTTGTGAGATGTTACTATTCTAAAATGTTACATTCCAATGGAATTTTAATAAACCATGCTCAGAATAAAATACTAGA
>NW_026534333.1:11593278-11598304 GCF_026225885.1 Hylaeus anthracinus | reverse complement strand
TTGCATTCCAATGGAATTTTAATAAACCATGCTCAGAATAAAATACTGGGTTATTATTCTATTTACTTGCTCGTCGGTGATGAGTTAGGGATTGAACATCTTTGTGAAATGTTACTATTCTAAAATGTTACATTCCAATGGAATTTAAATAAACCATGCTCAGAATAAAATACTAGATCATTATTTGATTCACTTGCTCGTCAGTGGGTTTAATTTAAAATAGAGGGAAGTGAAATTTGTCCAATTTTTTTATCAGTAATTCAGTCCTTATATCAGACGCAACAGTGAGAAAGATCCGCCATCAAGAGACATAATTGCTAATAAAAATGTCAAGTCCCTTATAAAGGGCGTCTTGTTCAGATATAGTATAAATTCTATCCACGTAGACTGTTGAAACTTTTATTAGCAATTCCGCCATTAGATGGCACATCTTTTTCATTGCTCGATGTAATCTAAAGGCTCTCTTTATAGGAGACAGTTTTCAACCGACACGTCCCACGCAGGATCTACTATTATAGAAATGTCATCATCTCTTACCTCGTAAATCCTACAAATGAAATTCTTGTTTAAACAATAGTGTCTCTTTAAATTTTCTATTAAAGACACCATTCCCTTTTTCTTGTATCGATCAAGGGCGAGTTCGGCTGGGTAAATTTTATTTTTAAATTGCAATGGTACGCAACTTAAAAATAATGAAAATATTTACATTTCACGAAGGTAACCGAAAATCGAGAGACTAGTAAACGATCTTCGATAGTCTGTTATTTTAACAATGTTTCAAGAATGTTTTATTCTGTCACGGGACAACTTGTATGGGAAAGCTCAGCTTTAGTACGTCCAACGTTCGAGTCCCGAGGGAACGATCACTGAACTAAATGGCACGGTAGTTTTTCTTAATTATGGTCCATGGGGCTACCGACTTTCCCGCCAGCCGATAATTTAACGAGAACGAATGGCGTTGCCGTAATGCTGCTCGTTATCCCCATAATCCTTTCGTCGTGAAAAACAGGATTCAAGGACTCCTCGCGGCTGGACTTGCAGCTTTGCTCGCGTATGTATTGCGAGGATATGTTCCATTTTAATACTTATATTTATTCGTATTAAAGTCTTCATTTATAAAATTTCCTTATAACATACGCCGTGTAAAAATTCTATTGGAAAAGAATATCGTTTAATAATAATTCTAGCTGATACTTTCGTAAATTAAATAGCCTACACTTTCCGTCGGGACACGAATTGAACAACAATAGTAGTCACAAAGTCACAGTAGGAGTTATAAAGGAATCGTAAACATACAGATCATAATATCTTGTTTCCCTTTCATTGTCTGATACACGTAAATTATTTTCCAGCTGATGACATCAATAATATTAACTTCTTTCCCTTATTTAATAATTCTTAACGATACCGTTAATTGTTAAATATATTCCAAAGCAATCCTTAAGAAACCCATCTGGACGATGGCGAATGCATCTATGCCATTTTTAAATTTGGCGATATGAAATATTTATTCATAGAATAATTTGCGAGGAAATTGCGGCCAGGTTCGTTACGAGTTTCACTAGAGAAATTATGTTCTTCATTATTCTGTGGTGCTTCGTCCTGACACTTTTTAAAAGGCGACTGATGTTCATCAGCCTTCATTCAAGCAACGTTGCTTTGACCATCCGTTCCGTGGACTGAGTAAACAAGTGCCGATGAAACGTTAACGATCGAGGATGGCGGATTCCATCGGACAATTAATATATATAGAAATTTCAATTTGTGTGTTTGCGATGACTTTGTGACTCTTACTACTTTTGTCTAATTTAATACTACCATTATTATTTTTATCGTTGTGACCTCTTTAATATAATTCTAAAACTAGAAGAAAATGTATGAGTAACACCAGAGTAATTCAACAATCGAGCAAAAGCAAGTGATATACGAAGACAGCATTCGAACCTAACGTCAAAAGTATTCCGCGAAATAATGCAAAGTCGGGTAAAGGGACTCGGATGAGTTAATAGATACGCTGATGAATAATGGGCCTGGTGGTATAATTGAGCGTAGAATAGGTTGGAAGGGCACGTTTTCCGAAAGAAAGAGAAATTTAATCGCAATTGTGCGAAAGGAAATGGTAGAGCTAAGCTTGGAATTCAATTACATGGTAATAGGAAGTAGCAAGAGATGATTGAGGACAGGTTAACCGTTAGGAAAGAAATGTGAAAGGTTAGGCACCACTATTCATGAACGACGTATCTGAAACTTTCGACCATTGGAACGTTTAAATTTGTCGTGAAAATAAATTTTTTACGCGATTATTTTCTTTCTTTTTGTGGAACGAAGAGTCAAACAGAAATGAAGAGTCAAACAGAAATGAAGAGTTCAAACGTAATGAAAGCTACTTCCAGGCGTTATCGAGAGATTGGTCTGCATTGCCTGCAGAGCGAGGCCTACCATATCAACGGAATGTTCTACGTTATCGAGTCTTACCGATAGAGTACTCTACATAACCAATCTACATTACCAATTGGGTTAGGTCTAATCGGAGTACTCACTTCACCTCTTTTCTTTGAATTCAAATTCCCCATCTTTAGTGATTCGAGATAGTGCTTCTAACATTAACGAGAGATAAAATATTCTACGCCATTAGGCTGAAGGAAATCGCGCCGTTCTTCGATGGAGTCACCGACAATTCAGCGATACTACAATCAGACATGTTTTCCTTGATGGGAAATTAACATCAACAGGTTAATCTTATGTTAATTCCTTGAGTCATCGCTTGTATGAGTTATTGAAGCGAGTTTCGTTAGATATCGAACATATAAAGTTCTTGAACGATCGATTTTTTGACAGATGGGTTAATCGAATTAAAATCTGCTTGAGGATTTTACTTTCGAGGTAACTTAAACAGAAGCGTGTATTCGATATCCGTTAGGGGAACGAACTAGACTGGATTATCGAACAGAATAATCAAGAAAAATACCAGAATTATTGATTTTAATTATATACCTATGCAATTATAACTAAAATATGCACCCGAGTTTGTTTTCAGTTTACTAGAATTATATTTTTGTAATATACGAAGAAATAAATAAGTAATAGAAATATATATCCACACACGTTCCTAATATATTCAAGAGACTGGTGTAGTCGAAAATAAAAGACAGGTCGCCAAGGATCGTCGAGTGAAACGTAAATAAGAAAAGCATCAACCTTGCACGTTGTTTTACTGAAAATAACCGATCCTCGGGACCGTTGCAACCGGTTTGCCGAAAAAATCGAATCGACCGACCAAACGAGCATCGACTAAATTTGCAACTAAAGTATTTTCTTTTCAATTCGAAACAGTTATATCGACCGTTCGTTCTGGTCACTATGGCAGCGATTAGGGTCCGATAGGTGGAAAATTAATCGTTTAAGGAAATTTTCGCCATTCGTGGCGACTCCACCACCTTCGTCAGTTTCATTTGGTGTGCGACAGTGTTCGATGAAAGTAACGATGGGACCAGGAGAGTGGGGGATCCTGTTCCCGTAGCCTGTTCCAGGAAGAAGGTGCAAGAATTTCCTGGGCCTCAGTGCATCGGAGATTATCGTGCGAGTTCGTCCACCGCGAATCCAACGAATGGACGCTTCTCTTGGTTGCTATTTTCAAATATTACGCGTGACCATAACCGCGACACTCGTTTTTCAAATGTCCATCAAGGAAACGTCTGCGTGAATAATAATCGAGAGTGACACCATCGTACGACTGAACATCGTTCAACCATGGCGGGAGAACAGGACTAGTTTTTTAAATTTATTTCGAAAGAGAGAAGAACTCGTTTGCGAGCAGACATGATTCGTCGAGGCCTTTTATTTGTAATCGCGGTCCTGCACGGGGCTGTTGCTCGTGAGTAAAATTGTTAATTTCAATCGATCGTTAAGCTTTGCAATTACGGTAATCGATTGCTTTTGACAGTTACAATTGTCAAGTACAATTGATTATTACGTATCGATCGTTGGTTGAAGTCAATTGTGGTTGGAATTTTTCCTTTCAATTCTAATTGACTTTTTAATTGATTCAAAATGTGAACGATTGATTCCAACATTATATTTCTGTGAAACGATTCGAGAACTAACGTTCTTGAAGCTTACAATGAAATATAAAGACAAAATGCCATTGAAATAATCTTGAAAACGTTCTCGCATTAAAAAAAACTAGTAGTGCCATCCAACGCCCCACTCGAAACACTTAAGAACGTGTGTCAGTTTTTTCTTTTTTTAATCACATGTCTTTGAGAATTTTTACAATCTCAACTCAAGTGGAAAACCCCGTATAATGAATACAAATATGTATGTATTATAACAACTCCTGTATAAATATATATATTGACTCACCTTACTCAAAAACATTCATTTATTCATTTATTTAAAGCGCGTGACTTGTTACCAAAGTTATTGCACTACTGCTTACTTCTTACTAGCTTATTTCCATTCTTCTTACCATCGTCTTACATGACTTCTGCGTTATTTGAACCCATTGCGTTCGAGTGGCGCCTCTAGGGCGACATATGTAATTTAAGAGTGATTTCTGAACATACAATTTCAATTTTATTTATATCGAAATACAACTAATTATTAATTAAAATAATATACATTGAGTCGCGAATGTTTTCAGATGTTTCCTTTCGGAAGCAGAGTTTTTGATTTTACAGAAATTTATTATAAAAATGGACTCGATTTGATTCTATGGAAAAATGCCTCGAGCGCAAAGGCTTAATACTGTTCGCAGTATCTCTTACTTCTCATCTATTGGAGCCCGCTGGCCCCTTCTAGCTCGGGTACCTCGGGGTTGTTAAGCCAGTACTGTAGCTACAAATACCGCTACAGCCCCTGAGGGCAACTCAACAGACAGTGTCTATCACACTTTGTCTTAGAGTCACGCTGAGAATCTACGAATGTCGCATTTGAATGTCGAAACATAGAACGAAGAGTTTCTAAGAATTTCTAACAAACAGAATGTAATAGGTGTACAAGTTCTGTTTAATCTGAATTCGACAGT
>NW_026534333.1:11564738-11593268 GCF_026225885.1 Hylaeus anthracinus | reverse complement strand
CTAACAAACAGAATATAATAGGTATACGAGTTCTGTTTAATCTGAATCGATCATTTCAATTTCTTTTTCTAGAGGATAGTTGTATCTCGCCTCGAAACATACCGGGTCGATGCATCAATGTGCACAGCTGTCAGCGAGTGATAAACATTCTACAACAGCAAAAGCCTCTGTCGAGCGAGATTGTGCTGTACTTGAAAAGCTTGCAATGCGGCACCGAAGGCAACAGTCCCAAAGTGTGCTGCGAGCAGCAACAGGTAAACGTTACTTTGTTGTACGTACAGGTGATCTCGATCTATTTACGGTAGTTCACAGCCACAGTGAATTATGTGCAAATACGTAAGGACCATTCCATGGGGGAGTAAATCACTTTTGTACTTTAATTGTACTCCGGTTAAAAATGGGGGATGGATATAAAGGGAGACACGACACTGTCACATCTCCAGAAAGATTAGCTATTTTCAGAAATTCTTTACGTGCAATTACTATATTATTAAGAGATCGAAACTTTAATACATCATATTTTTACCCTCCTGGAGATGGAGATCCTATTCTCTATCAACGTTTATTCTGATTTCTTGGACATCCCGAAGTTTATAATTTTATTTTACCAGGATTTCGATTAATTTCATACATTATTTTTAACGAAGGAGGAAAAGAATGAAGAATTGTTCTGAAATTTTCATTGCATTCTATTGAACATTTAAACAAATGAAAACGGCATTCTCGAAATGTATACCATTCAAGAAATGGAAACAAAATCGATTTTTAAACAAATTTTACAGCGCCGTCCCCTTCTGAGTCATTATTTTTCTACTTTCATAATTTTAAAAAACAAACAAGTCCTTACGATTTGCGTTTTTCTCGCGAATATTGCACAAATCGTGGATTTGAAGTACACGATGAAATAAACATGGTGTTAGACACCAGCAGCCCCTACGCCCACGATACAGAGCCCGATACCGTCACCACCCGACGTCTCGAATCATCCTAATCTACGACTACTGAACGAGGACATATGTGGACCAGCAACGGTGCCAAAACTGATTGGCGGCGAGAGGACTGGCGTGTTGGATTTTCCGTGGATGGCGTTGGTCGCCTACGACACGGGCAATGGGATTCCCGAATTTCGGTGCGGAGGAACGGTAATCAACAAACGATACGTGATGACCGCTGCTCATTGCGTCACGTCGTTGCCCAGAGGTAAGTCGATCGTATCTAAACAATAACTGCGAGCTAACCAATGATACATGAATATAATCGAGTAAATGGAGTGAACGAAACGTGCACGCTAACTGTAAGGATTGCACCGCTTTAACGGAAGAGAGAAAACGATGTAGGATTATATATTTTTCAAGTCGTACAAAATGGATCTCGCCCTACACGGACTAACGGATAAATAATAAACATCGCGTTACGTTGATATTATTTTCAGGTGTGAGAGTGGTCGGAGTACGCCTAGGAGAGCACGACCTGGACTCGGAACGAGACTGCGACAGAGATGAGACTGGCAGAGAGATCGTTTGTGCCGATCCACCCCAAAATATCGATTTGGAAAGCGTCCACACACATCCGGGATTTTCCGTATCACAGATGCGGAATGACATTGCTCTGCTTCGATTGAATAGAAATGCTGATTTCGCACCGTTAAACGTGCGACCAATCTGCATGCCGCTCGGAACAGCTGCACTCTTCAACCAAAAAAAGGTAAACTATGTACTCAAGAATAAATACACTTCAAACTTGGGGATTACTACGTAGAAGTAGGCCTGCATCGACGTAAAGGAAGAATTATTACGATTGAAGTCGAAACAATATTATGTAAAGTCAGCCTCAAAATTGAAGAATTTTAATCGATCGTATTAGAAGAGATAGTATTGCTTGGGAGTAAAAAACATTGGTCTGGAAAATACTCGGTACGGTTTGCAAGCTAAGGCTTTAAGCTTCGAGTTACTAAGCACTTCAAATCTCAAAATTGAAGAATTTTAATCGATCGTATTAGAAGAGATAGTATTGCTTGGGAGTAAAAAACATTGGTCTGGAAATTACTCGGTACGGTTTGCAAGCTAAGGCTTTAAGCTTCAAGTTACTAAGCACTTTCAATCTCAAAATTGAAGAATTTTAATTGACGATATTAGAAGTGAAATCACTGCTTGAAAGAAAAAACCGTCCCTCTGGAAATCACTCGATACGATTATTTAATTTAGAAAAGTTTTGGTTGTTTATTTCGTTGTCACCTTTTGTATGATTTTCCACAATGCCGCCTACTTTGCCTCTTTTGTTTTCCTCTTTCATTTATTCAACCGCGCTACACAAAGGGTGCATCTACTCCGTGTCTGGATGCATCCATTGATGTGATTTTCTGTATTTCTTGCTCGTTTTTATACCAAACATTTATTATTACTGCGCTGCGGTTTTTTATACATGTATACCAAATGAAAATATGGAGATACCCGTGGAAACGTGCACAAATGCAAATGCATTCGTAAAATAAAATCTTTGCAAACGCACCTACGAAAATTGACCCTACATAGGAATTTATTTTACTCTGCAAATATCGTAATACGAACTTTACTTTCGATATTTCTTTATATTTTTCCATACTGTGTGCATTTTATAGTTTCTTGCGTAGTCAAATTTCCTGTAGATGCATTTAAAAAAAAAAAAAAAAAAAAAAAAACGACAATTTAATAATAATATTCTAGTTACATTATTTAGAAGATAAAACGAACTTTTGTTTAAGCTTAAATTCTCTTTCGGCAGTTTAATTATTATGTTCTCGGCTACCAGGTGACAGTGACGGGTTGGGGTGTGACGGAACTAAAGGTGCCCAGTCAGTCGTTGCTGAAAGTCAAGTTGGATGTAGTTAACAGCACGGAATGCGAGCGAGCAATCAAGGGAAAGACACGCATTTGGCATAAACACATATGCGCGGGTGGTCGCAGAGGTATGAATTCGTGTGGTGGCGATAGCGGTGGACCTCTTCAGAGTCCGAACTTCTACAATAATAAGGTGAAGTATATTCAGTACGGAATAGTCAGCGTTGGGTTTAAGAGATGCGACACCGAGGGAGTCCCTGGAATTTACACCAATGTTGTATATTACATGGACTGGATCCTGGACACTATTAGGCCGTAAGAGAACATTTTGAATTTCACGGTACAGAATAATAGAAACATTCCATCTCGAAACATTTGGATTCCACTAACGTTATTTGATGCTGGCGCCAGTAAAATTAGCCTCGGTAATATCAACTGAATTTACGTTTACCGAATTTTTATTAACGCCAGTAAAGTTAGCGATAATAGAATCAATTCAATTTACGTTTTCGACATTTTTATTGGCGCCAGTAAAAATTCTATACGAGCCACTTTGCACGTTGACAGCAATTAAGTGTGCAAGTGAACAACTCAAGTACTGTTGCATCCCTTAATCCTGTGATTTTCCTCCTCAATTTTCCATATTTTTTTTTTTTTTTTAAATTGTAGTCCTTTAAGTATTTTCTATTAATTCACAAGCCTTCAAAATGTAGTGCAATCTTCATGTGAAACGTTTCTCGATTACTCTTGTAATTCAAGAGTTGTACAGACACAAATAAATCGAGTGACTCTGGCACAAAGGGGTAGTCTCTCTCTCCCTCTCTCTCCTCCCTCTCCCCCAGACGAAAAGTCATAGCAGCAAAATATAATACTCAGGGTCCACCGATTCCCGCAAAGTTTCGTCGAAATCGGGGTCTGACACTTCTCCATTTGCGAGTTTCCAATCGGGAATATGTTACGGTACCCGCGTATACGAATTTTCAATGTTACAGGGGAATTATCTGTCTTAAAAAAAATATATACAGGGTGTCCCAGCGTCGGTGGTACAACCGAGACGAGGGTGATTCTACATAAAAAAAACAACAAATAGAAAATAAAGAATAAAATTTGTTCGTTCGAGATTTCGTTCTCGAGAAAATCGGTTTTGAATATTCAGCGAGTACGCGTACACGTGACTATGGTTTACATGGATGGATCCTGATACAAGTCACATGTATAAACATACACTTATAAGTAGTACTCTTATACATGACACTTATAGGTAGTACTCATATCATTAGTATCAAGATGGTGTGCTGTATTACTAATTTCTGTCTACGAATTTAGAGTGAATTTAAAGTCTGTATCGCGATCCATCTATCTAGGCCATAGTTAAGTGTACCCGTACTCGCTAAATATTCAAAACCGATTTTTTCGAGAACGAAGCCTCAAATGAAAAAATTTTATCCCTTATTTTCGATTTGTTTTTTTCATGTAGTATCACCTCCTTCTCGGTTGCACCGCCGATGCTGGGACATCCTGTATAACGAACACGAGGTCTTGTAAAGTCTGTCTTACAAAAATGAAGTCACGCTCTACTAATTTTAGCGATCATCCTATATTTGGAGAATTCTAACCCAACGCTCGGCACGTAACACCCGAATTAACAGAAGTCAATAAAATTAGTCACAGAGGAATTATCCGTCTTAAAAATATATGTAACGAACACGAAGTCTTGTAAAGTCAGTCTTACAAAAATGAAGTCACGCTCTACTAATTTTAGCAATTATCCTATATTTGGAGAATTTTAACCCAACGCTCGGCACGTAACACCCGAATTAAGAGAAGTCAATAAAATTCCTAAATAGCGCTCAAAAAGTGAATTCCAAACTGTCGCTAATAATAAAAAAGAAATAATTTCAAAAGAAATAACAAAATCAAAATGATCTCTTCGAATAATAAAGAATATGCTCGATAAACGAATAAACGACAGGGAAATGAAATCTAATCGACCATGACGATATTTTGATCGTTTTCAAGGTAGGCGGCTACGACCTCGACGTTTGGTTTTATTTGTTTGGTTCCGACACGAGGAGGCAATAATTTTGACGATCGAATCGACAGTGCTATTCTGCTTGATGAACACGGACAACCACTCTCCGGCTGTCATTGACAGAACGATAACTCACTTCAGAAAATCCCGCGGCGCGATACTGCGATTAATGAAATATTGAAAAACGATAGTAAGTGGTCCTATCGTTTCGCGATCGTTCAGCCCGACTACGGTCACCAACTGTGCTCTTTTAAAGTTATTCGTACTCTTTCTGAAACGTTGAAGCGACGTATCGTTCGCTTGTCGAAGACAAGTGTGCTCTTTTCAGAATAAAAAATATATATATATATATTTTTGTAAGACTGACTTTACAAGACCTCGTGTTCGTTATACAGGATGTCCCAGCATCGGTGGTGCAACCGAGAAGGAGGTGATACTACATGAAAAAAACAAATCGAAAATAAGGGATAAAATTTTTTCATTTGAGGCTTCGTTCTCGAAAAAATCGGTTTTGAATATTTAGCGAGTACGGGATTTTATATATATATACATATAAAATCAAGTTACCTAATCTAATCTAATGTATTATTTATATTACAGGTCTTGTACAAGTACTCGAAATGTATGTTATAATTTGTATTTCAATTATGTTTTCGTGGTAATAGCGATCGAAGGTTGTGATGATTCAATTAATATTTAATATTCGTGCCAATAGAAATTATGTTACTGAAACATTTTTGTTATATTGATATACCTCTCCCTTCGACTTTCTCAAATCTGTATTTTCTTTTAAGCCATTCACTGCCAGGCAAATTTAAAGCGTTTCATCTTGGGCACCAAGATTTAGTACAAATGCGTAACTTAGGTTATTATTTTGATAATAAAAAGTGACATTAAGTTTGTTCTTCTAAAAAGAAAATTTGCGATCTCCTTTTGCAATAATTCGTGACTGAAAAGGCTATAAACTTATCCCTCGAGTAATTGCAATCAATTTGAACCACTACTTTGCATTTTATAGAAAGAAAAAAGGAGTAAACGAGCATAACTTTAAACTCGATTAGGACCAACAAGGTTGCTAGTATTGTAGTTGCCCAAAATGTAAAGTACACAGTATTGTTGCTATTTAATTCATCGAAAATATTTCACCACTAAATTGGCCACGATAGCGTTCCGTTAAAGCGTGTTATAATTACGAGTTACGCAGCGGAAGGATATGTATTTTCGATCGGCCCGAGTTCAAGTGGGGCCGAGTAACTATTAGTTCAAGCATTGGGCGCTCGTTTCCAGTGGGAACCGTTTGTTTTCGGGAAGGACAGGTAATTGCATGCTACGGCAACAGGTTCTTGGTTTCCAGTGAGCGTGAATTGGTTAGAAACGTTTCGCGGGGATGAAATCGCGTCGCTGATCTTCCATTCAAGGGAATCACGTAAATACGCGAGACACGAAATTAATCTAGTCAGAGTAATTTAAGCGAAAACCTTGGCAAAGGTTTCCTATTCAAGTTTCACGGTCATCGTGTGCCAAAGGACAGATTACACCAGATTATTCTAAACGAAGTTACTCCCTATCATTTACTGCACATTAAAATTATTTGTTTAGTTTTGAATTACTCTGTTATTACACTGATACAATGGTTATGTTTTCCGTATCAACATTGAGAATGTAGTTGCTTGGTTTGTTCGTGAAAATGATTAAAATGCATTTAATAATTACGTAATTCATTTACGAATTAATTTTAGATGAATTGCTTTATTATCTTTGTCAAATAATTTGTCTAGTTGCCGCTGGTAAGACTGTTCGAACGATAATTGTAGAGTATGCAGGACTGTACAACCTGTCGATAGCAGGGCCTTGTTATACGACTTATAGTTGCAACTCGACGCACAACCAATCACAGAATAAATCATTGTTTCCCAGTAGTGTCATTCCAAGCTTTCGATTAATCTTCATTAGAGGTTTCAACCATGAAGTTTCATGATTCCTTTCGTAAAAATGCAGAACGGTTATTCCTATAATGTTCTATAATGTAGCACGACATCGTAATAATTTTGTAGTTATATATATATGATTCATTTATAGTTGAAGAAGACCAACAAATATGGTCGACACTTTGGTTTACATTATTCTGAAAATTCTACAGACACTATAAAAAAAAAATAATATAATTTATTCACCGTTTAAATAGTTAGAAGGATAAATACTGCATATTCTTATTTTATTTTTGAATTTAATGTTGCCATTTAAATGTTGCAGTCTTTTAAAAATATATATACACATCCAAGCATATCAAATTTACCTTTTTCAGAACGAATCATCACGTCTATGGCCCCCGTCTGAATATTTCGATACAAGAATATCAATTTCAAATTTCAAAACCGCCTGTATCGAAATTATTAATATACATTTCCAAATTCGTCGTTAATGAAAACGAACACGTTGACTCGTTCGGCCATTGAATTTCATATTTCGGAACAAAATGGAAATTAATTCGACCATTTATTTGACATTTCCTACGTTTTCTACATCTATACTATGTTAAACGAGTACTATTGTGTACCCTCTAACACAACAAAACTTTCATCGAATTACAATTGTACGCCGCTTTGGCCAAAGCAATCAGCTAATGCATCGGTCCGAGAAAAATATACGATTGAAAATGTGGTAAGCGTGATATGTATATTTTCAGATCTTTTTGTTTTCGTGAAAGAGAATCGATTTTCTTTTTTTCAAAACTTTTACCCTAGAATATCAAAGTCTGAGAGGTCTAACGTTCTGAGCTCAAAAGATAAGATCTCATTTAAAATTAACTCCAAAGAAATAGATCCAAGTCCAGACATTTCCTTTTACCAAATGTTTATATCGATCTCGAGGACTAAGGAAACATTGTTTCGTTTATTATAAACTATATAAATTTCCTAGAGGATAACTATTTCAGAAGCCCGGTAACATCAGATTGTATCAGCGAACAAATTTCTAACTGTACTTTCAAAAATAAGGTCTTCCTTTTAATAAAAAACTTTCTCATTTCGTACTCGCCATTTTAATCATTCTATATAACTTCTTTATGCACAGGTTCCTTTCGAAACGACTGCCTAGCGATAGCTACAATACCCGCGCAGCAACGTTACTTTCGACACACGTACGCACGAGTTAAACAAAAATAAATGTTCTTAGTCCTCAAGACGCATACGAAGATTGCGCGAAAGGAGAAATCAGGATTCGTATTCGTTCCTTTGGAATTAATTCCCAAAAGAGGCTCCATTTGAATACATCTCGACTGTCCAGTCCTACTTAGGGTCACAGACGTTGAGAGAGAAATACCTTGTCGGGGGTGGGTCGCAGAGTCGTGGAGGTGCGATGCAGGGGTGTTGTCGAGTGTTGTCGCGGAGCTTTTTATCGTGAGCGTCTGCGAGGATCGTGGACACCACGGGACAGAGTGACTGAGCTTGCAAGCACGCGACCACTTTATATCCCAACTGGGGTTGGCGACGTTGGTGGTGGAAACGCTACTATACCAGCTGCTCGGTGGTGGAAATCCCGTACCCCCTCCCCTGTTCGACACCGCTCTTTCCAACACGCGTATCTCCGCGCGCGGATAAGAGTCTGCGAGTGCGTCGTACGACGTGGATTCTCACGGATTCCTTCAACTTTCAAAAGAAGGAATTAAAGTTTCCAAAAAGAGTGCAAATATCGAGCGTTTCTTGAATATATATCTTTTAGTAAAAAAAAAATTGTTCTTTGTAAAAGAATCTCGAAGAACATTTCATACTTGCCCTCCCCCCCTAATGTCGTTTCCCCCCTTAACTTTGTGTTAAATGCGAATGTTATCGATTACATAGAGCGTTCATTATCGACAGTAGCGATTTTAAACATTTTCCAAATTAAAAATGAATTGTTCGTCGTGGAAGTATCCCTGATACAGAGTTGTGCAAAATTATATTTGAACTGCTCCATGAATTATCGTCAGTTGTTACATCGTCATTCAATCAGATTTACGAGTGCAGTGATTAGAAATTGAATTAAATTGAGAAGTTTCAATTATGTAATTAAATCACGCAAATCGCAATGTAATCGAAATAGAGTACGAGGAAATGGAATTTATACGATTAAAAATGAAAATTTAAATACGAATGATAGTATATTAGCAAAGTGAATGGAAGGCAATATGAATACATTATATGGTGTCGTGGTAACTTAAAAAAAAAAAAAAAAAAAATGAAAATCCAGTCTCATAAAACTGCATGCGGGAATTAAAAATTAAATAAATATTAAATTTCGCTGAAATAACCACGCGCGCAGGGTCATGAACGAAACATAAGACCATGGTTTTAGAAGCTTTGAGATTTTATATCGAATACCTTTGTAATATCTAAAATACAGATTTCCAATAAAATATCACTTTCGTCCATTTAACGTTTTTTCATGATCTTTCGTCAAAGAGGGGGATCGAATTACTTTACACTTCGTGTTTGCTTCGAGAAAAATGTAACTGTAATAGAAAGATTGTCGAAATTGCGTGAAAAATAAATTCACAAGTTTTACAACATTCCCATTATCACTATTGCTTTTTTAGTGACAAATATACATTGCACATGGACTGTTCTGTATCGGAGCAACAATTTGCTGAATCGAGAAATGCCAGCATCTGCCATCGTGGTTTTGTTTACATTGCTTCTATTTTACTAGAAACCGTTGTTGTTACTTTCAGAAACTCGACATTTGCGTTTCTGTTCGTGTTTATGTTGCGTTAAATGGCTCCAATTCCAGCAAGATTTTATCATTCGACGGGTTCGCGTAGCTCGGTAAAATAACAGCAAAATGTGGTTTTAAAGTTCTCGAAGCAAACGATAAAATCGATGGAGATGATTGAGACATACTCGAAGGCATAAAGATTGCATCGGTCAACTGTCGGACAGTTTTGATAAAACTTCACGCGAATGTTCATTGTGCAATCCAGATACTACATATATTTCGTTGCCCCGAATTTTTCGACCGAGAGGAAGAAACGATCTTTTATAGAGTCGCTCGTTTTTTTTTTTATGCATATGTAAATCGTAAACTAGGAAACATATTCAAATATATTTGACATGTTACAGTCGATGAGAGTAAAAATTCAAAAAAACGTAAATTCGATAGAAATCGCTTGATTTCATTTTTTGTTATCGCTGATTTTGATCAGGATCACTTATTTCGTTAGATCAAGCTTCGATAGATAGAGTTAGATAGAGTTTCGTTAGTGCTGCAGATTGTGTTTATATTTAATTAAAAAGTACAGAAATTTTATGGCGACGATATAATGACTTTTGCTGGAAATGTAGAAAAAGATCGTAGAAAGAGGTGGTCTATATTATTATATAATATTCAAGAATATGTCTGATATAGTTATTTGAATAGTAGAAGAATAAGTGGCATTTCGTAGGATGATTGTACATATATGCCTATATTGCCTTGGAATTGGAAAAAGATGTTGAGAAACGTTTCAAATAATAAAATAATCATTCTCAAAATCTAATATTTATCCCTATATTGCCTTGGAATTGGAAAAAGATATTGAGAAACGTTTCGAATAATAAAATAATCATTCTCAAAATCTAATATTTATCCCTATATTGCCTTGGATTTAGAAAAAGATATTGAGAAACGTTTCGAATAATAAAATAATCACTCACAAAATCTAATATTTATCCCTATATTGCCTTGGATTTAGAAAAAGATATTGAGAAACGTTTCAAATAATAAAATAATCGTTCTCAAAATCTAATATTTATCCCTATATTGCCTTGGAATTGAAAGAAGATGTTGAGTAACGTTTCGAATAATAAAACAACCATTTTCAAAATCTAATATTTATGTCTAGACAGTCTCATAATTAGAAGCGATATCGAGAAACGTTTCAAATAATAAAATAATCATTCTCAAAATCTAATATTTATCCCTATATTGCCTTAGATTTAGAAAAAGATATTGAGAAATGTTTCAAATAATAAAATAATCATTCTCAAAATCTAATATTTATCCCTATATTGCCTTGGATTTAGAAAAAGATATTGAGAAACGTTTCAAATAATAAAATAATCATTCTCAAAATCTAATATTTATCCCTATATTGCCTTGGATTTAGAAAAAGATATTGAGAAACGTTTCGAATAATAAAACAACCATTTTCAAAATCTAATATTTATGTCTAGACAGTCTCATAATTAGAAGCGATATCGAGAAACGTTTTAAATAATAAAATAATCATTCTCAAAATTTAATATTAATCAAAATTTAATTACACAGCCTTAGAATTAGAAACGATATTGAGAAACGATTTAAATAATAAAATAACCATTCTCAAAGTTTCTGATCGTTAGATTTCCATTCAGGGTCAATTTCTCGATCCGGCGTACAGTGTTTCTAATCTTTGAAGGGACGCCTGCGTCCGAACTCTAAAATTAGGGTACATCTTGGAGGCTAGAAGCGGATTAGGGTTGCCAAAGGTAACGAGACGCCTAGGTTGTGCACGGATTAGTCACCGTGCGTTGTTACAGTGGATTCTTGAAAATTGAAAGGAAACGAGGACTGAAAATTCCTGCTGCAATTGATATTCGCTCAAAGTAGCCAGTCCAAGAGGAAAGTGCAACGAAAGAAACGCCGAAGACGATAATTCTTCGTTAAATGTTCATGTAGTAAGCGAATGTTCCATGACGCGAGGAGTTAGCGTGTCGTTTGCTTCAACTTCTTTCCACTTACGTCAATTAGACGCTCCTGAACTGTCCTGAAGGACAGTTCTCGTGTCTTGGCTGCTTATCGATCGAACGTTTATGTAAATACATCGCCCATGCTGCTTTCTTTTTATGGAGCACATACGTACAATTATTCCTAATTGGTAGTACATAGGAGACACCAAACACGTCGATCAATTTGCCTCTGAGCTCTCCTTTAGTACTTTTCCTCTCCCAATATTATGGCTAACAGCGTTTCTAACCTTCTTTCAATCTCCAGCGGGACACGTCGATAGTTCCTTAATTAATTTCGTTCGCGTGGCTGTGAGAGATTCGATTATCAGTAGCCTGGACGATTTTCTCCTTCGGCAGTCCATTGGCAGAGGTTCGTCAACGCGGTACCGTTCGATCGAGATGAATCGACACCGTCGAGATATCCCTCAGGCAGACCCTGTTACGCAGTTTGATATCGAGTTATCAGCGAACGATGTTAGCCCTTATCGCGGCGTAACTTTTTTTCAAGGTCTACGATTGCTAGGGGAGTCTATCTAGTACACTGGTTAATAACAAAATATCCGTGCTGGCGCAGTCGAGCTGAACGCTTAAACGATCGATCGCATTTATGGTTGTAATCGCGTGCACTTTCGTTATATTTTTCTATACCGTTCGTCTTTTGTTCAATTAGAAAATTTATATGTATTTTGACGACGTTGTTTCTTACTGATGCACAGATGTTGTTATTATTATGACAACCACTAGTGTATCATAGATCCATTTTGTAACAAATACGTAAAGCGGTCGTCAGATTTATTTTCGTCGAATACTTCATAAAAATTTCACGATTCAGTAAACGAGTTTGTACGTATGGTTAAAAGGCTCTACAAAAAATTTAGTAGATACTGCCTGCGAACCTGGGTTTCCTACTGTGTAAAATATGAACATGGAACATATTCTGCAGATCGAGGGACCAACGTGTCTCGATTATTTCTCTGGTACACGTCAAATCCTTCGCGATGGCCATTCCATTTGTCACGTTTAGCACGGATATTGGTCTTTCGGAGATTGGTATTGGACAGTAGCTGTCCACCAGTTGCCACAAAATGTTTCTGTATTCAACAGTGACCATACGCGTATTATAAATTTCAAAAAACGACGTTGGAAGATCCATATTTAGATTAAATATTCACCTACTTCTGACAAATCTTTACTTTAACGTAAATACTTGCATTCAACCCTCTACAAAATCGCGCTAAAGATAAATTGAGTGCAGAGTGAATGATATGGATACTGAATTGAGGTAAAATATTCCAAGCATATATTTTCTATCATTTTCAACCAGGTACTTGTCATAAACACAGAAATGTTGATCTTGGTAAGCGACCAACTGTAACGCAATTTTAAAGTATTCACCTCAAAAAAGTCATGCAAGTATACTTTTTCTTCTTCTCGTATGATTATCAAGCTAGCTCGACCACAGCGATTTCCTTCCTTTTGCTCTGTCGCCTCTACTAAAATATTGAAACCATTCTATCCGATCCAACGTTAACGCAAAAAGTAGCAAAACGAAGGCGACCTCGGCGAACTCTACTAACAGTTTCAACTTTGTTATCCGCTTTTCAGTCCCCGCCGTGGACATCGAGGTTACGCAATTTATTCACGGAGGAACAAATTTCTTTTCGAACTGAGATTTCGCGTGGCGCGAGGAAAAGTTCATTTTCTTCCTGGCCGTGCATTCGTTTGCTTTCAATTATAAAAAATTATCATATTTCCTGAACGAACGTGCGAGAGAATCGGGACAGAATAATATTTTTCCACTCGTCCAGTGATCCTTCGTTCTTCTCTCCGTCGTTCAGTGAGAAGCAGAATCGCGAAAAACTAGCCAAAACCGAGAAGAGTTTTCGCATTTGCATGAAACATCGTGCAAGAGGATTTTTCGGTCTCTTAAAATCTTACTGGATCGTATCTTGTTAGCATTCTGCTATCAGGCTACGAGTAATGAAAACAAAGAGCAAAGAGCAAAATTTTAATTTGAGATATCAAAGTGCAGTACGAATGAATACGCGTACGTAGATGAACGAATCACCCTGAAAGACGATGGGAGCCGGATTGAATCATCGACAGAATATATTTTCATCGGCACTCTCAATGTTTTAATATTTAATAACCATTCTAAATCAAATGACGTAATATAGCTTCTGGCATACCAATCAAGTTCGTTACGAATCTTCATCGAGAGAGACGTAATACCAACATCGACAGGACTTTTCACTATGAATTTAATTCCTTGACATGCGAATAAAACGGAACTTGATATGTCGAACAGATACTATTTAATTTCGCTCAACTGAACAGTGACGTGGAAGCTGGGAAAGAGTATATTCTATTTTGAAATTTGGATTTTTATATAACATTTGATCAAGTTGATGCATGATGCTGATGAAGAACAACTATCTGTTAAAGAAAATAAATGTAAATAACAAATACCGTGACAAATCTTAGATTACGTAGTTTCCAAATATTTTCGAAGAAAATTTTAGCCTCGTAAAAATGTTCACAAAAGTTAGCATGCCAGTCAACGTGTTAATGGGACATTATTTTTTGTTACAAAGTACATTTCACAGATCCAAAGTAATATTACGCGTACTGGACAACAATGATATATTACACGCGAAACTATTTAATTTTCAGAATAATATTTTCTTTTTTTCAGTTTTCGTCAGTGTATCAGGCTTTCACCTCGCCGTGCATCGGACAGAATTGCGGGACAATGCGGCAGCTGGCGTAGAAATTCGCGGTGGTGCGAGCCAGGAATGTCTCATCCCCTAAAATATGCCAAACGGCATGCCTGCTCGACGTAACCGCAGGTTTCGGCCGCGAGATCGCGTTTATCGACTCGTCTGTCCTCCTGTGCTTCGTTCGACCGTGTTTCCACCGTTGGGACGCGTTACTCCATTTGCATGTGCCTTTGACGTTATGTTTACCCACAACTTTTTACCTTCGAAATGTGAACAACTGCCAGATTCACGGAATTTCAGAAATCTGTTCGTCGATTCTCAAAGTTCTCGCGAGTCTTTCTTTTTAAATAAAATAATGATTTCGTCGACGTCCAAACGATGGACGAACCTCTACTATTCTATAATCAATTAATGAATTAGTCGATTTGACCGAGTTATTTATTAAACTGTGTAACCACGTACGATAGTTATCGCACTGAACGTTCTTCTTAAATAATATTTCCATTCTTTTTATCATTACTTTGTCTTACATGACATTGATGACCTGCATTGATATTCAGAGTCCATGGCTAGAAGGTAAAACTATAAAGCGCTATACATCGAAACTTTCGTCTTCTGTGGCATACGGATTTCAAGTATAGAATATTTTCAACGAACTTGCAGGAAATTTATCGATCCTAAGTTCACTGTTTGCCTCGCACTGCGTTCGCAGAAACGATTCAGCGTCATTTTAATGCTCTTTCTTAGGAAAGCCAATTGGAGCTTTGAAAGAATTACGTCTTGCAAGGGGCATTTTTTTCTTATTTATATTTCAATACATTTTCTTTCTCCCTCCAGTTTGAGAGCCCACTTCGAGAAGTGCTTATCTAAAGCTCATTAACTCGGAAAACGGTTAGTCCAGCTTCGAATGGAGTATTAGTCGATACCGCGGGGGGTACACTCAATCGCAAGTAAATTCGTGGTTTCACCGGTCCTGTTGGTGTCTTCAAGCCCGTAATTGCGAATCTACGTATTGCATTATCGGAAGAGAAAGGTATAGACCAACCCCCAAAAATACATGAATACTTCAGTCATTTCGAATTTCCTATTTTTTCTTAGCGAAAGATCGATCGATTGATTTATTTATTTTTCCCAGCGTATAGAGCATCGACTACTATTTTTACAACGATACTTGCTCTAACCACTTACAAAACATCGTGACTGTTGGGTCTTCACAAAACATATTTATATACTATTAAAGAGTCGTGCCCGGTTACTTCGACCCATTCGTTATGTTTTCCTTTTCTTTCTCCTATTTATTATTTTGTTAACACTCGCTGGAACTTCGACTCTGTATTCCCAAATGGGATAGAGTCCGTCCGCGTCGCGAAAGCGGCGTCTTTCAGCGATCTTAGCTGCGCCAGTCGTAAACGGGGAACTTCACGTTCCCCGCGAGATCTCTGAGCTCTGTCTGGCACTGAAACACCCGTGTTTACGACGCGACTCGTAGATCCATCGCATTCGTCATGTACAGGGAACACGATGTCGGCGACAAGCCTCGAAATTTCATCGCGGTGGAGACGAAACGCTCACGCGACACGCATTATGCACGAGGAAACACCTCCGTCGGAGAGATGGCTGTTTTCATAATAATTATGAAACTTATTTACAAAGTTTCCTTCTTGAAACGTACGAGGGACGATCTCGTTTCTCGGAGAGCACAGTGATCCGAATCCTCGAAATGATTTAAGTGCAAGTATTCGCATCAGTGTTCTATCAAGTCATTGATTGCTAATTTGAAGTTACAGTTACTAACGATGGACGAACCTCTGCTATTCCATAATTAATTAATGAATTAGTCGATTCGACCGAGTTATTTATTAAACTGCGTAACCATGTTAGAGTGAATACTTGATATTTCCAATCTAGAGCAAAGCATGCCGAAAGTTCTTCATTCCACCTTCGCTCTAATTCATGATTCATAGAACTGAACGTATCCAATGCACAGCGACGTATAGTGGACATTTCATCAGAATTCCGTTTCCAATTAATCTGTGGCAAAGTGTCGTCACGGGACAAGCACATCGTATGCCAAACGTAGTAGTCGCGTGCCCGCGAGACAAAACTTAGCAACAAAAGTCGAGGAGAATCGGTTACCGTTTCAAAGCTTCTGTCAACGGGATAGCGGGCGAACCGTGAGCAGAACCGAAGCGAGATAAGATAGCAAGATCCGATGACGGTTATGAAAATCCTTAATTAGCAACAGCGCGAAGAAGAAGCTGTCGGAGACTCGTTAAGTTACGTCACGCGAATTGTACCCAGATGTACTTCGATGCTTCGCGATCACATTTCTTTTTTTAATGGATATAAATCGTTCGCGCGAATGAGCAGCAAGACGTCTGACGATCCGCGAAACAGAGCATGGAAAAAGGGTCAGAAAGGGAAAAAATGGTTCAGCTCTGGACGTCCACGAGAAGATGCGTTAGGCGCGCGGATTTGTTTCATTTGCTCATTCGTGAGAACTCGATAAATATTTAAGGAAGAAAGTTTACGGGAGAAAGCGGGAGAAATCTTGAGATCAGTGAAATAAGACAATTTTTATGATCTTTTTCCAAGGATACGATTTGTCGTACATTTTTGAAACTTTGGGTATTAGTTATTGTCACTTGTGACAATCATACCGTATTTTTTTTTTTTTTTTTTTTTTTTTTTTTTAAATGAAATATTTTATAATGACGGAATTGTAAGTCTGTTTTCTAGGAAGGCTACAGTACGAATTGTCGAAAGGCGTAAGCTCTAGGCTCCGCTGTATTGACGTAGCCAAAATTTCGATTATTATCACTCATAGAATTCCGGCGAACCTATGAGAAGTAGTAAAAACATTGAGAATCGAGAAAATGACACGCTCTTCAAATGAACTTTGAATTTTACACGAAATTTTTACTACATATATTCTAAATCCATCGGAAAATAAGTCGGGCATATTGCCATCTGCCACTTTTACATTTATTGTAAAACAGAAATATCCAGTACAACGAACTCTAAAAGTGACGTTTCTAATATCCAAGGCTATAGAATAATATCTTTTCGTGAAATTCAGAAAATTTGTTTTCAAGGGCCCGCCATTTCCAACATTTTTGAACCATCGAAAGTACCTCGCGTCGGGTCGTAGCTATAGATATCCAGTTTAAGAAAATGTTTGGTTTTGAGATTGAAGATCTTTCTATTTTCGAACAGCCGAAATTCGTGTCCCGTTATACGGTGAAGAATGCTGTGAAACGATGAAATGGGTAGTAACAGAATAAATATGTCCCGTTACACGGCTTTGAACAGAACAGCAACTAAAGAAGAGGGCGCACAGTGTGATATTTCAGCGATCTAGCGAGACAAGACTTGTGTGGCCCAATATTTCGGTACCTATTAGGTCGTCCACACGCGAAACTACTCAAAAAAATTCTAAAGAATTTCTGAGAATCTCATCTTAGAGTCGTCACAGTGCAAACCTTCCCTTAAGAGGTTAATCCGAAGCAAAGAAATTTATTCCGCGGTACTCGTTAGCTCGTTGTTAGAGCTTGCTTTAAGGACACGTAGCTAAGTTCACGGAACAGTGAAAGGGAACAATGTCATCTCTGCTCCAAGCATCTGAGAGAAGCTTATCGGTCGCCGTTGACGTTCCATCGGCGACTTCTCAAAGCAGCGATTCGCGAGACGTCGCATTGAACATTCTATCTCGCGTCGAGGACGTCCGTATCTCTCGCGTCGGAGAATGCTGAAAGGTGTTCGTGTAAATTGTAGCACGGTGATATCTTTCGACGATCGTGTCCTTGAAGCGGGACCATTTCAAAAGACGACCGCGGGCATGTAGCGGACAGCAATCGATGAACTCGCGCCTCCGTCGCAGTGGAATAGGCCGATGCTAGTCAGACATCGACTTCAGATTCAGATTTCACGTATGATTTATCGAGTATTGATTTTCACTGGAAATTCTAAGAGGGTAGAGGTAGAGAATTTAAACAAAAGTATCAGCTTACAGGGTACGACGAGAGGTTCAATTTCAAAAATAAAACTTAAAAACTTAAAAGACTTTTTTCCTGAAATTCAGTTTTCCCAACGAACTCCTAACTTTTCAATTTTTATCGTCAAAACTAAGCGTCCTATGGATAAATTGTATATATAAAAACGTTTCGTCTCGTCATCCTTTATAAGCTGATATTTTTAAAAAATTGATTTAACGAATACAATCGTTTCAATGGGTTGTTCGGTTAAAGGGTTAAACAGGAATTCATTTCTCAAGTAATTATTTCTGCTCCATCGTCTAACGTATCGTAATAACATACATATTTCTCACGAACGACAACGTAACATAGACTCCCCTGCGCCTCGAATACTCGAGCAAAGAAACCAAAGGCTCTCAGGAATAGCGACAAGGTTGTTGTTGTTGTTGTTGTTGTTGTTGTTGAGACGAGAAGAAACGCAGCATTCTTTCAGTACCCTTTTTCAAGGTCTATCGCGCCTCCGGGGAGTAAACGTTTGAAACTTTCGCAAAGGTTCCAAGAGCGACTTGCTTTTCTCGAGCCTTGCTTCCCTGTTCCGTTTTTATTACGCTTCTTGGGGTTACGCGACGCTCTGCCGGCATGAAAAGGATATCGAGAGCCACGATCGTTACGTGAACGTGTAACAGACGAGTCAAGATGAACTCCAGCCGCGCGAGCTTATAATTAAGTTGACGTAACCGCGTTGAAATGGAAAAATGAAGTGTTACGTCCGAGTGACGGTAATTCGCTGTTCTCGTAACAGCGACGATTGTAAACGGAAATTGAAAGAGAATGGAAAATAGAGGGTCCGTTCACAGGCCAACGCCCAATTATAAAACACTTCCTTAAAGTTACTCTTAAAGCAAGTTTGCGCAACAGGTTTGGTCCTTGTTGGACTCGATACTGCAGATCTTGATTTGTTCTTCTTCTTATTTTGATTGGTATTGTTAACTAAGTTAATAGTCGATATATTGCATAAATATTGCATATTGGGCGATTGTATAAATTCGCGCCCGATTGTCATAGACGTTGCTATGACAACTCCATTGTTTTTGTTTGGTTTCGTTTATCCTACGAATAGGTTCTAGGTTATAGATTATAGTATCGCGTGCAAAATTAGATTGTGGAAAAGAATGCTGACTATATAATCGATTAATAAAATTCTTTGAAATTTAACACATTGAACTTCATTTTTAAATCGGGCACGAACTCATGCAATCATCCAATAGATGGTACAGTTGGTATAGTTGATATTCAGTCAGTTCCATAAGTATTCGTGCCTCCTATATTTATTTAAAAAATCTATATAAATTAAACGATAGGTTTGATATTCCCAAATAAATGTTCGATTAGTCTTAAAATAATCACTTGAGTTCAACTTGGTCCTTTCACTTTGAATCATGTTACATTAGAGTATAATAAAGTATTTTCTTGATCATACTGTTCAAACTACAGTCAGTCTATATAACTATTCGTTCTCTTTACGTCTATCGAAGAAATTTGTCTAAACGAAATGAAAAGTTTGACATTCCCAAACAAATTTTTCATCATAAATATATATTGCATGATTGCATAAATTCGCGCCCGATTGTCATAGACGTTGCTATGACAACTCCATTGCTTTTGTTTGGTTTCGTTTATCTCACGAATAGGTTCTAGGTTATAGATTATAGTATCACGTGCAAAATTAGATTGTGGAAAAGAATGGTGACTATATAATCGATTAATAAAATTCTTTGAAATTGAACACATTGAACTTCATTTTTAAATCTGGCACGAACTTATGCAATCATAGACGTTGCTATGACAATACATGTATACAGTTCATCTACACATTTATAATGAAACATTTTTTTGAAAACATGGAACC
Source organism: Hylaeus anthracinus (assembly GCF_026225885.1). Classification (NCBI taxonomy): domain Eukaryota; kingdom Metazoa; phylum Arthropoda; class Insecta; order Hymenoptera; family Colletidae; genus Hylaeus; species Hylaeus anthracinus. The sequence continues at coordinate 11,573,095 of NW_026534333.1, read as the reverse complement.
TATTACTCAATCTATATTTTCTTCTATAGACACGAAGGATACAAATACAAATTATGCGACTACTTGTAGATGGTATGTTCGGTAGAGTTCACATAGCGAGTCTAATTTGTATACCCGGTATAATTAATATAGCCACCATTAATATAGCCACTATAGTCGACATATTTTCTATAGTTGGTATAATTACTATTGTCAGAACCATTGCCTCGACCATTGTCGTCCTTATCATCGTCGTTGCTTTCACACCCACGTTTACCACCCTCGCAAGCCATTCCCACTACCACCGAAATCGCACAAATTCACAATTAAATGCACAAACGCTGCGCAGTTAATCGTCTATAGACCCGAGCGAATTGTTCGTGTCTCGTCCGACAGGAAATCGTGCCGCGTTGGAGAGAAACGAATCCGATAGGTCCGCGGATGGAGAACGAACGTCTATCACCCTTCTCCTCGGTAGAATTCCGAAGGCATTTAAACGTGCAATGGCCACAAACGCGATCGATCGCGCAACGACGTCTCGGTTTTCACGTGAAAACGAAACGGAAGAGACCCTCGGGCGACGCAAGAAACCGCTGCTCGAATGTAGCAATTATCCGGTAACAAGGGCGAGTCTCGTTCCCGGACTGCGCGAACCAATGCGACGCGAATCGATCCGGGTTCGCGAGATCGAGCCAGGAAACGGTCAAAAGCCTTCGGGTCGGCTGAAATTGGATCCCCTTTCTGTCTGTCGTGCGAAAAAATGGATTTACAATCAACGAGGATTCGTTAAAGGTCCCCATGACGTCACTACGGTCGCTTGGTTATCCGTAGCGCTTCAACTTGGCGGTAAGTTCTTGGTTTGCGGTTTGAGGACGAAATCGACGTGGCGTACTCGGAAGAGTGGGAAATAAAAGCAGCGCGACGAAATAGAGGGTTGGCGTTCTTCTCGAGTGTTAGTTATTGTTATTGACGGGTAGGTGTACGTTAGGATTTGATAAATATACAAGGAAACTGCATGGAATAAAATCGAAGACGACGATAAAAATACGAAGACACGTTAGATCGCGAAAAATAATAAAAATTGAGATGTTTATATTTTTCAATGCATCTTCGTGTCGGATCGATGAGGTTTGCTCGATGAAAATGAGTTAACACGACCTCATTCGGACTACGTTTAATTATATATGAAAAAAGAATTTTCACTGGAGGAATGTTTCATAGAATAAAATTGGTTTTTCACGTTTTCGTCTATTCGAAAAATGTTTCGCTCGTCCCTGGTGGCGCTACGTATCGCAAAAGCGCGTTTTCGATCACGTCGGTAATCATCGAGCGCGAATCGAGACCCTCGAACGGTAATTCCTTTGTCGGCTTATCTCGCAGACCGTATCTGAAAACGCAAGCTCTCGTCGCGAGCTTTTATTCGCTGTCGATAAAAGAAAAAATTACCCAGAAATAAAATACCGAATCGACCACCCGAACTCGACCAAGTCTGGATCGATGGTGTCACGAAGCTCTCGTCGAGAATCCACCTTAATTCAAGTGACTCTAAAAAACAGAGCCATTTGAACGCAAGCACTTGCGTCTAGTATATAAATAAGCGTTGAAAGAGTAGAAGAAGAAGCATCCTGATCCGTAGAAAAGAAGCAACAAAGGAAGAAACGGAACAAAATAGACGATTCGTTTGTTCGAAAATAATTCTTGAGTAGATCAACGTGTAAGAAATCGCGTAGCCGTGTCGTAAGGCGTGTGACGTTTAAGGATAAAATCGCTGCGGGAGTTTGAGTGCTACCAGAGAAACCTTTAGGTCGAGTTTCCATTAGCGACTCCGGCTGGCCTGTACCTTGATTGACTTCCAATGTCGTCCTAGCATCTCGCGGACTTTTCGACCCACTTTTTTTCCTCGACTTTCCCACGACAGCCCACGACCGCCTCTTTATCGCCCTTTTAATCATTGAAATAGCGTCGACGAGCGCCCATAAAAATCTGTTTTCCCGATTAAAGCCTCGCTTTCATATTCCCGATATATAACACGGTGCTTCGTCCGTGAAAAAGGGAAGGGAAGAGATTCATGAAACTTTTACTTCTGTATCGAAAGATCTGCGGATTATTCCCGTCTTGTACATTATTCCCGCGATTACATGCATCGCGTATGCATCAACCGCGTTTTTCCTTGTATTTTCTTACGCAACGGCATTAACAACAACTTACAAATAAGACTTCTTGGAAATGAGATATCCACGTTACAAACAAGTCACAGCACCATTGAAGATAGTTACTTTTGCGACAAACCTGACCATCAGTGTTTGGTCCGATTTGAAAAATCGCGCACTGTAAATATAGTTGTTTGTGTCGATCGTATTAAGGAGAAATGAGAAAATGAAGCATAACGGACCGAAGCTTCTTTTGTACATACAACTAGAAATTTTCTTTTTTCAACTGGCATGAATTGTGCGTTTGATTCGTCGTTTCGAATGCATCTCCGCGTGGAATCGAAGTTTCGACCTCCCGAAGCAAGAAGAAGAAGAAGAAGAAGAACCCCCGCAATTGTCGATTCTATAAAGTCCGGAGTCGGAGTCGTAAGCGCCCCATTAGCGCAAGCAACCAACTCGTTAAACACCGCTTAACTGACACTCCGGGGATTCTTAAGCTTCGCCTGTTAACCACGAAACTTCACGCGGGAAATATTTCCTTAGGAGGACCAACAGACGACGCGTAGTATCGCTCCAAGCAAACCGTCTCCGCGATATGCTCTGTCTGTCCGATCATTTTCATTCCTTAGGCGTTACGTATCGTTGCATATGGAATTACGAATTTTGAAGCGAATTTTGAGCACTTTTATTCGGCGCCAGGAACGCTGCAGATGTTGAGAAAATTTTAAATACAAAAGGAAAATTATAAATGCCAAAGCAGTAACTTCTTTTCTGTTGAAGGATGAAGTTAAAATTCGTTTAATAGAGATTTAATTATATTTTCTTCGTGCGACCAACGTGGAGTTCTTCATTAAGGACTTCTTCCCGAAGTGTAGACAGTGCGTATGCAGTTTTTATGCGACCGTGTAACGACGATCGCACGAGTGACAGCGCTGTAAATACAAAATTTAATAGCTTTTAACAGTCCGTGACATCGGTAAACCATTAAATTTTGTATTTAAAGCTTTTGCAATATTTCGTACGGTTTCAGATAGGCCAACTTCGTGTCAAAAGAAAAATATTTCAGAAGCATAAAAGGAACGTACGTTCGCATTCTACGAGAACAAATTTTTCGTACATATACTTCGCTCGAAATAAATTTGTAAAAGCTCATAAATAATTCCACCCCTAAAACCTGTTTAATTTCTTAATTGATGCACTTGTCACTATTTCTTTGTACTGCAAAGTCAACGTCCTGTATCGTTTATATCCTCAAAGTATATTCTTACCCTATCCCCAATATCTGTCCATCTATCTGCCAATCCATCTATTTTCGTCTCTGAGATAAATATCCTCTCCAGATTCGTCTCAGTTTAGTGCACAGACAGGTTCCACATCGTGCTAAATTCGGCAAATCTAACGGAAGTTCTAATGCTGCCGTCGAGCTTCGCAATTAGCTCGTAAATAGATGCGGAACGATCCAGCGCTGTCGGTACACAGTCGCGTAAAAATTGCATACGCACGGTCTAGACTTCGGGAAGAAGTCCTTAATGAAGAACTCCGCGTTGGTCGCACGAAGAAAATATAATTAAAGCTGACTGTAATGAATTTTAAATTATCCTTCGACAGAAAAGAAATTACTGCTTTGGTATTTATAATACTCTCTCTCTCTCTAAAGGGTAAGTGAACAGATCTGCAAAGCTATTAGAAAATTCCCTATAACGACGTCGCATATTTTGGGACCCTCTACGCGCAGGATCGCACGAGTCACGACGCCTAGTCGTATCGACACGATCGAAAACAATTTCGAACAAACGAATCGCTCGTTGACCACAGGCTACGATGCACGCGTACTATTTCAAAGCGTGCCTGGAACTGTTGTCCAACTGCGAAACGAATCACGGTCGTAATTAGCTAATTAATGGCACCGAAGATAATTGCTGGACTGGCCTACGCGATATTTGTTGGGTAGGCGGTCGATAGGCTCACCCTAAATAAACTCGAACCATTTCGCGCGATTCGATATGTCCGTTTAATTACGTGGAAAGACTGCCACGAGTAGCGAAATCCGCTCTTCGTCATCCGTGTCATCGATCAGCCAGTCGCGAATGCTTGGAACAGAGGAAACGGACGCAGAAAGACTGCGAGAAGTCTGCGAGTTAATCGAGAATGCTTCAGAGCTGGGTTAAAGAGGTGGCGGGAGGAAAGAGGGGTCCCTGTTGGTAAGCTATGCTACTCTGTCGTTAAGACAGTGGTCTGCGTCGACAAGATGGCGTACTCTGTCGATAAAAATCGGTAACGTAGAGCATTTCGTCAATAAAGTAGATTAGTAGATCGTACTATCGTTATTGTAGACCGATCTCTTAACTGGTGACTTTCTCCTAACACATTACGAATCACTGACCGAGTATTCATGCAGTGTTCATCGCCACATGATAAATACGTATACATATAACTTCTTTTATTATACTTTCTTGATTTGGTTCCCAAGCACTTCGCAACGTCACCGACATCTTGCCAACGGCTCTGTGATTCAATGTGATTCGATTTCTGGCCAGAAAATGAGCAACTGAAATTGTACGAGCTAACTGTCAATCGGTCTTATATCTTCACTATTTTATGGATCTTCTTTGCAATGACAAAGTTATTCAGTTAGCATTTCTACTGGATTCGACTAAACTCAAAATACTTCAACAGCTGGCGTAACCAACGAGTTTACGAACTATCAGAATTGTTACGTTCGTAGTTAATGGTTAATTCCGAACTGGTACATCTATTTGCGTTAGCTCGTACCGAACATTTATCTTTGGCGATGTCCAGACAGGCGGATCGTAGAACGAAAAACGATGCTTGCTCGAGAGAAAGCGGAAATGCGACAGGTGGTTGGCGGAGAAGGGCGAAATACATTCAATTAAGCGACTTCCGGTGTCACGTGCCAGCTGTAATTAACGACGAGCAACTCTTCTGGATGTGTGTAACGAATGAGAACACCTTTAGTGTCCTTTTTCCTTATTATTCAAATATAAGTCCCTCTGAACTTATTATTTGATCGTAACTGCTATACAAGATAGTTTTAAGTGTGACGATTTTATGGTTCTCTGCTATTCATCCGAAGTCACTTGTAGTCCTCTGCGGTACCATGTTGATCCTTTAGATTCAAAGATCTTCAACAGGTCTGAAGAGTAGAGGCTACTGTTTCTCTGATAACATCTGATAGCAAATGAAGCAATGTACTCGAATTAAAATTTATTCTTCTATATTGCATATTTTCCATGTCAACAATTCTCCAAAAGTGGCCTGTTTCTTTTTACAGTCGAGATAGTTGGTCACCTTTGAGAATGAATTCCAAGGCAATCATTTCCCAATTAATAATGTGACAAACGTGAATTGTTCCTGCCGGTACCCTCTTGGTTTTCATGGTGACAGCTCGCGGTTGACTTTTCCTGGAGTTAATTGTTCGCACTCGCCTCGAATATCCTTTAAAAGCTGGTCACGCTCGAACGTACGACGTAGAAGAATGGCGCGCTCCTGTCTCCGAAGCGATTCATTAGACTAATTGGTGGACTAACGAGAACTCGAACAAATTATCGCCAGAGGAATGCACCAATTTTTCGAAGCACCAGATACGCCTCTGCTGAACGGAACAATCCCCGTTGATTTCTTTAATCAAAGAAGCAAAGCTTTTTTCCGAGCAATCGGACAGTTGTCCCGTGTTAAATTGAAACGAAGTACAACAAAATGTCCGCTGATTTATTTTCTTATTTTTCAGCGAGCAAGGATAGATGAGGTATCGCGACTGTTTTCCACAAGTTTGATTAAACGAGTGACTTTGTTTAAGAGTTAGTTATTTCGATTATGAAGTTCGCAGTCTCTGAATAATACTCTTGGGTGGTCGAGTGTTTGTTGCAGTCGGATCGCTTCAGTTGCAAAACAAACGTAGATCTTGAAAAATGACCGTTTGCCAAACGGCGTTGCCATTTTAAGCACACATAAAAAATCTTTTCTCAATCTTCAAGATACATACAAATATCGTGCAGAAGGGGAAGTCTTAACTTGCACTCGTTCCCTTGTAATTAATTTCCAAAGAAGACTTGTATTATGAAAAGGTCACAGCCCTAGGGATTCTCTATCACTGTATCTCTACGATTATGTGGAATTTAAACATGAAATAAACTGTGGAAGGGAGTAAATCGTGTAATATATTAAACGCGACGTCACTGACAATGGGATCCAGATAAAAAGACGTGAACGTGCAGGTTCTGTGATTAGGAGAGAAGCTCGGTCGTGGGTGCGACCAGAAAATGGAAGCAGAGATCAAGATCGCGTTACGCCAGCTAGGAAAGTTTCGAAGCTCGAGACTGGAGTTATAATTCCCTGGTCAATCTCCGACTTTGTAATCGCTCTATTCCCTTAACGAGACTGACCAGATGAACCCACGTAGCCGCGAACCAGCGAAACTACAAATTGCTACAGCCACGGCGGCCATCTTTAGCAGGTATCGACGCCTTCCGCGTTTTCGAAGTATTTCGAGTAAGTTGAAATCCAAATTTCGGTAGTTCGAGGGAAAAAATTAGTCTATTCCATGACTAAAAACTTGAGCACAGGTATGGCGCATGTCAAAGGACGCTGCGTCGATATTCTTACGATAGGATTGTGTGATAAGATGGATGTTCGATATTTATGCCTGAAATTTACATTTTAATTTGATTAGCATTACCTGCTGGCTCAGCCTGTTGATAGATTAATTAATATTGTTGCGCCGGGGAGTGATACATCGCGGAGTACCCGTTATATTAGTCAGGATTTATAAACAAACAGGAATTCAAAGGTTTATTTACAGCAGGTCAAGAATATCGGCACATCCGAACTGTACGAGATCTCTCGCTAAATTGTCCACAGAAATAATTGCCTGGCGAAATTAATGTTTGTTAATAGGGATTGATAATACAGACTTTCTCAGTGTCTAAATCAAATTTCTTTTTCCTGTTCGATTGCCATTCTCTCGTGTTGCAGTTAGCGGCGTGGACTCTATTAAAGGACTTTTAGTCTTTCCCCTCGCCTTTGTCACGCTTACGCGTAACGAAACATCCCTACAGACGATCGAAGTGTCGCATTGACGAAAGTTAAACGTACTTCCTGAGAAGTCTTTTCTTCCGATGCGGTAGGCGACGCTAATTAAAGTAGCGAACGTCGCTAACGCCTAACGAGACGGAGACGCCCCGACACACGAACCGCCTAACTGAAAGACATCCGAACCGCCAGTAGACGCAGTCAAACGCAAGAATGATTCTCTGCCTTCCCGTTAATCCTTCGACTGTTATTGTTAGCGAGTAACATTTTCAACAAGGAATAATCAAAACTCAAGCTAGCAAATAAACATTTACCGCGTTATCTCTTCTAAAACGTATTGAATATTGCCACTTTATGTATGCCATAAAGTCACGAAAATATGAATATGTTAGTACGATAACGTTTAAGATGCCTATGCTTGTGATTTCGATAAAACTTGTATAATTCTGACCTAATCGAGATGAAATTTGTTTTCGGCTGCTCTTTATGCTGCAACGGAGAATGTAGGGCACTTGAGTAGAGCTTTTAAGAACATTCGCTGTAACTGCGATTATGTTAGCTATACGTTCTCGCAACGTTCAAAATGCCTGTGTTTGTGATTTCGCTAAAACTTGTATAATTCTGACCTAATCGAGATGAAATTTGTTTTCGGCTGATCTTTATGCTGCAACGGAGAATGTAGGGCACTTGAGTAGAGCTTTTAAGAACATTCGCTGTAATTGTGATCATGTTAGCTATGCGTTTGTGACTTCCCTAAAACTCCTACTATATTTTTCCCAGTTTAGCTGAAATTTTCTTTAGTTACTTCTCATGTTTCGACAGAAAGCATATGCCACTTGATTCGTTATAATTAACAACACGAGCTTCATAAACCGTATGTTTGTGACCTCCCTGTAACTACTGCTGTAATTCTCTCAATTTAGCTGAAATTTTGTATGGTTACTTCTCGTGTTTCGATAGAAAATATATCCCACTTGATTCATTATAATTAACAACGCGAGCTTCATAAACCGTATGTTTGTGACCTCCCTGTGACTACTGCTATATTTTTCCCAATTTAGCTGAAATTTTATTTGGTTACTTCCTATATTTCGACAGAAAACATATGCCACTTGATGCATTGTAATTCGCAAGCTTCATAAACCGTATGTTTGTGACCTCCCTGTAACTACTACTATA
>NW_026534333.1:11550434-11564728 GCF_026225885.1 Hylaeus anthracinus | reverse complement strand
TAACTACTACTATATTTCTCCCAGTTTAGCTGAAATTTTCTTTAGTTACTTCTCATGTTTCGATAGAAAATACATCCCACTTGATTCGTTATATTAACAACACGAGCATCGTAATCCGTATGTTTGTGACCTCCCTGTAACTACTACTATATTTCTCCAATGAAAATGAAACTTTTCTCAACCGCCCTCACGGAAGGTTATGAGTACAAAGAAGCTGTACGATCATTCCCAACCATAGACGCACGAGGGTCCTGAATCCCGAGTGTAAAAGCTCGCGTCTGTGTCGCAGGATCAACCCGCGGTTTCGAGAATTCTCGCAGCGCGCCTGCGTCGCTTCAAGCACGCGTACACGCTAAAGTATATAGGTGAGCTGTTACCGTTCTAGGCGTCACATTGTATCCTCGAGCACGTCCTTTCGTCTTTCTGGTATTAACCCGCGTGCCAGTATCCACGTTCCGACCACGACCACGAGTTCCCTCGCAGCGAAATTCGAAATCAACGCCAAGTCGTTAACAACTCCTGAACGTACGAGCGATCTGTACTTTCGAGGGCGACGAAAGTCGAGATAATCGAGGAGGAAAGGATCGCAGAGTCGTTTGGATCGCGTTTGGAAGAGGATCCAGAGGCTCCTCTGGAGGAGCAGTGGTGCGAAGACCGGTAAGGACCTCGAAGAGGAAGGAGTTGAACCCTTGGAGCCGCGTACGCGGATGCTGTAAGCGGACAAGAATCTTACGAATTCCAAGTAGAGAAGAAAGGCCAGAGAGATGGGGAACGGAGTGATTCCACTGGTGGTGGTGGCCATGGTGCCCATCATCGCTGGTACCATTGGCCAGCGTGCTCTCGGCAAGAGGAGCATCCAAGGGAACCTCGACTTTCCAGACTATGCTACCAAGTACGACGAGTATCCGGTGAGTAATCACTCGAACTAACTAATCACTCGTTTCTATGTAGTTCGACATTTTTATCAACCTTTTGTCTTCTCCGTTGCATAACGTGTTTCTAATTCAATACATGATGGATACCATTGCTAGAAAGTTAACAAAAGCAAGATTTGCACATGTGTTTTCATGTAGGAACGTCTTCAGAGATTCTCAGTATGTTAATAAATTAACAAGTTGCCACTTATTAATTTATTCATGGATGTATGAATAAGCAAGAAATAACCTCCTCCTTGAAGTTGTGAAACGTGTTATTTGATAAAAGTGGACAGAATTTGATTAAAATAATGGATAACAAATAAAACCGATGCAATACAAGCTACCTTATAATCGTAACGCTTGTTTGTTGAAACAATGAACTTTTTGTATGTTAATTTAAATTTATATTAATCAAGGTATTTCGTTAGATAAAACTATCAAAATGATTCGAAGTTCTGCTGTAGCTCGACTAAAAAACAACAATTTCTATGTGAATTTTAATAATCACAATTTTAATAATTATCATTTATTCGAACGTGTGTTGTTCTCGTAAAGAAATAGTCAGTTACAAACGTTGTTGTTTAAAATGTATCTGTGATGTAAAAACACGCTGTTACGTTATCCATGATGTTTGGAAGTGGCACAGTTTGGTGTTTAGCAGGAGTAAAGCTGTGGGATGGGACACAAAGAGAAACAAATATTGAAAATTGTTGAAATGGCGATACTATAAAGAGAGATAACAGAGTTGTACATAGAGAAGGGAAACACTCTTTTTAATAGAAATTGAGTGACTACAAATATGCTGTTCGTGGTCCTGATCGTTAAAATACAATTGCCGAAACGCACATTCCCTGGCTGTAAAAATTATTCGAACCTTGATCAGTATTTAACGATCAATATGACGAAGATGATTAACAAAAACCTGTGTCAAATTTGGAAATTAATTTCAAGGAAATAAATACAAGTCTTCGTTATTATAGGATAACGGGATAAATGTCGGTATTCAAGGAAACAACAAAATTGTATTCGAATATCATTACACGAATATAATTACTAAATACATAAGTGAATTAACAACTATATAGATAGATTAATATTTCAGTAATGATATTGCAAATCATAAGAGTAATAATATTCGTATCGAGTAACAATATTCAACTAGCGATACTGCAAAAATAAAGTTCCTATACAAGTACTCCAATAGCTATTCGAATTCTCGATAGTCGAAGAATTAATTTATTCTAGCAAGCTCAGTGCTAGCTCAAACTGCATCGAATACGAATTATAATTATTACTATCCTGTATCTATATCATGGAGTAGTTTTGGGGAGTCTAAGAAAATTCTGGAATGAAACCACTCTGGGTTTTCGAGCACCCTTCGAATATTGCGCTTTTGTCTGACGTCGACAGGCGTTAACCACTGGACGAGATACGACTCACGATCAACAAGTAGCATTACGCATTTCCGGTGAACGCCTCTGGGAAACGAGTCTCGGAGGGTTCCTGCGAGCTTCGCCCTCCGTTTACTGTCACTTTCATGAAATAGTCTCTGACCCTTTTTAATCCGCGCGATGTTCTGTAACAAAGTCGCCCCTAATTAATTCTCATCTTAGCTAACAGATTTTGTTATGTAAGCTTCTACGTAATTTATGTAATGAAGGTAAACCTTAGCGTTCAGTATCTACCGAATAGCACTTGTTTGTTGGCTAATCGATAAAGGAATTATACTTGTGAAAATATTTTCGATTTCTTGAGAACAAATGAATTAAAATTTGTCTAAAGTTTAATATTATTTAAGCCTGGAGCCTTTCACTAGCAAATGTTAAATACTATCTCCTGATTTTGATTAGACTCTTTCGGTTGGATTATATTAATCATGACAAAGGAAAAATGAAGAAATTGATGAAGTTCGATATACAGAGTATTATCTGACACTTGAACTCACAGACTAAAATTTACGCAATCTTAAATTTAACAATATAACGACTTGCTAATACGTAAAATTTAATACCTTATTGATTTGTGAAAAGTGATACGTCAATAATCTGTCATCGACAATTTAATAATTTAGTAATGCGTTATTTGAAATTTAATAATATAATAATTTATTAATTCATCGAGAATTTAATTATTCGATTTGCTCGTGAAATTTTTCTTAATAAAATTGCATCAACGCTGGCCAATTCTTTCCAAATATACTAACCTACATAAATACTAATTCTTCATTTTATTTTTGTGCTTAACTGAGTAGCCAAATAAAATTTAGAAAAAGAACAACAACGAAAGTAAGTCAATCGAAAATAGCGAGATGAACGTTTTGAACAGCTTTACAGGGTTTCCAATGTACGCCCATCTTCTGTTCGAGAACAAAAGAAAACGAATGGACTTTCGAAAGTCCGTTTCATCCTTCCTGTATCGTTCACGCAAAGAGGTGTCATTTGCACCGTGATCCCAGCTCAAGGGAATCGATTTCGCGCGTATTTTCGCGGCTTCGAGTTCTGGAACGCGACGAATGTCGATTCGACATTTTCTCGACACATGAAAACGCGAAAGAAAAATCTATGGCTTTGATCCGTGTAACGACACACCTCTTGGAAATGTCAGAAGCTTGTAGCATCGCGTCAAAGTCCAATTTTAGCATTTCGTTGTCTTCCGATTTCTCGTGTTTCAGATTTCGTCTCGTTTAGATTCAAAACGCCGAAGAGAATCGTTTAGTTACGTAGCTGTAGGACAAAATGAGTCTCATAATAGACGATCGTCTTTGTACGTCAAAGATGGCGATAAACCCACGACGACTACGATTGGGGGATCATTTTTCTTGCATGCCAACAGTAAACTTTCTTATTTCGTTACTTTGGAGATTTATTTTTTTTTTACATTTCAACTGTACTCGTGTACTATTTAGTTACACATTTGTGAGACAAAATAACGATCTAGACGAGCTCTTTATAGATCAAAGGCGTCGATAGCGCCTGGATTAGTTCGATTGATTCTTTCACCTGCCAACGGTAGCATGTTCGACGTACGACTTGATCGTGAGCGTCGTTAGGGGCCGCCTCCATTGAAATCGTAACCAATTTAAAAGGTTTTCACGAAGAAACGGGAATCCTTGGCAATAACAAAGTACTGTGACGTTGTCGGTCGCATTTTTGGGGCAGCTTTATTATCTCTGTGTTAATGGCATCCGCGAAAGCATCGAAGGGGATAAATCTGACAAAAAGTCGCCGTTTGTTCTCGACCCCCTGGCAAACACGGAGACAAGCTCGCGTCTCGTAATCGCGCCCATAGAATATTCAATTCTCCGTCGACGTTATTATAGCGTCCTGCAACTTGTATTCCGTTCCATCTGGCATTCTTAAAATTACGTTCGTCTCAAATTTCTTTATTGCAGAGTCTACCTGTTCCATCGCGAGATTCCCTTGTTTCACGGTAAATGAGGGCGTAAGGGGAGTATTTCGTAATGTATTCTCTTTCTTCGTCCTGGTGGTTGCTATAATAAAAGCTAGTAAGGAAGCTAGATGCTCCAGGAAGGAATATTTCAGATATAATTCACGGCTCGAAACGATTATTTCGCATCAATTGGCGCACACGTTTCATTGGAAGCTAAAAATAAATTGTATAGTGATTAAACAAAGTGGTGGCACACCTTCTTCTTCTGTAATATCTTCACAGCCCGATATAAAAGGGGGCCAATACTATCATACATGTATTTAATATATACTGTATACTATAATACAATACTATAATATATGTATTTCGGATCACTGTATGTGTCCGTGAGTTTTCTATGACTCCTACTTTGTTCGACTCGGATAAAATTTTGTTCGCTTCCTCCTTGTGTTTCGATGGAAAATATAGACTACTCAATTTAGAGAAATGTTAGGTCGTCCCACAAGTCCGTGCCACTTATTCTTCTGCCACTCAAATGAATATATGAAGTATACCTTTAAGTCTTCTAAGAAAAGGTAATCTCTCTCGTTTTACAATATTTTATAGTGACTGTCATTATACAGTCACTGTAGTGTTTTTCATTTCTGTAGTGTTTTTTTTTTATTAAATATTGGCCCAGTCTAAAGTACGTATTACTAAACAGTGTAAAACTTGGAATATTAGTCTACGCTGTACAAAACAATTTATTCCTCCAACGATAAAAATAATACAGGGAACATATACTATCACAGTTGTTAAAGTTCCAATGATCAATGGAAAGAGATTTTAAGAAACATCGAGTTGAGTGAATCTGAAATAATAAGGCTTGAAAATAAGCTTCAAAACGATGGTCCTAGGGAACATTTCTTGAAAATGAACGAATTGAAGGGTCCACGACCCTCCCTCGGTCTCCAGAAGACATGTACATCTCCAAACCTTTCTGCTATTTCTTCCTGAATTTATTATTTGTACTACGCAGAATATTATATAGCTGTAAACAATCCAACTACTTGAGCAGTGATTCGTCACTTATAAATTACTCCTAGAATTAAATACTGAAGTTAATTACAACCAATAATTATTCAATTAATTACCCTTACGGTTGAACCTGATAGTCATAATCGATTTAACCGCAGGCCACGTTTATAATCCGCAATCGTAAGCGATTTACCATCTTCTTTCTACATTTCTTTCAATTACCAAACCCATCGATTCAGCCACAATCAAAAACTAATCACACAGCGATTAATAATTAACGACTTAATCATGCCCGATGCATAAATTCGCTTTGATTGTTTGCGTCACTTATCAACCACGATTACACGGCGATGACAATCGTTAGCGGCTTGATTACAGAGCAGGCATAATCGTTAATCATTGATCATTATACGCTTTGTACACCAGCGTAATCGTAAACCAACACAGAAAGAGGATTTACCGATTAAATTGTTCCTTTCCCTCGCGATAAATACGAATTCTGAACCGTGTTTCCTACCGCGCAGACCGACATGGTGCATTGTTACAACAATGCAATCTCCTGTTCGTATTTTTACCCGTGTCACTCCGATGGGCGCACCATCGACCTGTACCGCGATTACTGTCAAACATTTCACCGTTGAAATGCGAATCACGAAGTTCCCCGACTATTTCTTGCGTTTTTTGACGAGGAAGAATTGGCAACTGTATTAGAAGTAGATTCCACTGGAAGTAGATCATTTGCTTGTCTCCTTTAATTGTAATAGCACCAGGTAAGGATTTGGGTGGAATACGTTGCAAGGCATTGCATCTGGTCAGTCTGATGATTATTTTCTAAATTCTCAAACTCGATGATGTCTTTTTTTCGTGCTTTGTAACCTTTGTATAGGTAATGTCATCTAGCTAGTACAATTATAATGTTTCACTATTTATATAGTATCCACACAGTCTCTGTAATTTCTACAGTCTCTGTATCTTTGATATTTCGTATAGTCTGCGTAATAACATAATTAAAAATAGCGTTTCCCCAGTTCGAAGATCGAATTAGAAAGTTATAATTACCGACGAGCAACGAGCCCGAGCGCGTCGAATCAAGACGGAATCGAGTCCTCGCAGCGCGGATTTCGACAACTCATTAATTGTCCAAGTACGTTCGCCGATCGTTGGGATCGATCGATTCTCGTCAGAATGCTCGGCCATTTTCACCGCGTCGCTCTTGCGAACAGTCCTGAAATCGTTCTCGATTAATAAGTCCGGTACTTGACAGCTCGTTCTCGTACTCGCGAACCAACTCCGGTAAAATGGAAACTGTTTCGCTGCTTTCCAGAAATGAGAATGTAATTTCGACGACTCGTCTCCGTCGCCTCGGTTGCAGTTAGTGGAGGAACATTCGCGGTAGAGCGAGGTGATTAATAATTTATCAAATTCGTCTGATTTCGTTTGGCCTTCGTCCAAAGATAGACTGACTATTTTCGTTATCTTTCATGGATTTTCTAATTATTTCCGGTCGGGTTAAGATTCTGAAATTAATATTAATATTCTTTAAGTCTCAACACGAATGTTTAATATGGAATCAATATTTATTTACCTATTATCGTTACTTTATGTATCGTACACTTTATCGCAGAAGCATGCCATTGCAAACTTGTATAAAAAAAAAAAGAAAATGTATAATTTCGTATTGATCTACTTGTTCACAAAATAAAATGTTAAAACAGGTTGAATTAAAATAATTTCATTTTTAAACCATTAGTGTATTATGAACAATGTCAATATGCTCGAAAGGTCGATTAGAAATACTTAAAGATTCGTATTAAATACATGTTTTACATGAATAAATCATGAATAAATCATGAATAAATCATTTGTTACCGAATTAATCACGTCTGGGTTTTCCCTGGGAGATAAGACACGACCGACTCCAGCGCCTATTAATCATCTTTCCGCGCAGCTTTCCGTTAATTACCAATTAATCACGTCAATGATACCGTTTGATCGACGATCTCTGCTGCGACGTCAGACGTCGACCTCCTTAACGGAGTGAAGTTACGTTTGACAGTAGTGACGGGACCAATCCAATGACACATTCCCTAATACACTCCTTAATCAATCTCCTAGCATTGCGTCGATCTATCACACAGATATCGAAATCAGCTGAAATTGGTATTGGTATTGGTATGATGTACTTGTTGACATTTCTAGTAAGATCGATTCTGTACAGACTGGGGCTGGTACTATACGAATAATCGAATAGCCGAGTATGGAACTCGAGTAGAACTTGAATAGGCGAGAATCGTACTTAAATAGAGATCGAGGAGTCGAATATTACGTTTCCATATAATTTGAATAATTATAGATTTCAATGGCATTTGAGCAATCATATATAATATTTGAATAGAATGTAACTATTCAAGTATCCTAATAGTACTCGAACAAAATGTCCACCGAGTAATCGTATCAGCGAACTATTCGAGTACACACACATTCATCGAGTGATCCTAGCCTTAATTTCAACCCGTTCAACCGTTGTATACGAGTCACGTCGGTTGATAATGCCCTCTCTTTCAGCGAAGATCGCCAAGCTATTCTTCTTCGTTATGGAGTTAATAAGGTCACGTTGTAGGTCCGTTTGGTGCACGGCATGGGACCAGAGTTCGGATTAATTAACGCCTCCGATCTTCTGACGCAATCAATATCCACGCCGAACGATATTTCGTTCCGGTTACGCATCGTTTTATTAACCCATCGACGCGTCCACCTTTTTTTTTTCTCGCATTTTTACGAATTTTTTTCGGCGTTAAAATTGGCCCCATATCGCTGCGTGAGCCAAGATGATTACGCGAATTTCCACGAGGCTCTGCAAATTTGATACGCACCCCGGCTCGTATTCCGATTCGTCGTCGTTGATCGAAAACTAAGTTACGGACTTTTTCGGGTTGATGTGCTTTATGTACTTTCTCGGTAGGCATTACTTTATATTTTATTGCTGCGATACGCGTAGTTTATTTAATAAATCTACGCCTGTTGTTGTTCGATGGCGAACTATCCCGCCAAGGAAAGAGTTAAGGCCACCCACTGACATCTCCGGCGTTGAAATCTCTGGAAAGATGTCGCGTCAAACCTACGGATCTCCACTGGAAACTCAATTACTCCAGTATTTGAATAACAGAATTTCCCGATTAAAATTTCCCGATTAGAATTTCCTGATGTATTGTATTGGTGTAATGTGCTGTTTTGTAAAACGAAACAAATAAGTCTTGTTCGCCGTGTCACTCTTTATTCGTTGATAAAACTATCGAAAACGTGTGAGCTTTACCAATCTATAATGAAATTTAAGAAAGTGAGCGTGTTTCATTTATAAGAATGCGAAGTCATACAACTTGACTGTAACACCTAATGTACCAATCATACATTTGTTTATTTCTTATGAATCGAGTATTTACGTTCATTAATTCGTTCTTGTTTCTCATTACTTTTATTACGTATCTCTCTCTCTATGATTCTCTGACATCTTCATCAAGGATTTCAATAGTTCTATTGAGACAGACCGAACCCGCCTTATTAAGTCGGGTACCTCGGAATCGCTGAACCCGTACTGTAGCTACAACAACCAAATGTAGCTACAGTCCCTGAGGCTCTTCGAAAACGAATTCATCATGAGATCTCCACGTCTACCCTGCAGGAGTAACTTTTATAGAGATCACGTGTTCGAGGTAGAAAGATTATTCAATGACAGAGCAACCATATTGAAACTAATAGAACTATGGCATCGATAAAAGGTAAAGACAGAATGACAACAAAACTCAATATGTGTGCTTCGTGACATTTTCGATGGGTGAACGATGTCTATGCAGCGATAAGAATTCACGGCACGACGCGTATTGTTTCTTGTCATTAGAGAAACGATGCGACGGAACGACGAGCACTTTTTCTCGTTTACCGCACGCACGTAGAACGAGGAAAACAGAGGGTGTATCATAACACGTGACTAACGGGTGACGTCATAACAGAATTTTCGAACGTGTGAAAGTCCTCCTTTATATTATAGATTAGGTAACTGTACTCGTTTATACCCATTCAAGTATATTTTACTGCATTTGTTCGTATAGATTAAAATTCTGCAATACCTCCAATTTGTTATCAATTTTAATTCAATAGGATTTACCATAGACACCCAGCGAGGATCATGACCAGATTGTCGAAAGTTTCTGATATATTGCAAATCATTTCTTTCGAGAAACAAGGGTTTATATAAAGTCTGTTAATTGATTACAACACGCGGCTATCGGGTGACGTGGTAACAGAATTTTCGTAAGTGTGAAATTAGTTTATACTCGATCAAATATATTTTTCGTCGTAAAGTATATTAAAATGCACAATTCCTTCAATTTATTATCGAATTTTATTTAATAGAACCTATCATAGACTCCCACCGAGAACCATGACTAGATTGTCAAAACTTTCAATCGGAATAAAGCTACTGATATATTGCAAATAATTTCTTTCGATCAACGAGCGTTTGTACGAATCATGTTAATTGATTGTGGTCGTAACAGTTTGCAGTATTATACACTCGTAGCGCCAGAATCGTGTTAGTACGCGACGTGGCAGTAATGATAATTTTATCGTGTTACGCGTTTTATTCATCACCGTTCGTAAGCGAATAAACAAATACCCAATCGTCGTTCGAGAAATGCGTCGTCCAATCATGGTTAGACCGAGCGTCTCCATTCGCAAATAATTCTTCCTCGTCGCCGCGACGAATCGATTTAACGATGATTAAAGCCGCGCCGTTAGTTTTTATTAGTCGACGCATAAAACCTATTGTCGCAAACTCGACTACGAAAAGGTGGACTACATGGTGGATGAAGGTGCTTAAATTGCGTCAATTTTCTGTTTAATTGTAATATATCGGATAAACAAATCGAGAAATTTTATTTATCATTTTGTACTCGAAGATATTTTTTATTTATCATTTTGTACTCGAAGATATTTTTTATTAAATTGCCAACATATTTCAGTCAGTTAATAAACGTTTATTTTAATAATTATTTTGTGTTTATTGAAAGATACGGTGAAGAAAGAAATTTCTCTTCGAACAAAATTTTGACGTTAGTGATCTATTTAATCTATTTAATCTATTTAACTATTTAACGTTATTTGATCTATTTAACTTGTAAAATGTTGTCATCGACCCTAGACTTAGATATTTAATTATTACTTGTAATACCTCGTGGATAATTTGTACTAAATAACGCGAATAATGTTATTGTACTTGTTTGAACTAGACTGCCATCTAAATTACACAACCGTACGACACCCCTTGACGGATTACGCGTAATCCATACGAATCCAACCAATCATCGAGCAACCAGCACCGAGCAAGTTCTTGCTCCAAGCCAGCGTCACGATTTGTCTCTACTTCGTTTACTAACTTTTTTTCTCGTTCGACGTTGCTTCCCTTTACACGAACGCTTGACACGAACTTTGTTTTGTTTTCATTCTGCGACGTCACAAATCTTACGAACGGTTCACTTCGATCCCTCGCGAGACGAACGTTACAGGACATAAATTCTTCCTCGATTACTCCCACGCGTCTTTTCCTCTTCCGCTACCACCCTTCCTCTAACGCGTATTTATTACCTGGAGCATCTGCCTTGTGGCGCCACGAGCCCTCTGAACGCTCGCCAATTAATGCTTCATCACGCCCCCGTCAGCTGTTTGTACAAAAAATGTACAAACTTTTGGTCTCGCGAAGAACTCGCGTCTTCGTCTTTCCTCGAGAGAAGCCTGGTAAAATTCCGGAACATAAATACTTTGCGTACTATTTGAAATTAGCGCAATCCTCCGTTAATCACGACGAACAGCTGAGGTATTTGCACGAAAATGATTACTTAGGGGATCTTTTCGCGAACTACGCTATTCGTAAAATTCCCTTACAAACTGTATCAATCGTGGAAATCCTATTGTATTCGAGAAGTTCCTTCAAGGAGTCCTAATCCTCATCTAATTCTCTAAATTGTCCTAATCTTCCTTTAACAATTTTCATTTTTATTCTCAGCTATGACCAATAATAATTGACATGGAACGTACGCGTATCTATCAATTTTCGCTCTAATATTTTACATGTAGACTACGGATATTTATGCATTTATGGCAAGCAGAATTGTCGAAATATGCATAAGAATCTGGACAATTTCAAAGCTACGCAATATATCAACAATAATATACAATTTATACCGCCCTTTCGTTCAAGTTTAAATTCTTTTCCTGTGCCTGAATAATCATCGTATCGAGCATGCAATCTTCTTCGCGATTTATTCGCGACGCGACGAGAATCGCTGCGGTATCGAGACCAATGCACGTAGTCGCTTTATCGAAAAATATGGACGTGTTTTTTGAATTCGTCGACCGCACGATCACTTTGTTTTCGTTTCTATTGGTAATATAGCTGAAAGGAATAGTTAGTCGATCCGTATGCGCCACGCCCCCTCCCCCCGCGCCAAATGGAATTAAAAGTTCTAACGCTTCGAAAAATAACAATATATACGCAGTATCATGCGAAATATTTTTATCAAAACGTTCATTGAATATGTAGCATCGAATCCTTTTTCTGCGATCCATTGTCCGTGGAATACATAATGATAAGTATCATTTTATGGTAGATAAAAAAGTGCCAAGTTATTTTTAACGTGAGAAACGATTGAACGCAATTAATTACGGTACGTGGCTGACTTTATTTGGACGAGAGTTGCGTTTCGTGACTGTGATTCTAATTTAATTTTCAAATCTAAGCAAATCTAAGTGAAGGAAACCGGATTTTCCTTTATATATTCATCGCGTCGTTGATAGTTCTGGCGTTTAACATAATTGAAAATGGCCGTTGCGTGGGCCGAGTGAAACTTAAGACCCCGTCAACGCAGTCATTTTCCCTGAAACAATGATCAGAGGCGTTTCCAATTTCCTCGAACCCAATTTAATTTCCCCAAGCCGCGAAGATTCCCCTGAACGTTCCGTCCGATTAGAAGGCTGACGTATAATCAATCGGTTTTTCTTGGTCGAACGCGAAACCTGACACGATGTCGTCGACCAAAAGAGATAAACAAAAGCTGCTGTTGGTTTAAATAAGTTCGAGGTCCGTGTCCATCAATGTTAACCCCTTGCACCTCGAGGCCTTTTTCTCTTAGGCGAACTAACAACTCCAAACGATTCCGACTATATTAGGGAAGCGTTTTACTGGTACTTTATAACGATCGTAAATTCAAGCAAACGTATACAAATAATGCAATTTATAAAACGTACAACATATAAAACAAAATCTGTTAAATATTTTACTTTGTATTTGGTTTCTGTATAATATTTTACAAAACAATCCCCGAGATGGATTATCAGTTTGTTAGGGCATGTCTCATAATAATATGAGGTTTCTCGCCTGATTCCAGGTTTATTACGGCCATAGCAAACCTTACAGTCCCTCTTTACCTCTTTCAAAACGATATGAAGCTTTCCATTGTAGACGAGCTGTAATGTCTAAAAAATACGTATTTTAAATGCTACGTACAAATGTTGAGAAAATATATGAGAAATATAACGAGTAATATATTCTTAAAATATGTGGATGCCTACCAAAATATGAATTTTAAATACTATTCACAGACATTGAAAGGTTAACAAATGCAGCACTCCCTCGATATAACGTCACCGGTGAGATCTATTGACGTTGTTATTTCGAGGGAGAACGCTGAATACAAAACAAATTCAAATACTTTATCGTTTATCGAACGACTGCATTAAGCGTTAATAGAAATTCGATGTGAGGGGACACTGTTTAGTAAAAAAAAAAAAAGATAAACAGAAATTACACGTTCACGCGAGCCTATAGACGCAACGTTCTCCGTAACGAGGAATTACTGGCGCGTTTTCCAAGAACACCGTGACCCGTTAACTTTCTGCCATCGTACCACAATTCACGCTTCATAGACTCTTACTTTGATATATAACAGAGCTTAGACTCTGTTCGAATAATTTAGTACTCGAATGCTACGAACAAACTTCGAGTTTATCGTTAATTAAATATATAATACTCGAATAACATTGATGTACAACGTGCCTTCGCAAATGAATGAAATTGTTGGTTAAATTTAAGTCAATACCATTTGACACAGAAATTGATGTTTCAGGTCAGTCATATATCATTTGATATCCAATTCGTAGTAGATTTATCGAGTTAAACGCTTGGCAACGGGCAAAAAGAATTCGAATCGCGATATCTGGCGATCGATCCATTAATTATCGAAACGTCTAAATAAACGAGTAAATATAAATCAGTCGTCTGGGTATCGGTTCGAAGGTGGGGAAGGCACAGACGCATCGGAACGTCGCGACTCCGACGCTATAAATCGATTAATTTGCTGGTGTTTGTCCGAATCGGTCGGCGTGTGACGCTCACGGCTACTAAAATTAGCGGCAAAGAAATTGACCGGAATTAGCGTTTACCACGCGATTATTGTTCCACGATACGCGCCGCGATGAAACGATCAACGATACATCGATAGCGCGGCATTGAAATGTGCGGAGGCGCGCCGGCTACACCTCCCCGACAATTAAATCCATTCTGGCGCGACGAATGGATGCGTAATTGTCCTCAGTTCGCGTTTTCGCCAGCGCGCCGGCAAATGCCGGCCGTGTTCACTGGTGGGCGAGCTTCATTATCATCCCACTCGCGAAAATGTGGCGATGATATCTTCTGACGGAAACGGAAGTCGTCGCGGTTCAAAACTGTGATCGCTGACGTACAACTCGAGGGAATTCCCCTCGTTGCTCGTGACGACCATTGTATTATTCGGGATTATTTAATTGGGAGAAAAGTACGCGACGTATCGAACTGAAACTTTTTCTCTTGGTTACTATACGAATAAAGACACTGTACGAATTTTTGCACGAAGTTGCTTCCAATAGCACATGAATCATTAT
>NW_026534333.1:11543837-11550424 GCF_026225885.1 Hylaeus anthracinus | reverse complement strand
TACGAATTTTTGCACGAAGTTGCTTCCAATAGCACATGAATCATTATATATGTTACGGTGCCGTGTGGAACGTGTCGTCGGGGATTCCCTCTTGCTCGAGCCAAAAAATGGCCAATGTTTGGGAGTTTTTTGTAGCAAAAACTACACGACATATCCAACTGAAACTTTTTGTTCTGAATAGTATATCTATGAAGACGTTACTTGAATTTTTGTATGTTATTTACTATAATAATGATAATAAACTAGTTGTTACTAACATTCCATAGCTGTAGAAAAAGTATAATCGTAATTGATTGGGATTTAATCAGCAACATTATACGAGATATATTTAATATTTTGTTCAGCTCACAAAGTCCAAGCGTCCTTTCGTTTCCCGAAGAAATTTACCGTGGCTCGTGAATGAGTCGAAGTGTCGTCCAAGTCTACAGTCTGAAAGTTAAATGAAATCCCACGTGGAAAATCTAACGTCGACTGCTTCTCTCAGTCTCTGTCCTCAAATCGCGGTTTATTGTCCCGTGCAGACAGACCATCTTCCACTCAGTTACAATTAGGGGCGAAAACAGGGGTCACCGAGCGTCACCATGATTTCCCAAAACTCTGCTTTATGACAATCGTGTGTACTATTATTCGCAACTCGACACGTAGAATATTTTCTTAAACATTAAAAATATACCACGCAAATTCTTCCAACTAATTTCGTTACACTTTTTTGCACATGGGTCACATCGCGAGGAGGTTGCCGCGAATGGTGACTCGTGTTAAAAAGATATTAAAAACATTTTCGTGTCTTTTGCTTCGATCATTGATGTCGTAGTGTAGCTATCGGAGCCTCAAATAGTTATATCTTTTAATAGAAGCATCTTAAAGAGCCTAACAATCCTTAAAATCGATTCAATTTCCAGATATACTGTTATCAATAGACTGCGGATCTTTATGCATTCATAGGAAATTTGAATGTGCAAGAAACTACAAAATGCAGACAATATGCAAGAATATAAAAAAGATTGAAAGTAAAGTTTATGTTACAATATTTGCAGAATAAAATAAATTCCTATTGAAGTTCAATTTTTGTAGCCACGTTCGCGAAGATTTTATTTTCCATATAGATCCGCAGTCTAGTTATCAAGAATTATATGAGCCACCCTGTGTACACGAGTGCGGTTGTGTCACGCAGTCTACCTCCCCAGAATTCCAAACAACTGTTTAAGAACGGCTTGGGAATTCTGGCATTGGGAAGCCACAGATCACTCTACGAATTCTTCATGAGGCATTCTTCCTGTATCGCTCAATTTCGGTAAAATGATACACGGACGCCTAAATATAAAGTAACGTTTTTGTGGGGAGGTCCGTAAACGAGCACGCGACATTAATAAGAAATTATTACCTAGGACTGAGAATCGCGGTGTAAGTCGAAGAAACAAATAATGGAGATACGTCATGATTTTCACACCCCGATAATAGTTTTTATTTGATGGAGGGCTCTTAAACATTTTCCGTTTACGACCCCATTTATGATTGCGATTTTTCTCAACCCAAAAAATATAAAATAAAGATACATAAAAATTTTGATGATTTATTGATTAGGTAATAATATATATATAATTATGGAAAAATATAGTTTTAGAATTTGTTTAAAGACATACAAAAATATAAAATTAAAAATTGCACAAAAAGTTGTACAATTGTATTCGTTATAGTTGCAAAAATTATATGCATTTAATTTTCATCGAAACTGCATTTTTTGCAACAACATAAATAAAAGTGAATATCGAAGAGAATATTAAATATTTTACATTGAAATCTGGTGACCCATAGTTTAAGGAGCCCTGATTTAGTGTAACAGTAGAGTTGGTCAACCCCCTAGAACCGAACGAAACAGAACACCCGAACACGTTCTGAATTTAAAGTTTCGTAGCCTCGCAATTAAGACCGTTCTTCGTTGAAAGATTTATTTAAAATTTACAAAATGTCCACGCGAGCAAGCTTCGTCGGTCGTCGATAGAGCGTCAGTCATCGAAAGTGGCGCTCGATCCAGTCCGTTCTCGCAGTCGCGATTCAATTATCGATAAAACCATCGACATCCACGCGTATACGATTTAATTATTGATAAGCTACGAGATCGACTCGATAGCATAATTATTCGATGCGTTTCTTCCCGCCTGGCTTCCGCCAGGAACGCGAGGCACCGTTCGACAGGACATATTTTAAAGTCACGCTGCGTGGATTGATTTTAATTAAAATTTCCAGGCACGGATCGTTCGCCGTGGGCTCGGCGATCCATTAAATACTCGCTAAAACCAGATCAGCCCTTTGTAGCTGTGGATTACGCGTCCTCCATTTGCTGGAGCAATCTCGGAACGCGTGCTCTTTGCCAGCGTCCTCCTGGACAGAACCCTTTCTTTGGATTATCGGTTATCGAGCTCCATTCAACGCGATCGTTCCACGACGACAGACTTTACAACGACGTTTGCGCATATAAACGTTCTCTCTCGTAAACGTTCTCCGCGTAATCCTCCAGCATCGAATCCTTCGTGTCCTTTGTGCCCCTGGACACCGCCTTTTTACCTGCCGAAGCTTTGTTTCGCGACTGAGGAGGATAAAAACGGAAACGTATTACTGTCGCGACGTAAACTATGGTGTTTTTGACGGGGCCGCGATTTCTACGAGGACTTTTCTATTATCGCACATTCCATACACGAGCTGTTTATTTTGAACACAGTACGAGTTACTTTTTCCAAAAAAAACGTGAGGCTATCAGAATTTAAGCAAAAATACATTTAAACAAAACAAAATTAATATATTGAGACCTACTAAGAGAAATTCTGTTAATTCGCACAACCCGAAATTATTTACAGTGAGAAAAATACAAGTATCCTGCGATGACATACGCAAATAAATATTCTCGAAAGTTGACATCAACATTTTTTAACGAAACGCGGGCCCATGAATATCTCGGTTTAAGAATGAAGCGACATACCCAATTTCCAAAATAAACGGGTTGTAAACGACATGTTGTTTTCGCGTATAAAGAAGCAATAAAAGATTTACTTCTGCACAGGCAGTTATCTTCGATAAACTGGACGTGCAAACGCGTTGTTGGCACGCTGCATGTATCCACCCATGTTCCGTGTTACAGATGCGGCACAAATTCATTGAACGGTTGTACCATTGAAAAACTGAACGAGTAAGCACCGTTGGAACATTGAACGATTGGTGAATGGGACGATTTAACGATTGTACCATTGAAAGATTGAATGACTGAACGATTGTACCGTTGGAAGAACGAACGAGCAACTGAGGGATGTCGCGATTAAACCATGCGTTGTAATGATTGCAAAAGTACCTATCGTAATGTACGCATTTAACACGTTGA
The DNA here is from genome assembly GCF_026225885.1 of Hylaeus anthracinus. NCBI lineage: Eukaryota > Metazoa > Arthropoda > Insecta > Hymenoptera > Colletidae > Hylaeus > Hylaeus anthracinus. The sequence goes on along the minus strand of NW_026534333.1, from coordinate 11,547,051 downwards.
CTGCCAGACAGATATTCTTTATAGTTTCTACTAAAATGAAACGTTATTTAAACTAATGGAGACTAATGGAGACTATAATCAAACATTTATCGTCGCATTTATTCTTGTAATTTCATCAAAATTCATGAATTTGGTTTAAATTCACTTCCTTTGATGCTTGACATTCGGAATTAATTTCGTTAGTTCTTCAGTGGAAAGCACCGTCACCCACATGTGGTGACGTGTTAAATGAGGCGAGATGAGAGAGAAGGGAAGATGGCGTTAACATTGTAATATTTAGAATCTGTTTACATGATTACAATACAGAAAAAAATAGAAGAATATACGTGTCGAATTGAATAACCTCCTCCTTTTCGAAGTCGGTTCAAACAAATTAAGTTTTATCTTGCTGCATTATGCTACGAGACTATGTAGAATGCTGTATGACGATGGAACATTCTATATTTTGCAGTATTCCGACACATAATGCCAAGATATGCCTGATTAATTAACGGTGCTATACACTACTGTAGAGTTTGGTGTCCTCGAGGTAATTTATGGTATTTTGCACACGTTTTTGGGATATTATATTTGGGTATTTTGCTGTTTCTGGGTTTAGGCTGTACTTCCTTCTTTGTAGTTCAAATCTTCTGCATTCGTACAGTAGGTGGTCAATTGTAATTTCCTTAGTGCAGGAGTCGCAGTAGGGAGGGTCCGTTTTCTTTAATAGGTGTTCATGTGTGACTTTTGCGCGTCCAATTCTTAGTCTAGTCGTTATTATTTTTTCTCTCCTGGTCATGATCCTTTGGGGTACCGTTTAGTGAAGGTCTTGTGTCGTATTGTGACTTTTTGTTCTTTTGTTGTTCCATATTTTATTCCATTCTTCTTTCGATGAGTGTTGCATTCTTGTAATCAAGTCTTGGTATGGAATTTTTATTTCTGTATTTGGAGTCATGGTTGTTTGCCACTTCTCTTGCAATCAGGTCTGCTTTTTCGTTGCCAGTAATGCCTTGGTGGAACGGTATCCAGGTAACAGTGTATTACTTTTTATTTTGCTGGAACATTTAGTATCATACTATAATTCGCTGCACGATACTGTGGATCCGTATCAAGAATTACGTTTTATCTTGAGGATCAGCTCATCGGACAGATAATAAGCATAACAAAAGTTCCGCGTAGACCGGTGTCGGTCACGTTTGAAAAAAAGTTCAATTTTCATGTCGTGGACATTGCATGAATTACCGATTCTCCGCGGCGTGATTATGTTTAGAGAGAAAATGAAGTTCCATTAAAATTATAAAACGACCACGGTTCTTCCGTGCACTTTTGTTGTCGAGTTATTATACAGGTTAGCTTTAATTAGGGCAGGCGTTACGTGAAAGCGAACCGGTGCACCGCATCGGAGCGCTTCAACAAGAAGGAAGGACAAAAGGAAAAAATGAGAACGAGCTTTCCAGATTAAAAGTCAGAGGAAGTCAATTTTTGTAACGACGACGCTGAAACTTGAAAAGGAAAATGCTCGGCAACATTGTTCCCTCGGCGAAACGTTATCGGATATCTTGACCAACGATTAACGCAAGTATCGAAGCGTCGGTTCCATTATATTTTCAATCTGTATAATGTGCTTCGACGGTAACTGTTGTTAATTTAATAAAAAAAAAAAATACGTACACACAAAGGCGTGATAAGGTAATTGATGTTATACCAGTGACAGAGTAAAATGGATCGTATACAAAATCACTGATGTAACAGTAAACATAAAATATTGAAGCAAAGTAACATTTGAGACAACCTAATACTCCAACGTCTGTGTTCATACGTCGCACGAATTGCTACGTTATCGAAGCAATCGGCGTCGTAGGACACCCAACACGCAGAGGTCTGGGAACGTTAGTAGCCGTAGGTCCAATTTCCCAGGAAACACAGGACAAATAACGGAAACGAAAAGATGGCTGATTTCCCTTATAAAAAAAAAAAAAAAAAACGTCGCTGCGGCAAATAAGCAGTCGGTAGACCACGCTGCGTAGAACAAACAACGCAAACGTGGCCTCTTCCTGCTGGTGCGTTATTCGTTCCGGGCGATTTCCCAGAGGATTCTGGGGGCCAGCCTTTACTTCTTCGCGATGTTTCATAGGAACCGTGTGGCAGTTGACTGGGGAGTCGCGTGGATGGATTATTAGTCCATTCGCGAAAGCATAAAGGAGATTGTCTGTCCAATAAACCAGACTATTTCCATCCGTGTGAACTCTTTATGTTCTTTCTGTTGGGAATATTAGGGGAAATATAGCAGCTTCGTTCTGCCTTTGTTCTAACCTTCTGAACTGCCTACGTTGACCTTAAATTGTGGGATCCCCTTTCAAGAGTACACGTATGGTAGAATCTTTTATATTCGAACTCGGCACGAGGATGTTGGCAATGGACTTTTCAACGATGGAAAAATTACTTGTCGAACATTAAACTTCGGTTTATTTAGATAGAGAGCAAGAAAATTGGGAGCGTGTAACACGTTGGTCACCGAGTCAACCAGAAATGGGTGACAGGACTTTTTAACCGATTTCGAAAAGGAGGAGGTTACTCGATTCGACATGTATACTTTCTTTTTTGGTATGTATGTTCATTAAGGAACTAAATGGATTCATTCCAACAGTGAGACGACGATGGAAATAAATTTGAATAGGATTTGTGAATTAAATAGTTTATAATATTACATACTACGAAAAATGCGAAATTATCTACTCTTCAACAGTCACGAGACGAAATGTTAACTTGGTAGAAATTTTCACGAAGTTTAGTCCGGCAGCCATCGTGTTAAAGAGCTGCCTAGAATTTGAGGCAACTCGAGAAAATTTTATATCTATACACGATTCGATGTCAACAATCGAACCGTGTTAAGCAGTCATTGGTAGACATTTGACGGTCGTTAACAGAAATCGAGTAATTCTGTTGCGCGATAATTCACGTGCATGCGTTCCGACGCGACGGCTGGCCAACAGGAAATTATGGATTCAGATTGTAGAGAACTCATCCTCTGTATACCCCAAACATTATTCCTACCAATTATCATTTATTTCAATCGTATTAGCATTTTGTAGGTGACGCACACGCGCACGGATACACAAAAGGAATGCAAACGAATGCGAAATGATTATAAAAGGAGTACAACCGAATTAAATCGAATATGAACTGATATATAAACGAGTGTAAACGAATACAAAAGGATTGCAAAAGGAATACA
>NW_026534333.1:11488339-11543827 GCF_026225885.1 Hylaeus anthracinus | reverse complement strand
AAATATAAACGAAAGTAAACGAGTGTAAACGAATACAAAGGGATTGCAAAAGGAATACAACGGAATTATAACGAATATAAACTGATACATACACAAATATAAACGAATATAAACGCATATAAGTGAAAATAAAATCACCGCAACTCGATGACGACGGGATCAATTTCTAGCGATGCTAATATTAAGTATTGCTTTAATTATTAGTCGTCGACGACGTCATCACATTAGCTTGATGCTTTTTCAGAAGAGAATGCGTGGGCGGCTTCGTTAAATGTCGAGCCAAATTCGACCGCGGTGTTGAATTATAAAGGAACGTCCCGTGAACGGTCTGAAGAGCTTAAACCTAGCGTTAATGCCCACATAGCTTGAATTCCTCCGATTTTTATAATCTAGCTCGTCCATTAAGGGGGCAGTTTCATACTTTTTTTTATATTAATCTCATTTTTTACATTCAAATTCAAATTTTTAAGGAACAATAATGAATCAAATAATAACAAGAATTCTATCCACTTTACGAGGAGTGAAAGAGTCGTACATGCGATACTCGATATTATTAACAATAAATTATAAAGTATGCATTATTCCGTTTCGAGATACATTCTCGACATTCGAGTGTAATTCGGACACTAGTGCTACGAAATGGAAACTGTCAGCAGACCCGAGCACATTTATACAAACACCTGGTAGGTACATGGATAATGCGTTATGAATTCAATGACCACATTTCCATGAAATATCTGTCACAGCATTTTGGGGGAGAAACCTGATGCGTGTAACCAATATTTCGCGTATTTTGTTTAAATGACATATTTACATCTACATTAGAGTCCGATTATTACGCGCGTGTTTAATAAATAAGAACTCGTCCATTGCAGTGATAGTGATATTAATTTTGAATAGTAATTTAATTATAAAACTCCGTAGATACATTATGCCCTTCTTTCTGTTGATTTTCTTTTTTTTAATAGAGATTCAGATTAAGAAAATCGTCCCCATTAAACGTGCAATATGTAATAAACCCGTGTGTTTCTCAACTTTGCGCGATTTTCAAACTTCTCCTTGGAGCATACTTTGATACTCTAAACAATAATCCCCGTGACGCTGTAGTCGATGAATCAAGTCGACTTAGAATGTTATCACGGGACGAACGCGGTTCGTTTTGCCTCAATTTGCCTATCACACGCGTCAAATCCTGTGGCATAATAAATATAAGGCATCGTGCGACCCGTCGCTTCTAAATGGATGACTAGTATTCTTGTCCAAAAGGAGCTGGCGTGAAAAGGATACCTCGATCAAGGAAATATTCGAGATTACTTGACGATACTGTCAAGCATAAAGAAGAGAACGTGGCAACGAAAAGCTCAGAAAAATTGTTTTCCTTTAAATCAACAAGTCACGTTTTATTTAAAATTCTTTATCCATCTAGTTTTCCTTAACAAGTCGATCGAACAAGGAAATTTACGCCTTAAGAAATCTTTGGAAGTTACGAAACCTATAAACGTTTATGTAATTAATAAATTATAACAGTTGCAAACTTTTAAAGGACTGCTATTATTATAATTAGAATTAGAATCGAAGGCAAATCGAATCGTCTCCCCTAGTGGAGGAATACTGTCTCCTCCTCGGGTACAAGAAATGCAGCCAGCCTAATCGCGATACCAATTAATATTTCTATCTTTCGTATACGTATTGATCTTATTTCTTAGATAGTTATATTATATGCAAATTCGTTGAGGGTCGTCCGTGTATGAATGTCGCAATTAAGCGCAGCCTTGATCGAGAACAATCGCCATCCCTTGTTTCCATCGATGCTTTCGGCCTTCGGTCGACGCGCTTGATGCAATTAGGGGATGAACGCGAGCTGCTTTTCGAGAATTCGCGCGGTCGATTTGCATCGCTCGAATACCAAGTAGCGCAAAGCGTCGTCTATGAGACATTCAGTTGGCTGTAAACACAACTTGTCACGTAACCGAAATTTCATTTGCGCGCTCCGTCGAATTGTAAATTCCGTAAACACAAATGTCTTGAGTAACACGCTATTATCGATCGTCATGCTTGTGAAAAATGAGCAAAAGTCAAAACTTCAACGAAAGGATTGGAGACAGTGGTGAGAAGGAAATCACTTTCTATCGAGAAGGAGTCTAATTAATACGCAGTCGGGCAACTTGGCTGGCTAATTTGTACCGTGCACGGTTAATGAACGCGGTAATTAGATCCACGTCGAGTTCATAACTTTCGTGGAGCCCTGAGCTACGATGGGATAATCGAGTGGAATGCTTCGGTAAACGGCTCGTTAGATTATCCAAGTAACATTGCTGTCCTCGGAAAACTAGCCGTGCCTCGTGTATACGGAATGGTGTTACCTGAATTTTGCAATCGAACCGATCAAACAATTTTCAACTAGTAAATGCATGTTTTATACAAAAAGATATTTATAAAAAAGCGATCTGATTGCTGCAGTGGATCCTGTTTCAGAAGGAAAATTAACGAGACGAATTAAACGCAAGTTTAAAGAAGTCGAGAACAACCTGAACTCCCGTCCTTTTAATTATTACTATTAATAAGTTCTAGACCTTCTTCGGGAACTATCCTACAAACTATGATTCACATTTTATTTGAAATAAAATCATTCACGCGGAGGCGATTAAATTATTTCAATTCTAGCTTGCAATTCTGCTAAATTGTAATCACTAATTAAATTAGTCTTAAATTAGTTGATTATTATAATAAATTCCTGAGAGAGATTCATTTTGTAACAGATTAAAACTATTATAAAGGATGAGTTGCGACATCTGATGGTGTCTCGCGGAACACATACGAGAAAGCTGGTATCGCAGTCGAGGATTCGCAGCAGTTAAAATTCCGTAGCAATTATCCACGTGTCTAATTAATTTTAATTGGCGCGAACATTAAATATGGGATGGCAAGAGAGCGAGAGACCAATGGAAACGAGCAAGATAATAATGGGCCCAGCCTGCATGCAACCGTGGATGTACATATATATTACGGTGTACGCAGCTTCGTGCCATTCAATCAATTATCGCGTAAATCCTGCGTGCGTGTTATTAACGCGCTTCTGAATAGCGTAACTCGCCTTCTGGACGCTGTTATTATTAGTCTCTTTCAGCGTATAGTAAAATTACGTTAATTCATTCAAGGTTTGGATCTGAAAACACGTGCTGAGCTTGCTAAAACGCCATTCTTGAGATCTACGCTAGCAGATTAGAGCGATTTCTAGAAAGTATTCGTTTTAGCATCAGTGACTACGTTTTTCAATAATTTACCCCAACCATTTGCACCAGTTTGTAGGAACATAAAATTTTCATGTCCTCCACCACTTTCAATTTTGTTTATCCTTCGTGTACATGGAAGGTGTCAAAAGACTTAATCTTGACAAACCAGACTCGTGGATATTGCACAAGTTGGAACTTGACTCTTGACAAACCTTCTTCTTTTGCAGGTGGTAGTGCCGAAGAGGGCGGCCCTCCTGCTTGATCGACTAATGGTCGCGCTGCAGAAGGTTGTCGATAACCAAGACAGAGGAGAACTTGGTAGCGTTAGATCCTTCGGGAGATCTTCGGGACCTCATCTGCCATCCAGCGACTCGCAAATTGTCCCATCGGCAGACGAGGAAACCGTCAAGGTTGCGTTACATTTGATTACCTTTGCGCTATGAGGTCACCTCCGTCTAATGCTTCGTACAGTTAATAAATCAAATTAGTTAAAATGTATCAAATACGTTAAAATGTATCATACTTTAAACAAACATAAATAATTCCGAGCAATTACTTTCTACCTAAGATGAGATATCGAAGCAAAAACAATGAAATCAAAGATGACGAAGGACAAACTAAAGAAATAATTATAACGCGAATAGTTAATATCATTGCAGCTTTGCTACACTTTGGTCACTCTAATCGAATGTATACACATAACAGGTGTAAGCGTAAACATTTGTTTGCTTCAGATGGACCTTCAGCGACGCGGACAATCGAAAGGACGGGTTTACTGGCGTTGCTACTTCAACGCTGTGACGTGCTTCAAGAGAAAGTGATAACGAGCAGGCGTGTAACCAGCCTCAGCCTCGACTTCGAAACCCGACTCGACGACTTCGTATCGCCTCGCCCAGCTCTGCCAGTCGCAACGTGGTCGAGAATTCCTCGCGTGCTTTTCCGATCTGAACACAAACAAATAAATCGCGAAGCCAAGACAAACTAGGCCCTAATTCCAACTTGATAATTCTACCTTTCCTTACGAGTCGGGATTACCCACTTGCCCTAACTCCCCTTCGTCTACCTCTCTAACGCTCTTCTCTTCCCTTACAAGCATCGACGACTGGGAGAGCAATGAATATACGAATCACTGTGTCAAATATTTGTTTCCCTGACTTATAAAGCGGTCGGCATACCAGTACCCATTAAAAGTGTATACATAATCAAAGCGTATCAAGCAAGACGAAACCTACTATGGTCGTTCAATTTAGTTCTAAATTCAAGCGATCCTTCATCGATAAATACTATCCTTGATCGATTTCCATCCACTGTTTCCTAAATTTCTCACCAACTCGCGTAGAAGGTAATTCGGTCGTACTAAGGATACGTTCCATGAGACGATAAGTGTATCTAACAACCACGTGAATACATGCAGATGTAACAAAATATCTACCGGTATGATACTTGTATATAAATAGCAAGGAATCATTTTACAATTTAAAAATATAAGTAATCAAGGTTAGATCTACAGAATGAAGTACATTGCGGGTAATTAACTTTAAAATTTTGCTCGCGTGGCAAGCTCTCTTTTCAACTAAATTCATCTCGTGGAAGGTACTACATTATCACGCCCACGTTGATAAGTCAAGACGCCCACGAATCGTTGTTTCCGTTACATCAAGGGTACTGTGTACACATGGATATAATCTCGTGATTGACACGAGATCGAATGTAATCGACGTTCCGTGCTTCGTTGCGTTCACGATATCCGATATATCTTTGGTCTTAGTATTATTATATTGAATAAAGTGATGATTCAAATTGCTAGTTGTATACAAATGGCTGCTTTTATTCGATCTTTATTAACACGTTAAATTTCTCGTCAGGTTTATTGAAAATGAGTTTATTCAACATAAATTCTTGAAAACTGTCTGATCAAAGCTGCGACTGTCATATGTAGGGTACAAAAATTCTAGGCTTACTAACACTTTATTTCCATTCATTGAGCCCCATAACAACCCATGATAACCTATAACATTGAGTGACATGGGTTCGACGACCAATTGCTATAAATCGTGTAATTAGGTTATAGGTACACAGTGTTTAGAAACGCATATTCTGATGGAACTCACGCGCTAATTTGAAGCCCTATCGAAGGTTTTCACCGCTAAGTGGAGTCGCATGCTTTCATTGCTATGGATAACCTTTCCAGACACAGCACTAATTCGCAGTGCTTGGTATACGGAAACATGTCCACAGCAACAGCTTTCACAGGTACCAAAGGTTCCCCGATGTACTGCTTCGAGGTGGGTCTGGCCAGATCCACCAGGTTTCGCGCTGCAGCTCGAGGATCGCAGGATACATACACCAGTCTCGATAATTTTTTCGCCTTGCGCAGAGTCAACAACGCTCGCTGATCTAGAATAATCGGAATATTATTATTATTATTACTAAAATTTATTGGACTCTCCAGAAATAAAATAAATGGTAAATTCATCATAGTGAAAACCAAAAATAACATATTGTATTTTGTCCTTAATTTCTTAAGTCGAGCACAACCCTCTGACTTAAATATTAAATTTTTATTAATTTTATCTTACGAAGTCCGGCTCGCGGAGGGTCCACGACAGCGATAATGTCGGGCTTCGTGGTTCGCTGAATGACCGGTGACAAGATGTCCTCAGCTTTGCCGACGAAAAACTCACAGTTGGTCACGTTATTCGCGACAACATTCTCCCGGGCGTCTTTAATGGCATCCTCCACCATCTCCAGTCCGAACACCTCACCACAGTGCTAAAACAAGAATCAATAACCTCGAACTTTACATATCCAGGTTACTACATCGAATGTACAATTATATTTTATATACCGCTCACAAGGTCAACTGTACCTTTGAAAATACGAGACCAATTGTCCCTGTACCACAGCAAATATCGAGCAATGCAGTGTCCTTTGTGGGTTTTGCTAAATCGATTGCTGCTTTGTACAATACCTCAGCACCCAACGTGTTCACTTGGAAGAACGCTTGCGGGGACACTCGAAATTTCATACCTAGCAGTGTCTCTTCTATGTATTTTGTTCCGCTGATGTGATACAAATTGTCTCTGTTCTCCCCGTTGACGCTTTTAAAAAAGAACAAAGAAACTGATAGGACCCAATAAGATTTCTCTAGGAAATCAATTACAATTACTTTTTATTCATCGTTTGAAAATATAAAGATGTTACGCCCGCCGTTGCACCCTTTCCTGTCTCAAAGAAATCTTTGAGCTGGGATCTTAATTCTTCCAACCTCTCCGAGCTCAAATCCTGAGGATGCATTCCCACTATTACCATCAGATTCCCGGAAAGACTAGTTCTGACGGTAACCTGCCTCCAGTACCCGCTATGATCGACTGGTTGGAAAGGATTCAGTTGAGAATTTTCTATAAATTCTTCTAGTACCTAAAATTTACTTAATACAAAAAACGAATTTAGAGGAACGACTAAATTAAAAGAAGTCATTTAGAAAACTCACTTTAGCTACAGTTCTCATTTTCATAGGGATGTGACATAGATCGTCTATCGGCCCCACTGCCGTGGAACCGGCCGCGTAACTGGATAATCTGAATCCTACTGTAACTTTGTCTCCATCATTACTTCTACCTATATTGCATTAATGTTGTGTTTCTTAATGCCAAAGATTCAAATGATTTCACAAAATAAGTATTTAATAGGGAATTACCAACTGTAAATTCACACTTATTCCTGTACTCTGTGATTTTATCTGTGCTAAGCAGAGGAAGTAATTCACAAGGCAATCCCTTATATTTATTTTTCTGGGAGTTTAACCAATCTACAAGGTCATCTCTGCTCGCTATTGACATTTTGTTACAAATATTTTTGAGAATAGACCTCATTTCCTTCTGTTTAAGCTCCAGCTACAAATATATTAAGCGAAAATTAAACATTACAACATTACATTCTAAACTTGCTAACATACTTATTTACAAAACTGGTAAATAAATAAACTTAAAGCATATTATCTCACTTGATTCTCGTATGGTATATTCCACAGAGGAATAGTAGTTGACTTGACTTTATCTGCTTCAGATATACTTAGATCATTCTCATCCAATTTTAAACGCTTGTTGGTTCTTTCCTCTTGCAGTCTTCGTTTGACAAATGGATCTTTTGCAGGTTTTGCATTCTATTTTACACAGACAAGGAAGACCTATAGTTTTTTGTACATCATAATTAATTACTACGATTTGATAAGAGCTAGAAAAAGAGATGTACCTGAGCTCTGAGCTCACAGTTTTTCCATACAATCCCATTCAATGTTTGTATAGCTTTCTGACGACTCTCTTCGCTGTTAAACGACACGAAAAGCCATCCACTACCATCTACTGTCACTGGTTTCACCTTGCGTGCTTGCAAATCGAGCTTTTCGTTCAGAAACTTCTTCAATTCAGCTATTCCATAGTATTTTGGCAAACCGCGTACCTCGATTTTATACTTTTCAGACGTGAAATCATCTCTGTCGAGGTACGCGTAAGGATTCTTCTCGGTTACAGTGGTTTCGTTTGTGGTCATTGTTTTCAAATTTTATTACTATAACTACAAATGTAGTTCACCTACCAAACTATGTTAAATATGTACAATGAATGAGAATACTTTAACTAAGGCAAGTGTTCGTATATACATCTGTCTATCAAAAACACGTGTTGTCAATTGTATCAGGTTAGGGTCTAACCTCAGTGTTTTTCAAAGTGGAATCAACAAACTCTTAGAAGAAAAAATGTAAACATTAATTTTGTCTGTACTAGAACCATAATTCGATCACTTCTGGAGGAAAATTGTCTAGCGGTTATGATTAGCGTACAAGACGTTGAAAGCCGCAATCACAATGCTCACGCTAGAAGAATGTACTGCTATTTAATGCGCAAACAGGCTGCGCAGTCATCTCCGCACTGTGCTATTATGATAATACTTATTTTGAACTTGTTATCGCCGTTTAAAGGTTTATTTTCTTTAAATAGAAATAATCTTTTCGTTAAAGAAATTCTTTAATTATTTCTAAATGTCCATTGCATTTTTTGATGAACTCCACGAAATTCTGAAAGCTTCCATACAGAAGAAGGATACTCATATGAAAATGAGTATTTGAAAGTATACCAATTGACGTCACTGTTAATCTATACAGAGCAAAGACTTTTACCGAAATACGAAACACTTTTGTAAATTAGTTTGTCTGTCCTGTCGAGATGAAACGGCAAATATATCAGAATTTAAAAATATTAAATTTCGAAATATCATGCATACCGATTAATTTTGATGCTATATAATATTGTAACGTGTGATAATTGAAAATCTTCTCTAACATTGACAGAAACGTAGTTCATACGATTCTAATGCCGTGACTATTTTTTGTATTTGCAATAAAACGATCCTCATCGTGAAAACACTCTTAAAATAAGTATTCAATTTATTCCCGCGCTTTATAGTGTTGATATCATAAGCTGAGATCCTTAGTCCACCGCAAGTAGCGCTGCACTCGGAAATCCTCGCATCTTACAAGACTGAGCGTAGTTCGTAGTTTTACCCAGTTTTACCGCAACTCGTTGGGTGGAAACGTGTTTTGTGAGTTCGCATTTTGTTTCGTAATTTGAATCCACGACTACCTTCATATTTACACAACGATTGTCTCCTAATTAAGAAGAATGTCTAGCAAACCCGCGTTCAAAGTTGGTAAGTCATATACTAAGAAAAGAATTTTGGAGTAATATTCATCAGACACGTGATTGTTGTTTTGGAACAGAATTAGTAATCTCTTTTCGCGATATTTAAAGCACAATATTGCTTGAAGTACTCAAAGCTATCGAGTTACAAAAATTTGATAAAACGTCGTTAGGAAAAGGTATCTCTAAATGCGGATTTAATCTGAAAAAGATTAAAGATGTAAAATGTACTGTCGGCACACTGTTTAACCTACGCGGCATACGTCTGTTAGATTAATTGGCTTTCTTCGTTGCATATTCGTACTTCCAAGTATAAAACTGATAAGATGAGGGAATATAAATAAATCTCCTGTTACATAGAGTACTGGAGCAACGTAATGTTTGAAAATTATGTCGTAATACACCGACGACTCCGTTTTATGCAAACTACTGGAAGTCAATTTTAATCCTACAATTATAGTCTCGTAATCACTGTCGCAATAAATCAATACATAAATTGTTAAACGGGAAAATCTAGTTTAACGTGGGTGGCATACTTTGTGTTCGATTACTCTAATATTTATAGATACGCGAAGATACCGGTACGATACGTAACAAAGTTGAAAAGAGAAATTTGAACAATTGCAGTCGAAATTACAACGATTATTGTGAAATTTAATAATGTATTGAAATTTTCTTCATCGCAGCCGACTTGTCTCTGGCGGAATGGGGCCGAAAAGAAATTACCATGGCGGAAAACGAGATGCCAGGGTTGATGGCCGTCAGGAAAAAATACGGTCCTGAAAAAATTTTAAAAGGTGCACGAATCGCCGGTTGTCTGCACATGACAGTACAAACCGCGGTTCTCATTGAAACTCTTGTCGAACTTGGAGCCGAGGTAAGTTGTAACGTTTTCATTTCGCAATTGTTTTTACAACTCTCATGGCTCCAAAATGGAGTTGATTAGCAGGGAACGATCTAGATAACACTAATATAAAACCATTTAGTTGCTAATCGAATTTATATCTCTTCAATGTTCAATAGCTATATTTTTTTTTTATTTGGAAATAGTAATTTCTTAGATATGCTTCCTGTTATTTATGAATTGTATTCTACTTCAAATCGTATTGCATCATAGGAAAAGTCAGTTACGCTGACGAAGAACGAACTTTACGTTAAAGAAGAATGACGCGTTTACATACGTATGCAAACTTATCTCTTGGATCATGACCTCGCATTTTTCACGAGATTCGTCTACATCTATATCAGACATTGAATAGCTTTCAAATCTCTTCAAAATACAGATAAAAATTACATCAGAAAAGACGAAATCCGCAATGCTGATCGCCACTGTAACAGAACTTATAGCATTTGAAACTAGGAAAAGAATATGCTCAGATTGAACTACAATGATACTTAGACCTGTTATTCACACTGCTTTGCATTCATATAAAATGCATTTCTTATCATTGGCATTGAATAGCATTCTTATCATTGAGTAATGATCTCTTACCATTTATCATTATAAGTAATTCCAAAAAATGTAATAGAGAATATTTTGGTCTTTAAAATATTCAATGAAATAAACCCACACTTCTGTGAACAATTTTGATTACCGTGATTTTAGACAATTTGGTCCTAGAATCATTATTAAAATTTCGATTATAAAGATATTTATGTTTGAATCAAACATTTCAACGTTTTCACGTATACATATATCACTATAATCACTTTATTCTAATACTACATGCTGCTTTAAAAGGATACAGTATCGTTTTCTTGTATTATCAAGTGTAAAAGAAATACATTATTTCATTTAAAAAATGTTTACTTTCTTACAAGAATTCTTTCTGTACCACGCAACTTCTCTTCAACATATCTTTCGATATCCAGACAAACATTTATTCATCTAATACTCACACTCTAAAAGCTATTCACTATAAAATAATTCTTCAGTGATTGGCATCGACGCTATTTATTTGCTAGGTTCAATGGTCATCGTGTAATATATTCAGTACACAAGATCATGCGGCTGCAGCTATTGCAAAAACGGGGGTTCCTGTATATGCATGGAAGGGTGAAACAGATGAGGAGTACATCTGGTGCATAGAGCAAACCCTTGTCTTCAAAGATGGCAAACCTTTGAATCTCATTCTTGATGATGGTGGTGACCTGACTAACTTAGTTCACACCAAGTTTCCAGAATATTTAAAGGAATGTCGTGGCATTTCCGAGGAGACCACCACGGGAGTGCATAATCTCTATCGCATGATGAAAGAGGGAAAACTTAAAGTCCCTGTGATCAACGTCAATGATTCAGTAACGAAGGTCCGTTGCGTTTATGAAATTGGTTCCTCGTTTCAAGAAATGAGAAAATGCTTTGATCTAGAATTAGAAATTTATAGGTTGCTGCAGGGAATTTTTGTGAGGTTTTATATGCAATATTTCACTATTCAATGTCCTGTATTTGATTCAGTAAATGTGAAGAGGTCTGTAGGAAGATGAGATTGAGAAACACCGACACAGATTATCAGCTATTTAGAAGTTTACAAGAATCCCTGCAACCACCTCGTTTCAACTTCCTCTATTCCCTAATCGCGGCTGAGTTAAGGATTTTAAATGAAGCGAGATTGTCTTTTATTGAGCAGAGTAAGTTCGACAATCTGTATGGATGCAGAGAATCGTTAATCGATGGTATTAAACGAGCAACGGACGTTATGATTGCTGGCAAAGTCTGCGTGGTCGCTGGTTACGGAGATGTTGGTAAAGGTTGTGCGCAGAGTCTCAGAGCACTGGGTGGTCGTGTTCTAATCACAGAAATTGATCCCATTAATGCGCTGCAAGCAGCTATGGAGGGATACGAGGTGATTACTGAAACATAAAAGTGGAATGACAATATTTTAGAACCCATCAACGAAGGTTGATGAACTTGTATATGTACTTCCTAGGTAACCACAATGGAAGAAGCATCGACCAAAGGACAGATATATGTCACAACTACTGGATGCAAAGACATTATATTAGGCCATCATTTTGTGAATATGCCAGAGGATGCTATTGTTTGCAATATCGGTCACTTCGACTGTGAGTTAGACGTCAATTGGCTTGAGAAGAATGCAGTTGAAAAAGTCAACATTAAGCCCCAAGTAGATAGATATCAGTTGAAGAATGGCAGGTGGGCAGCTATATGTATAATTAAAACTTGCATTACTTACAGAAAATATATTTCGAAAGAAAGAAATCGGAAAGAATCGATTAAAATTAATTTAGCATCTTACCTTTAGTTAAGTTCAGATGCTGTAAATCGAAGATGAACAGGTTTTTTAACGTTTTCGGTCCTCCCATTTCAGACACATCATACTCCTCGCAGAGGGTCGTTTAGTTAATCTTGGATGCGCGACGGGACACTCAAGTTTTGTAATGAGCAATTCTTTCACGAATCAAGTGTTGGCACAAATAGAATTGTGGACAAAGTCAGAATCCTATCCGATCGGCGTTCATATGTTGCCGAAGAAATTGGATGAAGAGGTTGCAGCATTACATTTGAATCATCTTGGCGTCAAACTAACTAAACTATCAGAAGAACAGGCCAAATACCTCGGTGTACCTGTGGAAGGACCTTACAAGGCTGATCATTATCGATATTAAACATTGTCAAATGTCCAAAGGCTTCTTATGTACTTCTATAAAAACGCAACGATAGTGATTCAAATTAAATTCTAAAAAAAAAAACACTTAAAATACAATGATAAACAGTGGTCGAACACGCAACTTCATTTATTTATATTTTAATACAACGGACTAAAATTTTTTTATATATTTTTTGTTGTCAATAAATAAACTGAATTGCTTGTTAGACCACTATTCGGCGTTTTACTCGTAAATTGTCATTTTTAATTTTCCGGTCGATTCATTTGTTAATTTTATTCTGAACATCGAAAGTTTTCTGTACATACGTCCGGTAGTTATGTAATTAACATTTTCAAATAAATTCAATTTGTTCACGAGCACAGTGTATTCAAATGGCAGAGAAAATCAGAGGCCTGAACTCCGTTAGAAAAACTGAAAACTTTACCCCATTGAAAGTTAGTCCTTTAATAAAGGTAATAAGTACGTCGTAAAAAATACTGAGATCTCTTATTATACACAGAACAATTTGACTTTAGTTAATCAGATGGTCTCGTTTAATTGTTGGTGTGATAACACTAGTTATTCCTACCAGTGACAATAAAGATATAAAGATGTAAATGAAATGGTGCTTCGAAAATATGAAACTTGTTAAAGAAAAACGTATTTATTATTTTGTCATAACATTAATTATAAATATATATATATATTGTCACTAGTATGTACAAACTCTTTTATTTTATTTACACTTTTAAAAGGGCAGAACTTTCCTGCAGACAGTAACATCCACATCCTGTCGGACATAGAATTTCATTTGTGAACCATTTTGCTAAGTGCTGTGTGTGTCCTCCGTGGCCACAAAATATACAAAAGTTACTTGGACCTGAATATACCAGAAAAACATAATTAAGAAAATTAAAAATGTGTAATTAATATTCAACGCACCTCTCACAGAGATATGACAAATAACACATTCCAAGGCCAGTCGTTTGCAACTGATACATTGAGGACCTCTGCTAACTTTGCTACATATTTGGCATTCGCTTTGGAACTCAACGCCTTTGTGGGTATCCAGAGGTGTTACGCTAACGTGTTTTAATACTTGTGCACGAGCATCCAACAAACGCCACCTGTGCAATACTTCAGCGTATGCCTTTTTGTATCCATCGTAAAGCGTAGTGTATTTTTCATCGAGTAATCTACGAAATAATTAACATACAAGCAATGTAAGTTGATTCTAGCTAACCATTAAGTATATATCTAATGTATATATATACCTAATATTTGTTACGGAATCACCGAATGAGTCTTGAATAAGTTTCAAATCGTCGAGCGAATCAGACCAAGAATTAGATCGATGTTGTTTCAAGTTTGGAAAGTTCCATCCTTCTAACGTGGTATCAGCTAGGTGAATCGTATGGTAAGGTGAACCACCTGGCTAGAAGGACACATTGGACAACATAAATCACTGTTCGACTTATACACAGTCAATCGGCGATATAAATACGATATACATAATAAACAAATAAAACGGCATTATGTCTGTGATCACTTCTTGCACAAAGAAATTTGTCTTCTGTGCAAAACTCGAGGCATTATCACAACAAACAGTACATCACATATATTGATCAATCACAACAAATACTTCGTACAATTTGTCATGGTTATCGGTCGTAATACAAGACAATTATTAAAATATGAAATTCAATGTTTGGCATTTTAAAACCAAGCACAGCCAAACCTGCATGCTTTGTGACATCACGACACATCCACTCCGATGCTGTAAGGCAGTGACAAATATCGCCGTGACAGAGGACCCTAAGGACCAGTATCTTAAAACACGCATAATCTTACAAATTTCAAAAACCATGCCTTACCTTCAACCACCATTTTCCTGTAGAAAGCCTCTATAACAAAGATAACATTTATGTCAATCATCTGATAGTTCGTGAAAAATATTGTAAAATACTGAAACAAAACTACAAACATGTAGTACGACGTTATAGTATAACTTATCTAAATTTCGTTTTGGTATTTTCTGCAGTGGAACGCATACTGTACCGTCGTATTACAGATTACATTTACATTCCCAAACTGTAGTATTTGCTCATGCACCAGAAACAAGAGATTTGTACTAAGGCCGTTCATTCACCTAAGCGACACTAATGTATAGTATTGGAGAATTTATCAGTTATATACATAGTTATGAAAACTAGACATTAAATGAATTCATTAACACCCCAGTACTATACATTGTATTCATACTTTGTCCATCGCGTCGCTTAGACGAGAAAACTGTCTAAATGTGAAAAATGTGATATACTGCATTTTGGAAATGCCAATATTGAATCATGGTATAATACATGATCGAGTAATCACACTCTCCGCAACAAAATTTAGGACACTTTCAATCGCCTGGAAAAAATAAAATTTCCAAGCTTTGCAATTTTATGAAAAATAACTATACAACGATTTGCTTTCTTTTTTCATTTTTTAAATCGCTGTGTGAATATTTTTCACGATATTACAAGACTTCGAAATTTTATGTTTTCCAGGCTATTTAAAGAATTTCTTTAATTTTGTTACAGAGTGTATTTGAAGAGCATCATGGATGCATTCATGAACAGAAGACAAGATCAAGACATGACGCATTAGTCGTCAATGATGCTATAAAAACGGTGCACGTGTCAGGCCATGCTAAAAACTTTACTTAACTTACAAACAAATGCAACATACTTACACTAACGTTAATAGACTTGCTATTTAGCCGTGTTTGGGCAACATCTAAAGTTTCCGAACGATAACTAAACGCACAGCTCAGCATGCCTGCCATCTGAATGTCCGACTGATTTGCATAATGTTGTATTCTAAACGACAAAGCTTTTTATTAAAAACTCATTTTAATCAGGTCAAGTATTATATAAGGTTATCCGAAGATAAATGAATTTTAATCATTTCATACAAGCAAGGTATTACTTCAATTATTACTGGACTTATGACTTACAACGAATGGATTAAATTTTGACCGAAAGGATGTAATGGCCACGGGGCATCAATATCAGGGGATTGGCAAGTATTTTGCCCAACATTGGAAACCGGTTGTGATATCACAAGAGCGGCCAAGCACCATGCCTGAACTAGATCAGGACGTTCCAACTGTGCAGCAACGTTTGCATTATATTGGCACATTGCTGGAATATCAGTGATGTTGATGCTGAAGATCAAACAAATAAGGTTAGTTCTACACCGATATCGGTGAACAAACTGATGTTGTCGAATTATCCGTTGTACTTACACGTATTTCTCAGCAAGCTCTTTATTGACGAAAAATAAAGAAGATGCATCGTACGTAATTACCATAAAATGATAATTTTTAAAACACGATCTGTGAGACATTCTGTTGGTATTGTGCAATCCGCGATTCATTTTCTGTTAAAGCCAGAGTGGTTAGCTCGTAGATAATTATTAACAATATTGATAGATACTGTGTATTATAACTACTGCGAGAAGATGTTCGCTTACACGATCTTGAAAGTAAAAGGAACTAATTGAAATGTTATCGTTCGATTGTACATAGGAATTTGGATACATGTGCATAAAATGTTCTCCATTGCCAATTCCATTTCCCAACGCGGAGAGTGCTCTAGGTGTTGTACTCTCAGGTTTCATCGACGACTTTCTGGTGTACGAGGCACGACCAAAACATACAAGAATACCTATTGAAACACTGAATTGAGTCCTGGCACACATGTTTCGATGACACTAATTATTTACATACCCACGCAACAAAACTTTGCTCCAGATGTCCGAGGGAACGGTATATAGGCATCTTGATAATTTGTACATATGTTAGAGGAACTCAAAAAACTGGCATTGTCTTGAATGTCGTATCCTAAATGACTACTCTCACTCTCATCTTTTTTACATGTCTACAAAACAAGGAACAGAAAAGTATTAACATTTTACGATACGCGTAAATACAATCTGAGAAATAAATATTTTTTTTTACTTGCTCTAAAGTTGCAATTAATTGTCGCAGACAAGGTTCTAAACACGATCGATTCTTTTTAACGCGTTGCTGTGCAGTTTGTTTCAAAACTTTCAACAGCTTTCCCATTGTTGTATTGTCGATTGTCGTTCCAGGACAGAATTGGAATGTAGGTTGCGCGCTGTACGGATAATTTGCAGGAAAATTTACTTTCAATATTACATTATAAATTTTATTGGAAGCTGTTACGGTGCAACTACGTTCCACCGCATCCATGGTGTTAACCTAAAATGGCAAAAAGAAATTTACCTTGACGCATTACTACGTAGTGCATATATATGTACCTCGATATTTGGTATGTTCATGTTTATTAAAGAAAATTCTTGTTGTAAAGTCTTTGGTTGCGTAGGGGACGATATTTCTTTATTATTCTCAATGAATGTATCTGTTTCAGGATTTAATGTAGGTTCGTCCACTTTTGTCGTTATACAGTTCATTTTACGATCGTTCTGAGCGTCGTTAAGTTGTATTTGAACAGACTGTAGTGTTCCTGTATTAATAATAAATGTATTAATATAACGAGATCAAAAGACTGCTTATACTTTTCCGCAGAAAGTATGTACTTAGATTATTATCCTCGGAATATTGTGTGTAAATAGATGTACCGTCGTCTATGCCATATCCACACAACTAGAAAAGCATTACACATTTTATTTTTATACAAATAAGAAACGTAGCTTACTATATAGTATAAAAATATATATACCTTCTTTAGAAAAGGATCAATTTTATAGATTCTTAAACACTGATCTTTTGACCAAGTAATCAATTCATAGTCGCTATTCTCTGTAAATAATGAATATATTTCGTAATTTCATCTATTTCGTATGAAACTTTAATTAGACGCGAGGTACCTGATTTTTTGTGCCTCCATTGGAACTCGAGAACAACATCAGTGTGTCCTACAAAGGTGTATATAGGCGCACTAAGATTTGTCGTATTCCATAGTAATAAACTATTTTCGCCTCGACGTAATTGAGGTACCACTATTGTTACCAATCCTTCTCCAAACGGCTGTGAATGATTCAGGTCATTTTACACACAAAAACAAATCCTAATTTCATTAAATATAATATTATGTTCACCGTATATCTAGCTCTCCAAACTGGTGAATTTGTCGTCACGATACTTTCAGCTCTACGCGGGCAACTAATATCGAAAATTTTTACTGTACAATCTTGACTAGAAGTCGCTAGTTGATTTTGTTGGAATGGGCACCAATCTAAGCCATGTATCTAAAATAACGATAGTATTTATAAGTTTCTCATAAAACGTATAAATAACTATTAAAGTAACTAACTAGTGAAATTATTTTCCAAAATCAAATAGGAACATGTACTTTTGTTAAATGAGCAGCTATGTACTGCACAGGGCTATTTCCTTTTCTTTGATCCCATATTTTAATGTCACCATCATGTGCTGTGGCTAGCATGTTGGAAGATAAACTATTCCATCGTACTTGAGAAGAACCAGCTATAAATTCAATTATGCATACACTTAACAAATTGATAAACTTATATCTCATAGAGAAAGCTGAACTCACCAACTGCAGACAGAGATAAAGTAGGCTTTCTTTGATCTCTTATGTCCCAAATATGTATAAATGTATCAATACTACAAGAAGCAATGATATCTGGTTCTTTGGGATGCCAATTTAAGTCACTCACTACTCGTGTATGTGCTTTAAGACTGTTTGTTGTTTGTAATTCATAGCTTCCACCTCCAGTGAGAGATAATATTTCAATACGTGTATTGCTCTAGGATTAAAAATTAATTACATATATACAAAATATAATACAAACAAATATCATTCAATGACTGACCGATACAGCACATAAATGAGAATTCAAACTGGTGGGATTCCATTCTGTAGAGCCAATTTCGTATTTGCTTTGTCGTTGGAACTTCTTTAAAGTATCAGCACCTTCATCCAGATGCTTCACTGCAAAACATCTACGTCTAAGGGTGAAATAAACATATTAAACGGTTACAGCTTATTTAAGTGTACATGAGAAGGACAATGTTGATATTTTCGTTAAGCAAAAGTACAGAATGTTTATTTAGAAATCAGCATCAGAATGCTCAAAACAGAAAATGCATAAACTGAAAAAAAAGAAGCGTTATAGTAAACAGAGTGTTCATCGATACTTGCCCGGCAAGTAATACGTAGTTGCCAGTCGAATCCACGGCCATGCTATTAGCCTGAAAGTGATAAAAACAATTTAACAATCAAAAATATTCGAGTGTTACAAAGTCTGAAATTAAAGTGTATGTTTTTTCGTGATATTTAACGTACGAACGTAGTCTTGTGTCACGAGACAACGTACCTGTAAATCACGGTGTTCCGTAACCACATAGTCGCTGCCCCAACGTTTTGACATTTTACCAATAAATTTGAATTTCTGTCACCATCCTGCAAGGTTAGAATCAAAACAGGGGAGCCAAGCGCTAATGCGGGGAAGTGGAACCACATTTTTAGTTGGAGACATAAATCCACGCGGCGTTAGTAGGCATCACACACACATATCGACATATCTAGCTTATCGGTGAGTACCACCAACACTGATATAAAAGTAAACACTGTACTGACTCTCTTCTGTGGTTTACAAATTTTTTACACGAAACATCAAGAAAATTGAAATACGCAAGAGGAATATCTTAGAACAGAAAGGGAATTCAATATAAAGCTACTCAATCACGTATTTCAAATTTCAATCTCCAATTACTCGCAGTCTGAACTTATACATAGATTGTAGTGTCATAAAACAAAGCTTTCCCATTATATCTTACTATATACAGGGTGTCCTAAAAGTCGGGGAGAAGCCGGAAATGGGGGGTAGCTGAGACGATTCTGAACAACAATTTCCTTTGCAAAAATGTCTGATGAGGCTTCGTTAAGGAGATATTAAGCGAAAACCCTGACCAATCAGAGCGCGCGGATACCGTTGGAGCGGCCGCGGTAGCGAAGGCTACGCGCTGAGCGGCCGCGTCAATATCCTTCGATGCACGTCGAGTCACTTGTTCGCGTACGAGAGCGGCTACCTAGCGCGTAGCCATCGCTATCGCGGCCGCTCCAACGGCATACGCGCGCTCTGATTGGTCAGTGTTTTCCGTTAATATCTCCTCAACGAAGCCTCGGACAACAATGTCGCTAAGGAAAAAGTTGTTTCAAATCACCCTCTGAACCACCCTTTTCAAGGACCTCCAACATTTTTGGGACACCCTGTATATAAATTGCCTTGCATATAAAAATCTAAATTTATACACAAGTAAAAATGCAACATATGCGGTATGTGCATGCGTTTGTGATTCCTAGGAAGTAATTTAAAAGCGAAATAATTCCTTTTTAGTCTTTTAGAAATTCGTGGATGCGACGATTCATGACGAAAATAATCCTCAAATGCTTCCAGAAAATCGATCCAAGACTAGTCAAAATATCGTAATGAAGTTAGAGGGAAAAAAGGATAAACGTACGGCGCAGAGTCTCTATTGGGCAAGCTTTCCGATACATTATCTCGGTAAACTGTGGGGCCTGATTCCAGTCAGATTCGTCACAAACGCTGCACCAGGAAGATGCCAGGCTCGCTTAAGCACCATTGACCTTATCTACAGGTAACGGAGAGCGACAAGATTAAATCTTCGATAGATATGAACGCAACAAAATTAAAAAAGCATTCTAATGTAAAATTAAGTAAAAAAAAAGTATGTAAAATTATAATTTATTAACTTATTTTTTTTTATAAACAATGACATTCTACATATTCTCGGAAATGTCTAGAATAGATAGATTACAAAAAAAAAAATACCTATTTATGTAAGTTGCAACATGAACAAGAAAAAAACAATTAATCTATAGAAATGTTGAAGCAATAAGTATTCGCACAACTGTTTAATGTTTAAAACTTCGTTAAAAAAAAAAAGAAAAGAAATTTACATTAATTTACACTTTTGATTTTATAATTATTGCAACTCTTCTAAGCGTTAAATTAACTATAGATAACTAAATTATTAATTATTCGAAGTGGGATCTTCCTTTATTAGAGCCATTTTTAAAAGTACTTGAAATTCTGGAAATTTAATGTTTTCTAATTCGTACGGAGCAATAAACTAATGTGTTTACGTTGCAAACTCTACTGTAAATGGTTACAAATACTTATTGGTACAAATACTTATCGCTTCTATACTTTTACCCACTTTTCGCACTTTATTGTTAATATCACAAATTATATTAACTAGTAAATGTTGTTTGAACTATATCTATCTTAGAGACTTCCGAGAATATGTAAAATATCATTGGTTATAAAAAAAAGAAGTTAAGAAACTACAATTTCACACAAAAGCTTTTTGCGAAATTGATCGGTGTACGAATACATTTTACACCCACTGTATATGCATGCAAGCGCACAGAAGATCTCCCCGATCGGTTGACAATGTGTTAACATATCGATCATGTCTGTAGCTTGTGCGTGCTACTATTGCTCCTCGGTTTGCAAATTTGCGGGCTTTGGCGAGATCTTAAGAACGGATGGCAGCACAGCACCAGATTGAGGTCCCGGCAAACGGTGATCGCGACGTGCAGTGACGTTCTTGGAGTGATGAGTCTAACCGTGGTCTGCATCGTTGGCTCGCCTTTTCGCTGGAGATACCTGCAAGCCGTCATAAACAAGTTAATCGAGGTGCACCGATAACGATTCTCTTCGAACTCCCTTATCATTATGTTAAGAGCCAACCCGCATCAAACCAGACATATCTTGGAATAACAATTCGAATTTCTTTGAGATATATCTTGAAAAATTGTACAATATTTCGAACATTATTGATCCTACAGCTATTTGAAAAATGGTACTTACTTTCGTTAGTAATCATAGCACAGACGTACAAATTAAACGATACTACCCCTCAGAAGTATTTACATACAAAATTGCATGAATTGTTCTTACTAGAAAACAAGTGATTGACTCAAGAAACAAGAACAAATAAAACTAGTTCATTAAACGATCGGCAATGTTGGATTTTAGGTGGACGAAAAAGTTGATGAGTCGTCGACGAAGAAGTCCCGGAGGTTCACGATCTATTTAACGGTGTGCAGTCTTACGTATCTGTGGTTCAACTCGATTCTTGATTTTTATTCCTGGCATCGCAAAACGAAAGGGATGACAGACCTCAAAACGATACCGGACAAAGGTCCAATTAACTATATGCCCCTCTATCTTATGTACACCGTGATCATTTTAACGGAGATTCAATATACCGTTTCGACGTACAACGTGGAGCTGAGATTTATCAGCCTGAACAACAGCATCAAGAAGCTATTCGAAGGCGGAAGCGCAGCCGATTACTTAAAAAAATGTGTTCTTGAAACAACAGGTAAATAGGAGCCTAACTTATTAACTCTTTAACCCAGGAGCTAAAGATAGCTGTTACAATTCTTTAGTCTCACTTTTTAGACCCGATTAACCCCTTGAGGCACAAAATGATAAATTTCATCATAAAATTTGTGTAAATATATTTGATATTCGTATTATTCTATCGGAAAGAATAATACCACTTGACTCGGCATAGGTTTCAAATATTTCTCGTTCAAAAATTGTGTAAAGTTTCATTAATCCTGGAAAGATGGTACATTTGTTTGATAATCTCGAGCAATGAAACATATCAATTATTATTTAATAAAAGGTGTTTCAACCGTCAGGTAGTACGGTCCTCTTAGGGTGAAAATAATGTTAAAGTTACGCGTAATACTAATATCGAATTGAATATATTTCATGCATCGTGTATGTACAATAAAAAGAAAAAATGTTACATAAAATAATTATTAATGAAAATTAGGATAAAACTTATGTTTATGGAGATTAATATTAATTAAATTAACCGACAAGTACGGGAATCCAAATGTAAGAAGAGAAATAAAAATACGTTCATCGCAAATAAAATATGTATAATACGAAAGACACGTGGAACGCAGGTTGTAAACAGTAAGCCAGTAGACAATCAAATAAAAGATAAGAAGCAACATTAACCTATAAACAAAGTCAGTCTTGAATAAAGAAAACCTCCACCGGTCATTATTATAATCCGTGCTCGCCAATAACGGATGCTAAAAGTCGTTTTTCAATAATTACCGAAAAATTTATTTTTATTGCTCGAAATTACCAAACAATTGGCTATCAAAGCGTTCCTACAACCATTACTCCCTTAATTTCAATTTAATACTTTGCCAATTATTTTCTATTTTTACTACAATTCGAAAAGATAAATAACGTATAATTTAATCAATTCTATTCGCCACAATCGCGTCAAGGGGTTAACGTTCGCGTATTGTATCGATCAAATTAACGACAAACGCATCTCTTTGGCCAATCATATGCCGGTTATGCAACGGT
This sequence comes from Hylaeus anthracinus, assembly GCF_026225885.1. Taxonomy (NCBI): domain Eukaryota; kingdom Metazoa; phylum Arthropoda; class Insecta; order Hymenoptera; family Colletidae; genus Hylaeus; species Hylaeus anthracinus. The sequence continues at coordinate 11,520,861 of NW_026534333.1, read as the reverse complement.
AGCAATAGTTGGTGATACTCGCAAACAATCATCAAGCACCGTGTCGCGCAGACAGTTCGAATTGGCCAGCTATCGAAACTTTCGGAATTTAAACGGTGGGTAAGTCTACTCCAGCTAAATTCGGATGGTACTTCTTGTCAAATCTCATGTATCGCCTATTTACAGAGAATGAAACTTACGTAAACAGTATATCGGAGCTGATCACGGTACATTCGTCTCTCTGCGACGCAGTTTCTCTTATAAACAGTGCGTACGGCGTTGTGATACTGGCCGTTACCGTAACGTGTCTGTTACACCTAGTCATCACGCCATATTTCTTGATCTTACAAGTAGACGAAAACCACGAATGGATATATCTGTTGGTACAATGTATGTGGTGTATCTTTCACGTAACCAGAATGCTGATAATCGTTCAACCTAGCTATTCCACAGTTGCAGAGGTAAGGAGGTAAAAATGTTAGAACCTTAAACATGAATCTGTGTACATGTACGATAGGAAGCTCTAGAAGTAATGAATTCGAGTTGTCACGGAAACGTTCGTTCCAGGGTAAGAAAACGGCGGTTCTCGTTAGTCGGTTACTTTCCTCCAGCTTCGAAGTGGACAGTCGACAACAGTTGGAAATATTTTCTCTTCAATTACTGCATCGACCTCTTGAATTTTCAGCATGCGGACTCTTCTCTTTGGACCGAACACTGATAACGTCGGTAAGGATGTAGAAGGTATTCGTGCGCAGAAAAATGCATATGCTGACGTGTGTTTCAGATCGCGGGGGTGGTGACAACATATCTCGTCATACTAATACAGTTCAAAAACGCGGACGATACGATGGGTGAAGTGGATAGAATAAGAAATGCGACACAAATACTCAAGTCTGCATCGTCGCTCCAGAATTTAACAGGATTTAAGTCCATCATATAACTGTAAACTTATTTCCGGGAAACTTTTCTCACGTTTCCATATTATAGACTTTGTCTGTGTATGTGTGTGTGTGCTCGTGTGTTTGAAACGAGTAAGTAACAGACAGATAATAGTCGATCACATACGATAATGACATTTAATATTCCAATTCTCGTAAACAGCGGCAATATACAAATACAGGTTACTCGTATCGTATTCCAACTACTAATTAACGAGTCATCCCATCGTTCGATCGATAATTAATTAAGATCGCACCTCGTACGGTGTCTAAAAACTAGACGTCAGTCACAGCCTATCCAAAACGTTCCTCGGCCTCGATCTCGCTGTATCTCACGAGGATAAGAAGATTTCCTAAAAACGGGGAAACTTGAGTAGTCTCGTTCGAAGAAGCCAGGTGTCTCGTTGGATCAAATTACTCCTAACGTATATACAACACCTCGTATACTGACTCGTTTTCTCTCTGACGCTATACACTTCTTCGTACAAATTATTACACTAGCAATAAATATTAAATCGCTCGAAGATCTTGTACCAACACTTGTACCATATCAATTTACGACATAAATTCACGCGTGTGAATTCAACACCCGGTTACTCGCGCGCTTTGAAACCACACGTGACAAGAATACTCTTCAAACTCGCGCATCGTCCCGGCAAAAGCCAAATCGAAACCCAAATGCTGCGTTGTTGGTTGTTCCATATCGTGATTTTTCACGTGGTTTCAATTCGCCGTGGCTGCTGTGACCGGCGGTTGTGATTTCTGATGCGCGATCTGCATCAAATTGTCGCAACAGCTGTCCTTCGTCACGTTTAAACGTTTCGGTCTTTGACAAGTCATCAGGTTTTCAGAATTCGACGTTATTTCAGAGTCGTTCTCCCCTTTGTTTTGATGACGAGCGTTGCACTGACAGGGACTCGTGTGTCGATGAATCCGTGAGAAACAGTCGCTGCAAACTCTGACGGGATTGTACAGTTGCTCGCTGGGTAACGGTGTCGAATTTTCCGAACAATCAGCACAGAAAATCTTACCACAGCATCTACAATAGAGGCGAAAATGATAATATACCGACCGCATACAGTATTATAAGGGCCAGAGAAGTAACAATTTTCCGTACAATAATTTATACAATGTTTGACCTGTTACACATTAAATAGAAATTAGGATTTCAATTACAAAATTAAATATTTCACATTAAACAAATAAAAATAAAAATATTCAACCTAATAAACGTTGTGAACAAATCGCTATAAGTGGATTTGAATCATTATTATTTAAACCAAATTATGCCTACTTCTGGACAGTAGTATGATGCAGCCGGGCAACTAATGTTGCACTTCCTTGTACAACTTATTATAAAATAAATCGTTACGACTATGGCTCCTAGATTATAATTCTGCATGTTAATACTATGAAACTAAATCCAACAGCATGCGCGGTAGACATTCGATTTCACCTGCAATGATGTTTGCGTCTTCCGAGCCAGAACTCCGTGTCGCAGCCCATGCATCGATTCACCGCGTGGTCAGGTACCCAAAGAGTAGGAGCAGGACCTAATTCTTCGACGGCTTCCCAAGACATGTCCGATGGTAACGACTCTCCGTGATCGCCGGCGCTTCCCACCGAATCGGGTAACGATCCCTGGAACAGGAGCAATACCTTCCTTTTTCTCTGGCTATCTCCGATTATTCTTTAACAAGCCGAATCAAGATTAATCTCCTCCTGAGAAACATTCAATAACGTCGTTTGGAACACTCACAATATCGTCGATGCGATCGGTATCCGCGTTATGATTGCAAACTTGCTTGATTAGAGCCAGCCTCGTCGTATGTAACTCCTTCCTTAACGCTTCTTCTTTTAGCTGAAAAGCAGCAAGACAAAAAACACCGTAACCGCTCGCAGACTCGTGACTTTCTTCGACGAACGTTCTTTTGCTTTTTCTCTTGTTTTCGTTTTATCTTAAACAGGACGAAATGTATGCACACACCTTATGCTCCACGATTATCTGTTGAACGCGCATCTGAACATCGCAATGTACAACGGGAAGACCATCGACGTCGTCCAGTCTGTCAAGATTCTCTGGCAGCGTGTCTTGACGGGTGGGAGACGCCGGACAAACGCTACTGGGTGTTCTCGATATCAACGGCGCGTTGGTATCGCTAACGTCGCTGCCATCGTTGAGGTTGTGATTGTAGTTTCGATTACAAGAGCAGACGGCTCGGCCGTTCGCGTTAGTCTCGATCCACGGCGAAACGATGTCCTGCGGCGAGTTTTTCTGCGACCTGTTACTCGACAAAAACTTTTTGTTGTTCGAATCGAATACAACTTCGAATCAGCTTTGAATTCGGATTCATTTCATATTTAACCTTGAACTCGGACTCGCGTAACGTAAGAGAGTATACAGAGTTTTCAAATTCGGTACTGTTTTACGGTATATGATACTTACGTTTCGTTATTGATGCTTGTTGTACCAAGTAAGGAATCATTGCTGGGTATTAGTGTGTCTGTCGAACTGTCTACCGAGGGATTCGCTGGCGAGTCATTCGAGAATTTACTCGTCGTGTTACATTGTTTCGATACGTCCTCGTTCTCTGGCATGTTCTTTTCCTCGTTTTCAGTCTTACATTCTGTGTCGTCGTTTGCAACATTTTCCACCGTCTCCGCATCGAGCGTTAGGGAATCGAACTTCCTGTGACGGTGTTACAAGCAACGTGATTACTCTGTTTTCTTGTCTTATTGACTTGATTATAGCTCTGTTAAGATATATGAAAAATAACAAAGGTAATTACGTTTCCACCGTAATAGTTGGATCGCTAAGTCTACGGTGAAGATAGGCCGAGTGATTGGAAGTATGCATAAGATCCCCGTATGATCGAGTTTTAGTCATTTGCCTCTGTGGTTCGTCGCTCTCACCACCCTCGATGTCTATCATCGTCACTCTCTGTTTATCATCCCTGATATCAAGAGAAGATTCGGTAGATCCTAAATACACCTCAGACCACAAGACAAGATCTCGAACATTGCAACTTGGCCATAATACCTGGTAACAAGAAATCATCAAATTCACATTAGAACCTCAACTGAAAAAAAATAATACTATTATACTAGATGAAAAATGTCCTACTTGATTCTTTAAAGGTGAATACAAATGATTTACGAATGAACTGGAATTCAGGAATCGCCAAACTGAAAATGTACGCTCCCGTATTCGCAATTGTAACCTTTCTTGCCTTCTGTTGCAAAGGAACGTGCCGAAAAGCTGCGAATACGTATGCTGTGCTAATTTTACCTGAAATTAATCGAGTCTGTGTTAATCGGTGTTAACGAAACGGAATCGGCACGTATTTCAAACATTTGTGTACGTACGGGTAAAAGAATAAAAGTAGTAAACATGAACTACGTCAATATACTCACGAGATACGCCGGAGACATCTGAAAACTACACTTAAATTTTAGGATTAACTGGTGTACACAGTCGAGCCACTGCAAAAATACCGGACATCGTTCATTCGGATCTTCACAGCCAACTGTTTGTCCGCAACGATCCGCGAATTTATGTCCAAAGTCTAACCATTCTCTCTCGCATAAGATTTGGAAACCCTAACGACGATAAAACAGAGTAAAGAAATGACTGTCCAGTAACGAACAAAAAGAGAAAGTGGGAGTACCTTCGGCATACCTCCATAGTTCGGTAATACGGATCAAGGAGGATCTGCGCTAAAGTGACTATCTGAGGCGTTCTATCCCAGCCATCGCTACAATGTACCAAAACCGGTCGACCATCCCTTTCTATCGCGGATGCTACAGTCACCGCTGCACGTAATAATCCAGACATGTGTTGTAACCACCGCGTTCCTTCTAAAAGACTGAGCCAGCTGCAAAACGAAAGAAAATTATTCATCAGAAATACACCTCCATAAAGCTCATCAAATAAATATACTCAATTCTCTTTTTACATGGTTACGATTTCACACGGTCCAGGAAAAGGAGTCTATAAATATTTAATATGTTTTCTTAATACATTAGGGAGGTCGATAATTAAATCTTGAAATTCTGGTCAAGTCATTCTCCGAAATCTTTTCCGCCAATATGAAGATTGCGTATAATCTGACCTCTAAGCGTTACATCGATACTCGCTGTATGTTCCCTTGAAAAGAAACTACTGTGACAAATTGGCTGCACGATTCAATTTATCGATTACTCGATTTACCGAAACTTTTTTTTCCGATTCCTGAACATTATACTACAAATCCTCTATTTTGGCATAAGCAATATTACTTTTTTATTTACACTGCTTTTTTACACAGTGCTCTTTGAAACATATATACTGTGTAAAAAGAGAATTGAATGTATGATCTACATGAAGTGTATAACGAAACGAAATATTCGTTTACTTGGGTTGATCCATGTCCGACGCGCAAAGCTGCCTCAACGCGTGAAAGCTCTTCCGTATAGAATGAATGTTTGGTAAATTCATGAATTGTATATCGCAACTGGGATAATATTCAGGACATTCGCAACCACCACCGCGCGCTCTATTCGCCACAGCGGTTGTGTACGACCTGGCGTCCACGATCAAGACTTTCTGCAAGTAATGCATTACAATTCAAAAGAACATCGAACGTTTTAAATTCGTTCGTAATTCCTTTTCATCGATTTCTAATGAATACCGAGTCTCTTCTAAACTACAGTCAAATAATAACTTGGTTAAATACTTGATACCCACTTTGGTATTATTTGTTGTGGTACCATCGACACCAGCATTGGGATAAATACTGGGAGAATCCACCATCGTCAATTCACCTTTGTCATAGGAACATGAATGTGAAAGGGCCTTCAAGAGGGCCTCATCTTCTGGACTTCGCCAGCCAAGCCAACCAACTTCTGGTTGACTACTTCGAGCTAAAACTGCACCATTATTCACATGTCTACAAAATAAAAGTATTGACATTGAAGGAAACATAATTATTTTAGAAGAATATGAAAGTTATTTTCTTATAATACCTCCAAACAACAGCAGGAATTCGACGAGAACTACGAAACTTGGCCGCCTTGTCCAGAATAACATCGGAAATGCAAGCAGGAACCAGAAGCAGTGGTGGATATGATGGACACATTCGATAATCTTTATTAATTTGACTAATACGCCATGTACCATGCAAATTAAATTTCAGTCGTTCCACCTACGAAGTAACACAAAGGTAATTATATCTGTCGAAATTGCAATATAATGTATGAGTTACTTACCTCTGAGTTAAAAGTAGCGGTATAGGAAGTAGTATCCTTTCCAAGTTTAGAAAAATCTTTGCCCTCCTCAATGGACCAAGCATAGTATGCAAAAGCAAATATATCTTCTATGCTCTTAGGTGGATAAGTCACTTTATGTAGTCGCTTATACCACTCTAAACAGTGTTCATTCGTGGAAAAGGCACAGCTGAAACATTGAAATAGTAATAGTTTAATATCACAAGAAAATTTATAGAAGAAAGTATTGTTTATTTAAGCAGAATAATTAGGGAATAATGTACCTTAGGGAACGTGCATCCTTACAACCAATATGTAAGAAGAAGATCTCTTTAACCTCCAGCTGTTCTATTAAACCCAGTGGAATATTGTAGCATGTTTGACTCAATTGTAAGTAAAGTCTGTAATTAGAAAGAGCCAACACCCCATCTGATGTACGTCCAAGTGCTACAATGGATTCTCCACTCAAAGGCGTAAATGGTATTGTAAGTGTTTCATCTTCACATTCAAGATGTGTATGCTTTGGAAACAATTCCGAAACATGTAAATGACACATAGATTGCAAACTTGTTGGCTCTTCGGAACTCTCCATCTCTGCTCTGTGACATATCATTTAGAAACTTCATTATTCTTTTTGATTGTAAGAAACTTCATTATTCTTTTTGATTGTAAGAAACTTAATTTGTAAGTTTATGGCTAGATTACTCAAATTTCTCAAATTAGATTGCATGCTTTTACTAGTCTGTGTACATCAAAGTACATATTATATATCATTGCAAATTTACAAATAAATACTGCAACATATTGGCATACATTAAGTATTATGTTGAAAATGTTTTCAGTACTATCCTTTCACACAATTGAAGTAGATAAGTAACTAATAGTTGGCAAGAATCATCTTACTATGAGAAGTATTATTAAATGGTTAATAACAAAAACTATTATAGGATTCTGTATGGCATGATTACATACCCAAGCGATTAAAAAGTTAAAAAAAGGATTCAATTTTCAAAAGAATGGAAGTAATCAACTTTAATCAATGAAAAAGTTTTAGTTTAGAGAAAGTCAACCACCAACTTATTTTTAAACATAAAAGATGATATAATGTTTTATAGATACATGAGCATTGTTTATCTCAAAATTTTTTTAAGTAATTCCCCTTACAAAAATCTTTATATCTAATATAACAACAACACAAAACAAATTACTTGCATTGTTACACAATGTCATACTTTTATTATTGCACACATACTACCAATTGCAGTGCAATCTCCAAATACAAATCTCATTTAATATGTTTGGTTACAATAGAGGAAAAGATTGAGAAAACATTGCATTACAAATAAAACTTAAAGGAATTGTTTACAAAGGGATAAATAAGATGATGACTCTGAAATGATAAGAAACAAGTCTATTCCAGGCCAAACATAATAAAAGATGATCCAAAGAAAACTTGATTTCCAACTAAATATTAGTTGGTACTACTTTTTGAGCTTACGTAAATGTAAAAAACTGATCGTGCCAATACTTGTGATCAATTTGAAAGTAGTCATAACACATACTTGTATTATTATTTTGTTGTCGAATATGCAAAAATATATTTTTTTCTTTTCATTATGCTTGAATACAAGATAATAAAGTTACATTGCGGTGAAAATCAAATACGTAGGTACGTAGATTTTTTTCACGTCTATAACTGGTTTTATTCCAAGAGTCGTTCTGTGCCAATACTTATGTTCGACATGGTACTTATCCGCAACCACACGCGGCACTACTAATTCTACGTGTGATTCGATTACAGACGATTGTCGGACTAAACGAAATTATACGCAACGTCAAGAACAACAGAAACGTTAAAATGCACAAGCAAAACATTTCCGAACAGGGCAATCGCGAACCCAGTAATCATTTCTGGTAAACGATTATAGCCAAGCGAGCGACAATGTCTTACCTTGGACTGCAAAATTTCTCCTCGATGGGCGATATCCGATGACCGTTCTGATACCTCATACAAAATCCATAGACAGTCGTTTACACAAGAAACGGTATAAGGACATTACTCGACAAAGAGGCCATCCATTACCCCCCGTAAAGAAAACAAAGCGATGCCGTTGATTTCGATTTTGTCGAGTTATGTAGATGTTTTAGATTCTTCAGCACGTACGCAGATAGCTTACTGGATGAATGACTCCATAACTAATCTCACGCGAGTCCAATTCAAACACGATTACTTTTCGTTACGATGGTTCACGAAAATGGCTAGCATCGCGGCACACAACATCCACCAAATGAAACGATTCCTTTTCTCCCTGTTCGTCTCGCGAAACGGTAATATAGCAAATTACTTGATTTCCAAATAATTTTTATAAAAGATAATCCTTCAGTCTGATGTGAAAGTTACACTTGACAGATTGCTTGTGCTTGGAACTGGATGGTCGGTTGGTTTTGGGTTTTGGCCTCAGTAACGTCAAGGAATTCCCTATGAAAGCAACTAGAACACTTCTTGGAACTGGACTTCTGTCCGTATCTGTAACTATTGCATACTGTGATAAACATGAGCGACGTCAGCGACACTGGCGAGAAATTCCTAACGAAAAATACGCGATCTTTATTTAGCTGTATTTAATCCAGACCAATCTTCTTGCAGCTATATAACTGTGTGGAAAGTAACAGTTTTACCAAGTATTTGTTCCGATAAATTACGAAAAATACAGAATGGCATTTACAAACACAATTTTCTCATAAATTTATAGTTAGGTTCCATCAAAAAAGAGTTACGCAATTTCTTCGATAAAGCCGCATTCGAATGCCGTTCGTATCACCTACATCCCAGGGAGTCCAAGCCATAAACGTATTCGTATAAAGAGTCTCAATACGAGTAAGTCAAAGTATGGAGCGCCACGTACCAATAACAAAGGAATTAAAAGGAAGAAGCACATACGCGTATATCTTTATATACAGGGTGGGGTCAATACCTATGTTCATTTTGAATATTGCCGTTACTTGTAATATACAAAACTAACACGGTATAGAGGGGGACATATTTTGACACAAACATTTTCTGCGTGGGTGAAGGCATAAAGGAGATATGAAGATCATCTCTGCTTTTTTTAAATGGAACGATATGTTTTTGCTTTCGTATCATGATAGAGGATCTTAAAACGAGTTCAACGACCTATTACATAAGGTCATTGAAGGTCATAGAAAGTAGAGAAATGCGATAATACTTACGGTTTTGATAGACCAAAAGGAGCCATGAGGTGATTTCACCTCGAGGTCAATTTTAAGAGTCATTCCAAGGTAAACTCGATCTTTTCGAATGGTCACCTCTATTCACGACACCGGATTCGGAAAGAGGTGGATTACTTGCGTTAATCAAGCACCTCGAATCCGTAAATGGCAAGGGGACTCACGTTAATCAAGTACCACAGGGGGGACAGATTCTCGCGTCCTCGTTGGTTATCCCTGGATAAAACAAAGAGTACCTACCCCTCAAAAGTCAAGCTATTCGAACGTCAAGTTCTCACCTCTTCCCGAATTTGTTGTCGCGAATGGGGATGTTCATCCGAAAAAATCGACTACACCACAATTTTATGAAAAACAATATTAAAATTTTGTAATTTCAGCATTAATCCTTATGGAACATGTAGATTTTGCCAGCAAATTTTGGCAAATTTTGCAAATTTTGTCGATTAATTTTTCAATCAAGATGTAGAGATGTAGAACGTAAAGAAGTTGTATAGTAACAATCAACATTGTGATCATAATAATTTCCCAAGTATTACGAATGTATGTATAGATATACGTATTGGTCATTATGGACATGTGTGAGTGCAGTAAGACTGTATTTTACAAAAGCTTCCAATTTCTTTTTTTTTTTATTTTGAAATTTTTAAATGTCAAAGCAGAGATTTATTCGCTTTACATGTTGTTGACAATGTATATGTAGAACTAAATTTTGTTAATATATCTGAAATTATACATTAATATTACAGTTCTTCAAACAAGACATAACACAAATACATGCCGCAACGTTCGATTTAGTAATCAAAACAGACATATTGATGGGCAAATATAATTTAAGTTTATAGAGTTGCTGTAACAATTTGAATCTTTGCTTTTCAAAGAGTGGACACTGCCAAACAATGTGATCGAAAAGCTTTAAATTATACTTTTGAATGTGACTATCTCGAAATGTTTAAAGTAGCCGCTGCTGTACATATAGATACGTGCGCATATGCTCCTTCCTTTTAGTTCCTTCACACTTGGTACGTGGCGTCCCAAACTTTGTCTCAAATATGGACGAAATTCTTTCGTCCATTATCTTAACCCATGCTATATGAGCTTGAACCTCCTGCTACGACTTACGTACTAGTGTCGGAATCACGAATAATTTGGTTGGCCACTAGGTTTGGTACAGAATAAATTTTTAGATATCATGGCACTTAGTACTGGCAAAGTAATTTTTAATCCTGGTAGGTATACATAGGAAATCACTGTATTTTTTTTCAAACATTCCATAATCGAATCGTTGTGGGACCACCGGATCAGTAGAAGTAATGGAAAACAAATTTTGTGTTCATGCTTGATTTCATAAACATGGTGAATTATTCGATCGAATTTAATCACATGGTGTATTAATTTATTCATTTCGTTTGAAACTCAAGATCATACTCAATTTCATAATAATGCATATACATTTTAATTGATCATATCAGAAAATGGAATACATAAGGCATTGTTTGCAATCATGTAATCTTAATATCAGAGCCTTGTATATACTTTTGAAAGTCTATACAGATGAGAAAAAGAATCCAAAATACTTGCACAATTATTGGCAGAAGAATGTTTCAATAATTTTTTTATTTTTAGTGTTGAAGCAAACTGTGAAGCAATTGTTCTATATTGAACATTTTGTTAAACACGTAAGGAGCTTTTTAATCAACATTTTCAGTAGTTATGATTTGCTGTCCATTGGTATATTTTTGACTAAATCATCGTACTCTTTTAGCAAGGAAAGTATTTAGGTGGTCAGTTATACGTCGGTTCATTTTTACCATGTGTAACAGCACAAAGATTTTATGCTGAAAAAAAAGTTTTTACAAGAGATAAACCACATTGCAACGTTGGCACAATTGGTCATGTTGATCATGGAAAAACAACATTGACCGCAGCTATCACTAAAGGTACATTTACCTCTTCTATATATTTCCTAGTTCTTCATTACATTTTTTTATCGAATGTAGTCATACAGCATAGTAACCATTCTTGTGGTTTGTAGTTTTGGAAGAAAAACAATTAGCCAAGGCAAAAGGCTATGATGAAATCGACAATGCACCAGAAGAGAAAGCACGTGGTATTACGATCAATGTAGCACACATTGAGTACCAAACAGATAACCGTCATTACGGGCATACAGATTGTCCAGGACATGCAGATTACATTAAAAATATGATCACAGGTACAGCACAAATGGATGGAGCAATTCTTGTAGTTGCTGCCACAGATGGTACTATGCCTCAAACACGGGAGCATTTAGTTCTTGCTAAGCAAATCGGTATTGAACATATTGTTGTTTTCATTAACAAGGTAAGTTTTCCCATACACAATTATAATTATTATGGATAGGTAGTTATTCCTTTTTTATTGATATACTACAGCAAGAGTTATGGAAACCTTATAAAGAAAATGGGATAAATATATATATGAATAAATAGAAGAACCTTAGTATGTTGCCTTTTGTAATTTTAACTATAATTGTTTTTTGAAAGATCGATGCAGCTGACGAGGAGATGGTAGAGTTGGTAGAAATGGAAGTTCGGGAGTTGTTTACTGAAATGGGTTATGACGGAGAGAAATTGCCTGTTGTTAAAGGCAGTGCGCTTTGTGCCTTACAAGGGGAAAAACCTGAAATTGGAAAGAATGCTATACTACAGTTATTAGAGACTGTAGATAATTTTATACCAACACCAATTAGAGACTTGGATAAACCTTTTCTATTACCCGTAGAAAGTGTTTATTCGATTCCTGGTAGAGGAACAGTAGCCACAGGAAGATTGGAACGTGGCAAAATAAAGAAGGGCATGGAGTGTGAAATAATTGGTTTCAACAAAACTTTAAAGGCAACAATAACAGGAATAGAAATGTTTCATCAAATTTTGGAAGAGGCACATGCTGGAGACCAACTGGGTGCTTTACTTAGAGGTTTGAAGAGAGAGGACATTAGAAGAGGTATGGTAATATCCAAGCCAGGTACAATGAAAGCTCATGATCACTTTGAGTGCCAAGTATATATGCTCACCCCTGCGGAAGGAGGTAGAAAGAGACCTATCCCAAATCAAATACAAAGTCAAATGTTTTGCAAAACGTGGGACGTTGCCACACAGATTAATTTAGTAGACAAAACTTTAGCCATGCCTGGTGAAGATTTCACGTAAGTCTTAAAGAGTGTTATTCGAACAAAAAGTAATGTAGTTTTCACTTAACAACAAAGTTTTTCCTTTGTAGAGCTGTAATGAAATTAATAAGGCCTATGGTTTGCGAGAAGGGACAACGATTTACATTGCGAGACGGAAATACAACCTTAGCAACCGGGGTAATCACGTCTATAAAGCAAGCGCTTTCTGAGAAAGAGCGATTGCAACTTCTCGAAGGGAAAAAGAAAGTTAAGAAACAGGCTCAAGCTTAAATTATCAATTTGTTGCATTTGTTGTGTGCGAAAGCTAATGCAGATTGTCGATAGTATTTCGATGACATAAAAAATAAATTTCAACTCCAATATCTGCTGTAGTTTAAAGGTATATGCGTATATACATTAAATAGAATCGCAGTACAAATTGAGCATTAATTTCGTATGCATATGCATTTTCCTAAAGCTGTATTACAAATTTCAGTTCTCCATCAATAATCGTCAAATGATTTTAAACATTATATAATTACTACTAAGTAATATGTTATTGTATATATGTGTTTATTCCAATACTGTTTTAGTCAGATGCAAATGGAAAGCATCCCTTATAAATACAATTTAATAAATTTCTCGTACAAAATGTATTTAGTTTATTGCTACTGGAATGATTGATTTTACATGACTACAACACAAAACCTGTGGTTTTCTTTCTCAGCTTTGTTTTGATACAAGACGACGTAATGTTACGCGCACGTGTGAACGTTTTAGAAATATTTGTAACTTTGAAAACAGTTCAAGGACGATTTATTGAATCCAATACATCACCAGTACAAGCTGCTTCGAGCAGAACAATGAAACACACGATACGTTTCACTCGTGTTTCTGCAGTTTGCTTCAATCGCTAAAAGTACCTTGGTAAATTGTGTATGTACGCTTTTCACCGTGCACTCATATATTTTCATCTGCAACACACAAGGGGGGAAAGAAAGGAAAGGACATATGTACCGCTCTAGTCACACAAACAAAATTAACATTTTTGTATATAAAAGAAAAACACTGTTTATATAATTTAAGTCGAATAAATCATACATTCACCTTCGCTTATAAAAATAGTAAACAGTCCTCATTATCGTGGACAGACGCAACTGGCTACAAACCGCGCTTCGTTACAATTGTAACATTATTTCAAAATACAACAGTGTGTCTGTATGTTGCGGATTACTCGCAAAGACGATTCGCTACACCGTTCAATCAATTAGTACATATACATGAATGCTTTTTTTTTATTTTATTTGTTCATCATCGCGTAATCGGGATGTGAAATAACAGCAAAGGTTATGTTATCGTTTGGTAAAGATTCAGTTACTCCGCGATTGTTCTTTCTTGTTGAGTGTCTGTGGGTATGTGTGAATGCGTGCGTGTGCGTAAACAGTGACTTCTAAATATCAGCACTTTATGAGTATCGAAAGATTCTTTCTTGTAGAATTATTAATCCTTTAGTTTCACAATTTACGGAATAGCATCCTCGTTAGTTCAAAAGTTTATTACATACTGCATTTTCGTATTTAGGTGTGATAAAAGCAGCGATAGAAATTAAATCACTCAAAGGAAAAAACACGTTGAATATATTGAATGCCATCGTGTCATACAACATATTTATGTGCACGCCCGCATATACATTCGTAATACATGAGTAAAAAATATGAGGCCAAGAACGACGAATATCCAACGATTGTTAGTTTCGATGCGTAAAATTTTACACATTTATGCATTGTTCAAAATTGTACGTTCATACCGGTAAGAAGTACGTTCATGCTAGGATTATCCAATACTTGTACAAAATTAGAGGTCACGTGTTTTACACGTTCACGCACACAAATCTCTAATGCACGCAAAAGCAACGATCAATTCCAGTATCCTTTTGTTAAGACAAAGCTCGTGAAACATGAAATCACAGAAACTTTTTTACCGTTATTATCGTTAGGTATCGAACAAAATTTTTTACGCGAATTTTAATTCCTTCGAAGAAAGAACCTTCGACCTATCGAGAGGCACAAGAACGTAACGTGCGTTCATGTACGCTATGCCCCCAGTTCATATCATACGCGTGGTATAACAAACTAAAGGTCTTCATCGTCTTCTGGTAACGCAGTCTCTTGAGCTTCTTTGAGATCCTTTTCTATTTGTTGTTGCCATTGTGGATCCATAGTAACCTCAGGTGGAAGAAGAGCTGGCATCGCGACGAATTCTAGATTCGGATCTCCGATTAATTTACGCGCCAACCATAAGAAAGGTTTCTCGAAATTGTAGTTACTCTTTGCACTAATATCGTAGTACTGAAAATGGGAAAGAAAGTGTCATTTGTTGTACTAATAGTACAAAGTTACATTAAATATTAGTATTAAAGTTTTAGAAACTAGCATCAGTAAATACTTGATAGAATTAAAAAAAACATGTGAAAGGAGAGCAATAATCAAATGTTTTTGAATTTGAAGTAGTTAATTACCTGTAGATTCTTCTTTCTATGGAAAACAATGCTCTTGGCTTTTACTTTCCTATCCTTAATGTCGACTTTGTTGCCACAGAGTACGATAGGTATATTTTCACAAACTCGAACCAAATCCCTATGCCAGTTAGGTACATTTTTATATGTTACTCTTGATGTAACATCGAACATAATGACAGCACATTGTCCTTGAATGTAATAGCCATCACGGAGACCTCCAAATTTCTCTTGGCCAGCTGTGTCCCATACGTTGAATCGAATTGCCCCTCGATTTGTATGAAAGATCAAGGGATGTACTTCTACTCCTAATGTTGCCACATATTTTTTCTCGAATTCTCCGGTTAAATGTCGTTTGACAAATGTCGTTTTCCCAGTACCACCATCACCCACTAGGACACACTTGAAAGTTGGCATTTCCTGTACTTCGTGTGCCATTTTGATATTGTTATTTGACGATTTATCCAAGCAAAGAAGCGGTCAATCTGAAAAAATAAGATCAGCAATCCTCGGTTAACAAATTATTATCATATTCACAGAGAATATGAATGGTTTCGAAATTAGTGAAAGATATGTCAAGGATAGGAAATCATGTGGCACCACGTTCCTTGGTAGGAACGTGGATGAAATAATTTCTTGATTCACACATAGCTGATTTTTTCAAGTTTGTATTAGACTCTTTCAAATCAAAATGATGCTCTCGATTGCACAAAACTAAAAGCACATAACTGTTTTCTATGGCTAATGTAATTTGTAAACGAAAAAGACATGTAATTGACGAAGTATGTAAAAAAGCCGCATCGAACAGTCCAAAAAGGCTACATGCGGCCTTTGCGCCACAGGCTCCGCCATCCTAGATAGTACCATATCACGCGTTGAAAACGTGATCGGCCACTCGCCAACCGAACAAAATTCGTAATAAACGAAACGAACTTCTAATCGTTAAGCAAATGCACATACCGAAACGTTAGTTGATAGTACTTTCGACGTTAGCTCGGAAAGCCGGGTGACCAATTATCACGCACTCTCAAACAGCAAGCCGACGTTGAAAGTCACCACGTTCTGCTAAGAGAATGGCGCCTCCCGTTGTAACACAGGGGACTTTCGCGCTAATCTCGAAACATAACTACACGCACTTGTAGGTGAAAATAACAAACGATCGAACAAGTTGTCGGTTAATTTGCTCGAAATTTATGGAAATCCGAGGACGTAGGTACAAAATTTCCCGGCAAGTGACGTGTACGTGAAAATGACCGATAAAACTTACCCTGCGACACAGTCGCTATGGCTCACAATGGCGTTCCTTTGTCTAGATGTGTAGGGGTCAGCTTTTTCGTTATTCGCTAAATGCAACGAGGTATGAATTAAGAAAACCGTCTAGTTGGCGTGATAGAAAAAAATTCAATTTAAATATTTGTATCGATCGATTATCAAAATAATACGTGTATCGTTGGTTTTTTTGTAAAAGTATACTCGAAACTCGCCACGATTTAGCGACATCTATTCCATGCGCGCCACATTGAGCCGGTACCGAAGAATTTTCGTTTTCAACGGAAAGAATCATGTTGTACGTAAGTACAGTAAATGGAATGGTTTGGCGCGCGAGGGCACCGTTAGGTTCCAAACTGGCGGTAAATATAAAATTCGAACATCGAGGATGTTCGATGTTCCGTTTTCTTGCAAGAATTTTTTTCGCGAGAATTCTTTTGACACGCTCAACATTGATTAATTAAACAGTAAACGTTAGGTACACGATCGAACAATTTCGGTGCATTTCATTTTGTGATACAGGTGTTATTAATATTACTATTCGAACTATACTATATAAATATTACTATTTGAATATCATTTTTTCAGTGAGTTCATTATATTATGTGTACAAGTGTCGTTTATCAGGAAGTCATGAAATCTGGTACAACGATTTCTATATCACCAAATTTTTAAAACACAATTTCATTAACCTTGGTTTGTTTCTGTTTTTTATAATTGTTTTTAATTAAATTTGATTCTTAACAAAAGCCATTTTTGGAGCTAAAAACATAGCAACTGTGAAAAAACTTTACTTACGGTTGAGAAATTTATAAAATTTAAAATATCGTTAGTAAGATATTATACATGAAACTAGAGATTAGAAAAAAAAACTGTGGACTTACAAACTTGATTTATTCAAGCGTACATCCAAATATATACGTGGGATATAAAATATTCGAATATCCGAGTATAAAGTAATCGAATAGTTAAATGTTTGTATCATATTTTAATCATTGAAACGTTCGAATATCAAGTACAGAAAAATTCGACTAGTTTCAGACCTAAAACTGTTATAGAATGAAAATATTTTGAAGATGTCGGAAAAAGCCTTTTGTTTTTTGCTGGTTATTTCTAGGAAGGGGCACGAAGAGATCTCGGGCCAGTCCTGAGCAGAGTTGACGTCACTGGCGCATGCGCGCGGCAACGGACGGCACTGCAGAAGCAGGCGAGTTCGCGAGTGTATCGATTTTACGATCGTGTCTCTCGCCGCTAGTGCGTCCGTTTCCTTTAGTTTTTAGTGGCCGTGCTCGTCGTACATGGATAAAATCGTGAATGGGATTAGTCGCTAGTTTTTCCACTTCGTACACCCGCTGACTCGCAATTCTTCGTCACCCTCGCCATGACCAAGGATAGATTAGCAGCCCTCACCGCGGTGAGTTTCAAGTGGATACGTATATTTTGCTAGAAACCAAGCCGATTCACCGAACAATCAGTCTGCCCGTTAACTCTCTCTCCCTCCCTCCGTCATCCTTTTCCTTTCTTCGTCTGCTTGTTTCTTCATCTTCCTAACTCGCGCGCTTTCTCTCTCGTGTATACGAATGTGCAACTCGCATCGTTCGTAATATCACTCTTTTTACTCTGCTTCTTGTTCTCCGACGCATCATTTTATCCTCGTTTCGAATGGCCTAAACACGCAGAGTTTACTGAAGATTTATCTGTCGGTTTAATCGACCGTCATCGCTGGTCTGTTTCCTGAGAAAGACAGTCGATGAAACCTGCGGACAAACCTCTACTCGTCCGTGTATCGGTTCGCCTTACTCTTGTAACTACTTGAAAATAGTATCCAGAACGTATTTGTTGCTCTACGATAAAAAAGATATGTCAAATGGGAGGTATCAGTTCTCTATCGTCTACGTTGAGCTCGAGTTTTCGAAATTCGAGATAAATATGTCAAGTCGCTTAACCAATGTTACATTCCAAGTTACTGTTTCCGATATCGAATTTACGATAATTCGAACGGAACATAGTTTGCCTCCAAGGCACAGAAATGTTAGAGCAAACGAAGGGAATTATTGGAAAACATTTGAAGATACTTGTCGATTATTTCACTCACGCTTGTAACGTTTAAAGAACCAATTCGTGATCACCATGTACGTGCAACTCGTTGTTACGTTTGATGTAATCGAATGAATTTTTCTTCTCGAAATGCACGGCTGTCATTGATCGAATCGAAGCCCGGACGGATCTCGTTTACGAGGAAAGGCGTTTCCGAGGTGTCAGCCGTTCGTTGACTGTCAACCGACGAGTACTCGAGCGTGGAGAGATTAAAAGATAGATATGGAAATAAAGATGCAGAGTGCGAGAGAGATGCAAAGAATTCACTTTTTTCTTTTTTTTTTTTTTTTAAATATCATTCGAGTATCGTGAACCGATTTTCTCGAGTCACTTGACAGATAGTTTCATAGATTCGTTGGGAGGTGACCGATCCAACGCATGAATAACTGGTGTCGATGACTCACAGCCATCGACTGACATTTATGAAAAGCGTGTACCGGGGCGTATCTAGGCGCACGACGTGTGTTCGACCGGCCCTCGTCGGTTTACTTTTCGTACGATCAGAAGGATTACTTGATTGTTTCAAATATTAACTTCTACGGTAGTACAAAAGACTAATATAAGAATCTTTTGTTCGTCGATGTTTAGGATCGAGATAGTACGTGTTGTGTATGATTTCATTTTAGAATTCGAAATAAAAGTATCTCGTTGACCCTTTCAGGTATATAAAATTGAAAACAAAAATATACTCGTGCGAACGGACGAAGGAATCTTTCTCTCTCTCAACGTTTTTCTTTGTTTATTCTACTTGCATGAATATACTTTTGTTCTTAATTTGTATCACATTTTTAATTTGTGTTTCATTTGTATTCGTAATTTAATTCACTTGTATGCGTATACACTCGAAGACATGTACAAAAGGTACGATAACAATTGAAAACTTAAAGGAAGGTACACAATATACGTTCTGCCCGGAACGTGTTAATAAAGTTAAATCGAAGTCTTGCTTCGATGTATGAAAAAAAAAAAAAAAAGGGAAGTCATGCACCTGTTCCATGGATTCATTCGACGGCGTAACAGTTTTTTTTTATCGTATAAGCATTTATCTCGAATTCTGGCAGACACCTGTCGTTCCGATAACATCACGTCGACACCGATCGTGAATGGTCGTCGTGCGATCCCTCGTTTTTCTACGGTGTTAACCATTCGGCATTTACGGAAATTTCATTGGTCCGTGGCAGTCGTGCACGCTCGTTGCTCGACGCTGTTTAGAGCGCGTAAATTACGACTCGGCTTCGATCCGTTCCGCAGCTCGAATACGCGCGCCCGAATACAGTTGGAAATTGACCAAATAAACAATACGTATTTGCAGCACCAAATTTCCTTTATGCCAGCGCGGCTGATTTTTTTTTATTTTTCATTTTACTTGAGAACTTTATTTGTCGTATCAACCCTTCGCACTCGCAACGCTTAAGGCGTCTGGCGGCCACCCCGAGCGCTCGCCAGATGGATACTGTTCTTGAAAAAAAATTAATCAAAAACTTAGTCAAGCAATCGGAAAAATCCGTTGCTATTCTTCAGATAATGTATCTAAAAGTAGTGCGTAGAAATTTCAGAGCAATCGGACCGCGCGTTTACTTTTCTTTTGGGATTATCTCGAAACTACATTTTTCGAAATGGTACAACGTAAATCTCGTAAACTATCGGTCCGATTGCTCTGAAATTTCTACACGCTAGATAGAAATTCTTAGACTTTTAGATAGATTATCTGAAGAGTAGCAATGAATTTCGCGATTATTTGATTAGTTTTATTTTTTTTTTTTATTGACGATTTTTCTCGCGAAATTTCGGTGAAAAATAAAAAACAATTTCTTCGGCTCACCATAATTTTCGTAGTGGTAAAAAAAAAAATTCAATTGCTACTCTCTAGCGACAAACTCCAGAAACAGACTAATATTTTTTTTTTGTCTTTTTCACATGCCACCTAAAGAATATAATGACGGTACAGCCCACGCGCGTTTCGCGCCGAAGGCCTTCACCAAAATTTTCGAACAGCCGCCATTTTCTTTTTTGTTATCTCAAAAAATCGTTCATGCGTTCATTAAATGGTTCTTTAGTATGTGTTAAAACATAAAAATATTGTTTTCTATACTTTCGCATTTATGAATTTTTTAAGAATAGTACCCATCTGGCGAGCGCTCGGGGTAGCCAGACGCCTTAACGCGCCTGTGGTTGACCTGCACTTTTGCCCTAACGCTTGGTAGATTATAATTTTTTCAAGTAAATGGTCCAGTTTCTCAAAAAATTATTTTTGATCAAGGAGAATTCGTATACAGGGTTGTCTACGTATAAGTCCGGACATACGCAGGGTGTCGATTCTACAACAAATTTCCAAGAAAAAATTACTCTCAGACATTTTCTTTGTGCCGAATTATTCTCGAGTATTTTCACTTTCAATATGTTTTCTGCGTTTACGACTTGACACTCTTTAACCCTTTGCACTCGAGGCCATTTATTCCGGTATCTGCCAGCAACTCGAGATGGTTTCTCTTAACATTCTATTGCCATGAATTCTAAGCTATCTCGATTTGAGAATAAGGTCAACTTTACCTCACCGACAATCATTTTATTGATACGTCGAGCCCCGAAGAAATTAAACCTAAAGAAACATTAGGTACTGTAGAATTGCTGCGTGAAACCTAATGGTGTCTGAGGGTCACCTCTCGAGTGCAAAGGTTTAAACGGCCATAACTCCATCAAAATACAGCGCAAATTTAAAACCAAGTATACCATTCGAAAGAGCGTTAAATTTCCCAACTCCTTGATACAAAACCAAAATTTATCACGAAGATCGAATACGTGAAAAATTAGGTCAAACTTTACATTGTGAAAATTTCCAAAAATTTGACTTTTTCCGTATTCGTTTTTCGGTTTCAAAGACATAGTTACTTGGCGGGCACTCTTCGGGAAAAACTTCCTCGAAGTCTCAGCTTTTGAATGGTATTGCCAAAAAAAAATTGTACGGTGGTATTTTAGGGAGAAAATTACGTTTAAATGCAGAAAAGCGTTAAAAATGCCCGCCTCCTAAATCAAAACTTATTGGTTCTCCTGCGCCGAAAACATTGATTTTTTGCTGTTGTGAAATCGATCGTGTTTCAATCTCCAAATCATTTATCGGTACACCGAGGTTGATTTTGATTAAATAGTCTCTAAAAACGAAAATTCTATGGATACATGCTCAGAAACAATTATTATTCATCTCGCACTAAGGCTCTACACACGGCTCGGAGAGGCTTGAGGTGTCAAAAAGTAGGTTTTTTTCCGAATTTGGGTGGCTCGAGAGTGTCACTAAAAAATACATCAAATCCGATGTCAAGTTAATTTCAAAGTGACAAGTCGATTTTTGTTGAAAAATATCGATTTTCACCTAAAAACTCGCGCTTTTCTGCAATTTAAACGTCATTTTCTTCAGAAAATACCACTGTACAATTTTTTTTTTTTTTGACAATACCATTCAAAAGCTGAGACTTCGAGGAAGTTTATCCCTCGGGGTGCCCGCCAAACAACTATGTTTTTGAAATCGAAAAACGAATACGGAAAAAGTCAAATTTTTGGAAATTTTCACAATGTAAAGTTTGACCTAATTTTTCACGTATTCGATCTTCGTGATAAATTTTTGGTTTTGTATCAGGGAGTTGGGAAATTTAACGCTCTTTCGAATGGTATACTTGGTTTTAAATTTGCGCTGTATTTTGATGGAGTTATGGCCGTTTAAAGAGTGCCAAGTTGCAACTGCATAAAAAATATTAAAAGTGAAAATACTCGAGAATAAAGCGACACAAAGAAAATGTCTGAGAGTAATTTTTTGTTGGAAAGTTGTTGCAGAATGGACACCACCCTGCGTATGTCCGAACTTATACGCAGACACCCTGTGTAAACTTGATTAGTATCAGTATATTTTAGATGAAAGTTTCCTTGTAAGATGGTACCATTTTTTATCTGTGTGTCTCTAGCTCGAATTTGGTATAGAAACTTGTTTGCTGAGCTATGTTCTCTAAAAGCTCATCCGTGAAAAACAGCTTGAGAATACCATGCGTGTCTCAGAAAGTTTTCACGTTGTATCTTCAAGTTACGTCTTCTTATCGCAATTATTTTCGATTATTTCATTTTCCATACGCACGTCAGAAAATTCTCGATTCGCGAAAGTACTTTGCTGAAATTGTATTCAGTCTGTTTGTCTCATTCGAAATTTTATTCGAACTAAACGTCACGAATTATTTTAATTGTTTCAATTACAAGTCTATTCGCCCCAATGTGAAATTTAATTTCATTGCGACTAAGAACGCGCACCAAAGATTGTTCGTGTCGCGTTCGTTATTCAAAATTTTCGTCGGAATACGGGATTTAGACATCTCTGGGTCGCCGTAGGTCGTCGGGTCGCACAAATAGAAACAGTCTCGTGGGACTCGAGATTTATAGCGTCCAACGTATCGGTTGGAAAGTACAACGAAAAGAAAACACTACACGAGTTTGTTGTCGAAGGCGACACGAAGGACGAACGACGAAGGTTCGAGTGTTTTCTTTTTTGGTACGAAAGGAATGGGTGCAGGCGATCCGTGCAACGACTCTGTCGAATGGTAACGAGAGAATAGTTTTGCTCGGGCGAAAGTCTTGTCGAAGCCTTTGATTAACATTTCCATACTAGGGTCGTCTCTTTGATTAGCTTGAAGGCCATGAAAAGGTTAAATAATTAAATTAGGCTGAAATAGAGGCTTACATTTACTTACACTTCAAACTCCAATTCAAGGCTTTACATTACAATAAATAACCACGTATTTAGGTCAGTGAATTTTGTCTAATGCAAATGCTGTATATAAAAATATATAAAGTTCCATTTAAAAAGATTAATTTGTTTTTTCTTCCATTACTTAGCTTACAACAAAATCATTTACACCATGTAACTTGTCCATTTGGACTAAACAACCTTTTGCAAAAACATTTTTTGATAGCTTCATCCCCTAACGAGATATTTAACCGAAATACACTGTGTAATATCTCTATGGGTGATACCGTTTAGAGAGCGCATGCCCTTTCAGAATAGAGACCTAAGAAATGCCAGAGTTTCGCGCGTTTGTAGGAGTATGTACTCTGTGATAAGAGAGATTGGGCCTCCTCCCTACCTCCGTGATATTTTGCCCGTGAGATTTACGTAAGGAGCTGTGCGCTAATAGCCTCGATAACGACGACTCTCGAAGCGTCAGGTGTCGAGCGACGTGCGCATCTTCGGTGCTCGCGGACGAAAACGATTCGACATTCGAGGGTTTGGCCGATCTGTTCTCGCGGCGAATGGTCGACGATGGCAAATTTTGCGTGGTCGGCGTTTCGTAGGTGGGTAGGTAGGTAGGTTAAGGAGCCACGAACAAAGACCGTCGATGAGAGATCGATGAAAATGGATAGAGCAGTGTTGCTCAAATCGGGCTTTCCAAACACCCGGGAAAAAAGGGGGAATATTATACAGCAGCGATTTCCAAACAGGCAATCCAATTTCTTACAAGGGAACATATCCAACTGTCCGTCTCCGATTTCGTTGAAACTTGTTGGGTACGACGTGTATTAAGCTGGCGTAGCCATTTCGAAAGGCCAATGCTAAATTAACACGATACTTTTTTGCTATTTATTTGCTAATTATTTGCCAAAGAATTCATTTGTTTGCACCAGCCGTTTCCGGGAAACAATGGTTACGCTAGCGTAATATCAAGCTAGCGTAACCACTTATGTATCTCTGTACCTAACAGGGATATCGATTCCATTCTTGCAGCATATTTTTTTGCCAATTATTTGCTCTTAATCCACCGAATATGAATTTTTTTGCACCAGCCGTTTTCGAAAAACTGTGGCTGCTCTAGCTTGGTATTAAGCTAACGTAGCCACGTGTTGTATCATGAGACATAGCAAAGATATCGATGCCATTTTTGCGGCGTATTTATTTGCTATTTATTTGCTCTTAGACCGCCGAATATTAATTTTTTTTTTTGCTGCAGTCATTTCCGAGAAACGACGACCGCGCTAGGACAGCGTTCTATCTAGCATAGCCAAGTGTCGCAGCTCCGTACCTAACGAAGATATCGATACATAGCCGTTGTTTCTCGAAAACGGTTGGAGCAAAAAAAATTGATGCTCTGGCAAATAATTAGCAAATAAATAGCATAAAAAGTATCGTGTTAATTTAGCATCGGCTTTTTGAAATGGCTACGCCTGCTTAATATACGCGTGGGTACGTTAAGCAGGTGAAAATAAGGGATACGTATTTTTTTTTTTTTTTTTTATAGCTGCCCAATCGCAAGTTCAGGGGTTGAAATCACCCCTTGAAGTTTCAGCAGAAAAATGCTATCTCGAAAACTACGATAGATACAAGAAATCTTCTTAGGGAAAAGTTTCACGGTTTCACGAGGTAAAACACAAAGTGGTCACAGATTTTGTAAAATATAACTTGTTTATACGAAAAAAATTGTTTTGTTACATTACTTTAAGAGATACAAAAATTTATATAACGTCAAAAATGAACGGAAATTGCTTTCCGAATCCATTGATATATACAGGGTGTAGCAGGACGGGTGGTACAACCCAACAGGGGGTGATACTACATGTAAAAGTAAGTCGAAAAAAAGGAATAACATTTTTTCGTTTGACGCTTCGTTTTCGAGAAAATCGAGTTTGAAAATTCTATGCAGTACGCTTGGCACTGGACCGCCTGTAGGCTTAGATATGTATTATAAATAAGAAATGTTAATGTTTATTAGTTTTATTGTCATTACTAACGATAATTACATAACATTATTGAATAAACTGTTCAAAGTGCTGTCCTTGTTGACGCGTACATATCATTGTTCGCCTTATTAGTGAGTCATGAACTTGTAGCGAACAATGGCTTGGGGAGACAGTCCAGTGCCACGCGTACTGCATAGAATTTTCAAACTCGATTTTCCCGAAAACGAAGCGTCAAACGAAAAAATGTTATTCCTTTTTTTCGACTTATTTTTACATGTAGTATCACCCCCTGTTGGGTTGTACCACCCGTCCTGCTACACCCTGTATAATACGATACATTTGCCTCCTACTTTTTCAACGCCTAAACTTGCGATTGGGCAGCTATAAAAAGATACGTATTTTCACCTTTATTTTCACCCTTATTTTCACCTACTTAATGTATCCATCAAGTTTCATCGAGATCGAAGACGGACAGTCGGATATGTTCCCTTGTAAAGATGTTGATGTTACAATGGAGCAAAATGGATCGTACGCAAATCAGTAACGTAACATGAAACATGAAGTATCGTGTATGTGTTACTATGCTAACGAAATGAAAGAAACTTTTGGGACAACCTAATAATATCGATTTTGTGATAATCGTGATGGACAGAATAAATGAAACATGAACCGAATTGCGGTGGATTTCACGTGTGTCGCCGTGTAGGGGTCAACGAAGCGCAAAGAGTCGAGTCCGCCCAAAGGTAGACAGGATGAAGCGAACGATTTTTCCTGGTCGTTACGGTGCAACGAAACAACGTAACGAAACGTGAGAAACGCGCGGTCATTGATTACAACGGGTCAACGATAGCCGGTTCAAGAGATACAGCGTACTCGCGCGTTGAATAGGGCACGAAGTAGGGGACACGCTTGGATGTGGGAAGATGAGTATTCAAGGTCGCGACGCGTTCTAATTTTACATGATACAGATCAGTAAACGCAAAGATACGGTAAAACGAAACTAACTTGGCGTTTTTCAATGTTCGGGGCACGACCTTCCATGTCCGGAGAGAAGGAAGGGGTGGTATGGAAATTTTGAATGAAAAAAATGTGCATAATTTAAATCAACTGTAAGAGGATACTAAGCATTCCGAAAGTCACCTTCGATTTTGCGAGGTAATAGGGATTTTAGAGGAACAACTACAAGGCATAGAACCGTATGTGTATTTGAGACAAAATTATTTAATTCCTTCTGTGGCTTTTTAGATTTACGAATAGTGTCATCTCTGGAATCTATTTTATACGGAATCCTGTTAACACGTTGATCGCCGCGTCAGCCATATATGGGTGACAGTGGTTTTCACTCGAGAGCAAACAAAATCAATTGTTGATGTTAAGTATCAGAGAAAATAAATTTTAATGAAACGCTTAAACTTCGATGAAGTTGTAAAAATAGATGGCACAGTAAATGTTTGATTATGTAGTTTTCAGTAGTCTGGAAACGAAACTTAATCGCAGTAGAAATTTTCAGGAGTATCAATCCGGCAGCCAACGCGTTAAATCGTTTAAAAATTTCATTGCATTTGATGCTTTCAATCTTATGTGTGATAATCGGAACTCTTTTCTAAATATTTGTGTAATTATCAACGAAAACATATATTTCTTGGTCTTATACTTGTGGTTCTAAAATTTCTATTATTTCTCAAGTTGGCTAGTTTAGAAATCTGCAGTTTATTTCCGAGTATAGATAGAAAGAAGAATCCCACAATGGGAACTATCTCTTGATCTTCTAATCTTATCCAATATACCTGTTTTCATACGATTGCAAATATTTTTCTCACTACGATTGACGATATCTCTGATGTGACTATTAATTTCTTTAAAATACTTTTCTCACGTTTTGGATGACATTTCGTAATTCATTAAATTATGCTCGTTCGTGCTATAAGTAGCTGTATTATTTTAATATAATTGTTTGTTTTGATGCAATCCACCTATATATTTTCTTATTTAAATGGATTCTTCTTGTTATCGTGCATATAAAATCATTAGAGCCTGACCTTTCAAGTTATAATACTATTATTATTATGAGTTATAAGTTGCGAATTATATCATATTTTATATTTGAATTCGAGAAGTCGATCTTTATGTTAAAATAGTGTCTACCACGCTAGATTACGTAGCGTCGACGACCGTGATCACAGGTGTCATAAACAATGTAATTTGCAAACACATTTCACTCAGTTTATGATAGATTTACGTCTCGAACGACCTTGATTTCCAGATTTTGCTTATTAAACCGCACTAGATGGAATCAGTTCGAACTATACAAGCAGTAATAACAGGTTTGACTAATAATAGAGAAATTTACATATTCGGTGCATTCGTAAAGCGAAATAACAAATATCTGATTATTAGATAGAAACCGAAGGATCGAAACACGAAACGTACGATTGATTGACAGCAAATAATAAGAATGATTTCTAAAAATGAACAAAACAATACGTGGCTAACTATAGCACAACGAGACATAGTTAATTCCATACTTATCAAACTCAATTGACTTCGAAGTAAGAAGTTACACGCAACCAGTTTCAAAAATTAAGAGAAAATATTTGTGTTGAAATTGTTGTAACGCAAGAAGAATTACAATATATACACATAGATGTTGACAATAAGCGATAATAAATAATTGCCTGTTCGAGACTGGAAGATCGTCGTGCCCTGATTTGCATACACACGAGTTGTACCTATTATCGAATACTTATCATCCGAGGAGCTCGCTGTATCTCCCTTATCAACTATACCGGGATTTCGTATTAATTCGTTGACAAACAGAATTGCTTGTACACGAGAATGCGACGGCCATAAGCGTTTCTTAATCGTACACGAGTACCGAGTATCGATCGAGTGCACTGCGTACTACCACTGCTCTGATCGTTATCCGTCCTTGTTAATTACGACTTTGATATTCCTTCGCAAGCAAAGGAGCCATCGCCTTTTCCGCAGGGCGGTCAGTGTGCCAGTTGGCTCGTCAAGCCTCTCGGAATTTTGTTCTTTGTTTCTTTTCTTTTTTTTTTTTTTTTGCCACCTTTGAAAGAAAAATAGCACATAGTTCCTTTTTTTCCATGCTTCTTAAACGTCATCCAGAAATGACTGACAGGACTTATCATTTAGGAATTAAAAAAATTGATTTCGAAGGTGAGACAGCAATAGAAATAATTCATAGGAACTGTAAATTCGGTGAGATTAAAAAACCTAATAACAAGACAAGCGTGACATTGTTTAATCTTCGCGGGTTTCGAGACAACATCTTAACTGTAAAAATTACCGTAAAACACCGATAGGACCGCAAAAGAAATTGCGTTATTCCTGCAGGCGTTCGAACGTTCCGCCGTGAGCGTTTAAGTATTTTAAGCGATGCCATGGAAATGAAAATTAAGATTAATCGCACGTGTGCAACCGTTACGGAACTCGAAAATGTAATTAAGAGTGTATAAAAAGGGAGCAACGAAATGTTTAAACGGACGGCGGAACGTTTTTGCATGCCGGATGGAACAAAGTAATTTCTTCACATAAAACATGAAATATCCTGTGAGGTATCACGTTTTCAATGGCTATTATAATACCTTTACGTGCAGAATGCCGAGTAAAATTGATTGACGCAGGGCAAAATGTATTCTTTCATTTAAAAAAATTAAATACGATGGGTATATCGCATCGGTGCAACAAAAGAAATAATTCTATCATCGAACCATAATAGTATTTTATCGAGATAACATTCGTTACCTAACTAATTATAATGTTCAGCATTTGTCTATATAAATCTTTTGTGCCCAAGGCTGGAAAAGAGCTGCAATTTATTTCACAGTAGAATTTCAAACGCAGAAATGGTTACATAAATATCGTTAATCGTTTCGTGTTCGCTGCAATATTTGAGAAAAATATCCAACGTGATTTTAACGTTTCGAGAGGTATCGACACATAACGTTTGTTTTTATATAAAAATTATTGCTATTTACGATCGCGATGCGTTTTGGAATTAAAAAATATACATCGTTAAAGCGACACAATATGTTTTTTATGTCAAATTTGTTACGGATAAATGTTGCTTTGGTGGTATTTTCCTTTGTGTGTATTCGATTAACGAAGAAAAAAAGGTTCGTTTAAAATTCGTCCCTCCAGAGGTTAAGGTAGTACGAAACATAAAAATTCATAGTATATGTCATCAATCATTCACGGCACGGTAGTTAAGAACCGCTGAGGTTCTCGTCTTCGCGTGAAGAAACGTAAACAATCTCTGGAGCGGATCTAAAGCTTCTTACTTACATTGGAAACAGAGGAAGTCGCATAAAGTGCAACCAGTGACCTCGACATACAATTTTTTCTGTGCATTGTTCTCTATGTGAAGGGATCGTATGGTACACGTTTAGGGGCCGTTCATAAAATTACACAAGGAGGATTTCTGTCATTTTTTACCCCCCTTACCCTCATGTTAGAACGCACAAGATTTTTATCAGGCATCCCCTCTCCCTTCTCGCGTAAGATTTTACCTGGAATTTCCTTAAAAAACGTTAAATAGTTGAATGTCTTTAGAATAGATTCAGTTACATTAAAATACGTTATTATTTGACATAAATAAAAAATGTTGTATCGTTTTTTAATAATTACTTAGCGTTTGGAAAAAGCGTGTTATAGTTAAAGACAAGATTTGAAACAATCTTAAAGCAAGGAAACAAATCGTAGCAAAATATTACCCTTTCCTTACCACTCGAAGCACTTACGTAATTAACGAACCGTCTCTTATACGCGAGAACAGAAATATCGATCAGAAATGTTCGATGGTAATATCGATTCACGGTAATAGGAATAGGAACAGCTGTAGTAGGACTTGACGGCCTTTTTCGGTCAACTATCCGAGCATACACGCGTGCATACATATGTATTGGTTAACATAATGCAAATGTTCGATCGCTTTCGGAGTCCCGCAAAATAGATCTTGAGGTCGTACAGGTTGTCACTCGCAGGCGGACAATTTACACGATCAAATTTACCGTATATCCACGGTCTGTGTGACCCAGTATAGAATAGAATGCTTTCAGTTCGTCGGTGACGAGAATGAAACTCGTATTATTTCATGTAGTATGGATCAATGTTTCTAAAATTGGCGCTCACAATTTGTGGAATAAATGAAATTTAAAAATAGATTTAATATTTTCATTGTACGAGAAGATAGAAAAAAGTTCGCATAACACATTTATGTAAGATATAATTCTCCTTGAGATTGATTGGGCGTAGAAATTAATTCTGTGCCTTTGTATTCAATAATTTATAACTAGTGATTTTGGTATGTTAAAATACGAACTTTCCAAGTCCTCGACCTAAATCTCAACCCGACGGCCAGTGCGATGCATCTATATGAACTTTAGGAGTTATCAAATTTTGCTTATTGTTATCCTTTTACATTTACTGTTACATTCGTACAATTCGTACAATTATGAAGTACATTTATAATATGTTAGAGTAATAATAATAAGCAAAAATGTATGGCTATCAAACTTCATGTATACATATCAGCACGCTGTAATGGTCATCAGGTGAAGATTTATGATATGCAATATATGCAACAAAGGCCAGGCCGAGAGCCTAGAAGATTGATAATTTAGTATGTAACAACAAAATGCCTTGTAAATATTTTGACTGAAACTAGAGCTGTAAACGACTGAACGGGTTGAAAACTGATCAATAACTTTGTTATGATAATAACTGTGTTACTAATGATCCTGTTCGTGATTTTCAGACCCAGTCGGACGAGGATGACGTGGCGGACGACGTGTCCGTCAACGTCGGCGGGCAAGATGACTTCATGACAGAGTTTTTCGCGGAGGTAAGTGCAAATTTTACGATATACCTTATTTTTAATTTCTTGAAGAAACACAATAAGAGGTTACACCATTTTGACTATCCTAGAACAAGTGGTATATTCCCAACACTTTTACAAGAGATATATGCGTTCACTTGAAATGATTTTGTTCATTACCACGTATAGAACGTTTTCTGAACTTTAAAGAGCAATTTTTTTTTTTAAACATCTATATTTATTTATAAAGGAAAGAACGACGTTATATTCGTCCGCGTAACGGGGTTTTCTCTGCAACTGAGAATCAAAAGTTCACCGGTATTCTTAGTTTTGAAGTTTCTGTCTCTAAATTTGTTACTCTATCGCGTGATTCACAAATCGCTTTTAAGTTATCGAAATAGTATAACCTTTTTCGTGTCAGTAATTACGAGAGGTTACGTTAAGTTATTTTGTCGACAGAGACGAACCATTGGTATTTAGAAAAACTTGAAATGAAATTTAATCTTTTTTTATCATTCAGATTATGATTTTTTGAAACAAAACAACAAACTGTCTTTGTCTGTCGTACGAATATTTTATTTGGATGAGCATTGTGTCTCTCTCTGGTTTGCTCTTGCTTAACACGTTGATCGCTACGTCGCCCACATATGGGTGACAATGCTTTTCACTGAGAAACTACGAAAATTAATTCTGAAAGTTAAGTGCCGCAGAAAATGAATTTAAATGAAATACTTGAACTTTGATGAAGTTACAAAACTGAATACCACAATAAATGTTTCATTACGCAGTTTCCAATAGTCTGTAAACAAAGTTTAATCACAGTAGAAATTTTCAAGAGTATTAGTGTAGCAGTGAACGTGTTAAGTGAAGAAATTAACGTAGATCAACGGTAGATAAAGAAAAACGAGGTTTGTCTTCCTCTAGTTACCTCTAATTTCTCTCTGATGACGAAGGCACACGAAATACGGAACGTCCCCGTATAGATGACCATTTACCATCAAAGATTCTCCACTTAACCATCTAGTTCCATCTCGTGCTTCTTTTATCCTTCTTTCAAATTATTTTGTCGAGTAGCGCCAATGTCAACTTTGTCCTGATTCGATCTTTTCTTCTTCAAACGCTCTCGGGCAATCCAGTTGCTCCAACTGTTCGACTGCAATCCACGATAACGTCAAAGGTTCTTTTGATGTTCTTTGTCCCTTCGACTCTCGACCAAATCGACTAGTGTTTACGTTCAAGATATCGTATCCAGTGGCGTCTCTAGGCTTGGTGTTACCTACCGCGGTAACATCATCGCGTCAACCTGTATCAGAGCTGTTCAAAATTTAATTCAACATATAAAGTTTAGAGTTAGATTGTAATAAGGTTGAGGAGAATATTCGAGAGGAAAAGGAGTTTATTTTTGTTTATATTTGATACGGAAGGAAGGTACCAATTAGGATAAGAGACTAGATAAAGAGATAAGATAAAACTGATTGGTAAGACAGGTATTAAAGGTACGACAATCTAAACAGATAAAATCAGCCAAATAAAGTA
>NW_026534333.1:11469045-11488329 GCF_026225885.1 Hylaeus anthracinus | reverse complement strand
AGATGAAATCAGCCAAATAAAGTAAAAATTGAAATTGAAACTACAATCCTATCAAAGATAGTAAAGGTACAATTGTAAGACAGGTATCAAAGGTACGACGATCTAAACAGATGAAATCAGCCAAATAAAGTAAAAATTGAAATTGAAACTACAATCCTATCAAAGATAGAATTTTCTTCGAATAATGGATGACAAACAAAGACTCTGCCCTTTTTTCGATTGAACAATTACTCGTTGAACGTGAAATATACTTCAATTGTACTTTAAATTATCGTGATTCGTGTTGCGTGCAAGTAACGGTCAATAAGAATTCGTCCTTCGGAAACAAGTCTGTCGGATTCGTTCCAGATGATTGGTAGACTGTCTTCTTTATCTGTCACGTCATCCTTCCGAAGCACGTTCTTCGAAGTAACTGTGATTCCCTGAAAGTATATTCTCAACCGTTTAGCCGCGTCATGGTGTATTTATACGCTGTATCGTAACCACGACGAAACAGAAGGGCAACTCATTGGTTTCTACGTAATAGAAGCGATATACATAACAATATATTTTACGATGAATCGTACACCGTGTTTGTATACTGATAGTTATGCGGGTGCGCCATTCTGTTATTAATCACGGTGTACACCATACGACAGGTGTACGAATAGAGTTATCATCCCATGAATCATAAGAAAAAGAGTACACAAGATTTCACACATATCACAGATATTTTGTTAGAACAAAAACATTTTCATTGGACTTTACAGAGCATACAGGGTGTCCCAGCCTTAGGGATACAGCGCTCTAACTCCGAAACTATCGGCCGAATGCAACATTTCAAATATGGAAACTGCATGGTAAAATGGGGCTCACGTTTCAGCGAGAAGGAATTTTTGTTAACTTTCTTATTTAACGAGATATGATGGTCAAGTTTCGTTTTTCAAATGGAACTATATATATATTTTTTTGTATACCATGCGATAGTACTTTTCAAGACAAATTCATTAAGCTTTGATCTATTTACCTGATTTTTATTAGTTTTCAAGCTATAACGCTTCAAAGTTTGCTAATTTCCAAGGAAAAATCTTGGTTCGGCTCCGGGCGGTCCCATCGATGCGGTAAGCACCATGGGGTTTTTGAAATCGATACGGAGGGTTACGCTTGCGATTTCAGGCCCATGGAAGGAAAACGAGAAAAGTATTGACCGCTACTGATGCATTACTTGTAGCGCCGAGAATTTTATTCAATAATTCAGGTAATACGTTTCCTGCTTTCCTTCCTTGGGCCTGGAATCCCAATCGAGACCCACCGTATCGATTTCAAGAACCCCGTGGTGCTTACCGCATCAATGGGACCGCCCGGGACCGAACCAAGATTTTTCCTTGAAAATTAGCAAACTTTGAAGCGTTATAGCTTGAAAACTAATAAAAATCGGGTAAATGTTAGATAGACTGGAAAGTAATCTCGTTTACTTTACATTAAATTCAAACAAATTTGTAATAAATTCTTTTTTTTAGTCAACCAAAACCTAAATAAATCAATGAGCTAGTGAGTGATAAACAAGTATTTCAAATTGAAAAAAACGACATTACTTTCTAGTCCACCTAATACATTAAATCTACATGAATTCGTCTTGAAAAGTACTATCGCATGGTATAAAAAAAAAAATATATATATATATAGTTCCATTTAAAAAACGAAACTCGATCATCACATCTCGTTAAATAACAAAGTTAACAAAAATTCCTTCTCGCTGAAACATGAGCCCCATTTTACCATGCAATTTCCATATTTGAAATGTTGCATTCGGCCGATTGTTTTGGAGTTAGAGCGTTGTATCATTAAGGCTGGGATACCCTGTATAACGATATTTCCTCCCATCTTTTGCATCCGTTCGCGCCAACAATTTCATAACGCCATGTACTAGGCGTTGAAAATAATTCTGTCCTTTCTTAAAGTAAACTTACCGTTCGTCCATAATAGAAAATCCACACTATCCAGTACAGCACACAACGTGGTGTCCATCGGGTTGAGTCTTAGGTTGTGTAGATTCATTGGAATGTAGATGAGGTGGAAAACTTGGAAGCTTGGTAATTGAACGCAACTAAACGACGAGTAAATATTTCTACTTAAACCAGGATTATAAATGTTCGAACGTAAAGGGACAGAATTAATTTCTACGCGTAGTAATACCGTGTAGCATCGGGAAACGGAAAATGTTGGAAATTAGAGACTCGACGAGACAAAACGCCACCTACGCTTGCCCACGGCAGCTCAAAGTAGAAAGCTGGTGCGTAAATAGCATCGTCGACATCGTTGACATTTGTATCGGTCGCTATTTGCGTGGGTACGCATTAACTTTAATTGCTTTTATGCGTGGGAGTATATTGGATCTAATAAAGGTGAAACGTCGCGTTGAGCGTTACCGTGGAAACAACGGACGATCATTTTGTTACGCCTGAAGGGCGGACCGTTCCAGGTGAAATCAGACACTTTGATGTAACATTTCGAGTTGTGCCGAAACTTGGATACGTTTTAGTCTTTACCGATGCTTCGACAAGTGTCGATGAATTTTTCAAAAATTCTAAAATTTGGATAGATTGAAAAATGATTAATCTCACAGGGATCGCGGATGTAATCATGAATAATCATATAAACGACTCTTTACTCATTCCGTATAAAATGTAATTACAGTGGGTGTAGAAAGTGTTCGTACACCGATCAATTTTCAAAAATACTGTGTAGAATTGTAATTTATTAACTTATTTTTTATAAACAATGACATATTCTCTACATATTCTCGGAAATCTCTAGAATAGATAGATTACAACAAAAAAATTAATCGATAGAAACGTTGAAGCAATAAGTATTCGCACAATTGTTTAAAAGTACTTTACTCGAAATTTGATGTTTTCTAATTCGCACGGGGCAATAAACTAATGTGTTCACGTTACAAACTCTACTGTAAATGGTTCGTCATAAGAATCGTACAAATATTTATCGCTTCTATACTTTTACCCACTTTTCGCAATTTTTTGTTAATTTCACAAATTATATTAACTAGTAAATGTTGTTCGGACTATATCTATCATAGAGACTTTCGAGAATATGTAAAATATCATTGATTATAAAAACAAAAAAAAAAGTTAATAAACTACAATTTCACAGAAAAGTTTTTTGGGAAATTGATCCGGTGTACGAATACATTCTACACCCACTGTACATCTTGTAATTCAAATTCAAGTTTTTCTTGGTCCCCAACAACGGATCAAAAATTGTTAATCCATAACATTATGCAAATTGTACAGATTGAGGTTTACATGATTGCTTTCGTGCTTCGAAAATCAAATTTGCTATCGTCCACGCCGCTAGACTCTTCCGGCACGATAAAATTATTTTCAAGAGCGTGACGCTTGCGGTTTGATTGTAGGATTCTTTTTTTTCCTGGACCGTATAAAGTGACGCGGGTAGAATTCGTCGAATATCTTTTTATCGTGCTCGTCTTTCCTCCATCCATTTTTTAATTGCAATTATTTTCTTCTGAACGAGTGTGCAACACGGAAATGTATTTTTAACAAAGGATCAAAGTCTCTCAATATCTCTTTTTTTCCTCGTATGTTACTAGCTATACTCCGCGATTTTAGCCGCGTGGAATACTATTCTTATTCTACAATATCTCCACCCCAGCGCCACCGATCGGGTCCAAATTTTCCCGAAGACTTACTTTTTATTTAAATATCATACGGTGTGAATTCGAGCCAAATCATTTTTATATATCAATACGTATTTTTTCGGAGGGAGAGGGGAAATTATTCCAAGAGACTGAGCATCTCAACGAGTCATCCGTTATTAAAAAATTAAAATTTATGTTTTAACACGTTGATCGCCATGTCACCCACACATGGGTGACAGTGGTCTTCGCTGAACAACTAAACAAATTAATTCTGAAAGTCAAATATCAAAGGAAATAAATTCAAGTGGAATTTACAAATTTGTACGAAATTACTGTGTAGTTATTACGTAGTCTCCGATAGTTTAAATAATATTTAATCCTAGCAGAAAGTTTCAAGAATATTTGTCTGGCAGTCAACGTGTTAACGAGTGTATTATCGATGGGTTTGTGAGGTTTTTCCAACGGAGATGAAGTCGAACACGACCTTATTCGGACAATTCGTAATTATTCCAAACTGGACAGTTTTATTAGACAGATATAACTCTGACAAGAATACATTAAGAAACATAAAAAATAAAAATTGACAAAGGATCACTTACAGTTTTAAACCGACATCGTTGCGTCATTTAACAATATTCAATTTTTGCACAGGTGGAGGAGATCCGCGAAATGATAGACAGGATCCAGACGAACGTAGAAGATGTCAAGAAAAAGCACAGTGCCATCTTATCGGCGCCACAGACCGACGAGAGTGAGTACCGTTATGATAATTAGTCCGTTTTGTTCGAGCTTTTTGATTCGTTGTTGGAAAGAGCGTCCGTTTCGAACGATATTTTATGGTCGCCGTTTGCAACGCGACGCGTTCCTCGAGCTGTGGTCCAATAACAGACGATTATCTTAACCCTTTACACTTGGACTCGCTTGTACCATCAATTACGAAGACACTCTGTATAATAAGAAAATATGAGTCCGCGTTACATACAAAGAGACACCTTCGTGTCGAAATAAACTTAAGAAACAGGCTGCAGCGTAGGCAAGCCTCTTTCCACCTACGACAAACGTTATCGCAAGAAATAACGTGTTCGTGAGTATAATAATACAGGTTTGAAGAGAGCATTGGATGGAATTCAAAATTGATCGCGACTTTCGAAAAAAGTTACGTCATTGGTCAAGATTATCCACCGCGTACCTAAGAATTTTCTGTACTAGCGAAATGACGGATTCCTTTGAAATCGTGATTACCATTCAGGTCCACTCTACATAGCTGCTCGCATTACGCCAGGTCATCCCAGCGCTTTCTCGCATCGGTTCAGCATATAATAAGCATCTGTGGTCCCAGAACGCTTGCTCCAGAAACGAGGCTACGTTTCGCTGCGAAACAGCGTCCCCGTGTTTCGAAATTCCCATCCACCGAGTCTTCCATTCCATACTCGTCTCGAGCTAATTGCGAACGATCCGCTCCTATTCGCTTTTGTCATTGTCCTAATGACCACGTGACGAAACTTTCGCAATGCTGGCCCATTCACGCGACGTCTGTGTACGCGCATCGCGCTAGATTAGATTGCTATGGTCTCCATCCAACGTAGGAAAACGTAATCTGGACAGAAGGAACGCGAATCGCTTTCCCCCATCTTTCCTCAGAGCTGACGTTCGAGACTGCGGAGGAGTTCCTACGTCGGAAGGGGAGATTCGTCGTTTACTTTGGGGTTATCGATCTCCGCCAGTCGCGACGTCTCTTCTCTGCGTAGGAAGACGCGCGACGGTCATTGTAGCTTCCTCTTCAGCGAGGTCTTACTTTTTCTATGGGTTTTCCCTTCCTGGCTCTTTTTTGTTGCGACAGAACTGTTGACTGATACCTTCGCCGACAAATTGTCTTCGCACCCTCTCAGGACGGGACAGGTCAAGACGAGGAAGGAGATCGTATTCTGGCGCAGAGTGGACGGGTCGCGGGTCAAACAAACTGGGATTCCTGGACAGATGTACGCTTTACGCGTCCAGACTCCACCGTAGGTCATTGGGACAATTTACTGGAAAAGCTCGCTGTCCAAGGATCCCAGGAAAATGTGGCTGTTGACTGACACTTTCTCTGACAAATCGTCTTTGCGCTCTCCCAGGACGGGACAGGTCAAGACGAGGAAGGAGATCGTATTCTGGCGAAGAGTGGACGGGTCACGGGCCAAACAAACTGGGATTCCTGGACAGATGTACGCTTCACGCGTCCAGACTCCACCGTAGGTCATTGGGACAATTTACTGGAGAAGCTCGCTGTCCAAGAATCCCAGGAAATTGTGGCTGTTGACTGACACTTTCTCTGACAAATCGTCTGTGCAACGTCTGAGGATAGAATAGGTCGACTGGTCACAGGTCTGATATACCGAGATTCTTCGTGTTAGCGCAGGTCGTTCGAATAATGTATTGCGGCAAGTTGTTTCCTGGGATCTCTGGAAAACGTTTGCTAACAGGAGAGTCAGAAAAACTCCTTTCTCTTTCGTTATCCGCTGGTGACGTTTGTCATGTTCTCCAGCGTAAACATGCCAATCGGTCGCATCCACGATCATTGTGTAGAACACACGGAAAAGTTTTATTGATGATATTTCTTCGAGTTAATTTGAGATTTGCCACGGCGGGACTGGCCATACAATTGAAGCAAATTCTGCTCAAGCATGGCAGGTGTTTTCCCAGAGGTTCAACCTCAGTGACGTATCTGTGTACATTTGCATTGCCTCGGGAAAGTATACAAGCTCAGCAAATGGATACCATGCAAACTGACGTCTGCCAGCGTTTGCTGACGTTTGCACGGGCTTGCTTTCCGCCATTTTGACAAACCGTTTCTGGACCGTTTGTTAATTTGTGACGAGAAGTAGATCTTGCGTCATAGTTGGCCTCGAAGCCTGATATCCATCACTGAAAGACGTTGCCACGCGTATGATGCATTTGTACTATATTCTATGTATACCTAAAATAATTAAGAAACTGGGTTAAATGTACGTAACTAAGAAATCATTGGATTCATCTATTCTTTACGTCATACAGCAATGTTTTGATACGCGTACTGTCACTTGTTTTGTTCTTTATAGAAGGATTTAATTTTGGAAGAAAGAACATTTTTGAGTTACATTTGCCGTGATTGTCTCGTCATTTTAGGTACACGGTACAGCGCAAAAATACCATAGATATCATATTACTAAAAAGAATTCGTTAAACAGACTCTCGATATAAATGCCATTCCCTAGGAAAACATGTAGTTTTATAAAAAAAAAAAAATTAATGGTCACCTTAGAATTACGTCCACCTAGAAATTTATCACCACGATATACAGTGGCGTTCAAAAGTTCCCGGCCAGATGGTTTTTGCGATTTTTCTTCCAAAAGAAAAGTGTTAAGACATTTTTATTAGAATCATATGTAAAGCCACGTTACGTGAAAGGATACTTAAAAAAAAAGAAAAAAAAATCACCGCTATTTATTTTTCCTACGTCTTTATTTGTAAAATATGTAAATTAACGTGTTCAAAAGTTCCCGGCCAGCGTGTTTAACAAAAAATATATGCTTGGTTTTCATTTCGTAACAATTTCGGGGTACATTATTTAACATATTATAATCAATATTTCGTAGCCATGCCTTTTGAAGCAATAACAGCAGCACAGCGACAAGTAATGGATTCAATTAACCGAATAATGTAATCGCGTGGTATTTTGTTCCACTGTTCTATTAAATTCTGAACAAATTGTGTCTGATTAGAACTTCTATGATTTTTCATTCGACGTTTCATCTCTCCCCAGCGATGCTCTATCGGATTTAAATCCGCAGATTGAGAAGGCCAGTCTAAAACGTGTACTTTATTTCTAGACAACCACCTTCTTACGATTTTCGATGTATGTCTGGGGTCGTTATCATGTTGGAAAAACCAATTTTCTGGCATTTTCCTTTTACCATATGGTAGCACACGACTTTCTAAAATCTCTTTGTACATCACACTATTCATGATACCCTCAATTTTTATAAGAGGACCAACTCCTTGAGCGGAGAAACCTCCCCATATGATGCTTCCTCCACCATGTTTAACAGTTGGTGTTTGATACCTTGGATCGTTTCTTTTCCCAACTAAACGTCGTACATATTTTCTTCCGTCGCTGCCGGACAGATTAAATTTAGATTGAATTTAGATCTAACAAAACTTTTTCAATACTTTCATTTTGGAAGAAAAATCGCAAAAACCATCTGGTCGGGAATTTTTGCACGCCACTGTATCTCTCCCCTAAAAACAGTGCAGGTTCTATCACAAACATCTTTTCGAAGCATCTACAGTTCAGGAGATAGTCCCTCCTCCCCCCAAAAAGAGATCGAAACGAGAGACCCACGTTACGAGTTATTCGTCGCAAGTGTAAATCACGTTTACGTAACAGGTATTCTGCCTTCGACCAGCTCCGAAGATATTAATTTGTTGAATTAACAACGGTGGATCTTCGAGAACTAACCCGAGCGAGCGACTAAATAGCCAGCTGTTGCTGATTCCGCGTCCCTCTCGTACTATTTGCCCTCGTGATTGAGGCCTTGTC
Organism: Hylaeus anthracinus; assembly: GCF_026225885.1. NCBI lineage: Eukaryota > Metazoa > Arthropoda > Insecta > Hymenoptera > Colletidae > Hylaeus > Hylaeus anthracinus. The sequence goes on along the minus strand of NW_026534333.1, from coordinate 11,480,116 downwards.
CCTCCTCCCTACTCCCACGGCCCGCTTCGCGTCACTTCTGACCGGTGACTATGCTCGCACCTATATCGGCAGGTCGAAGCTCCAGGGAAATAACTGAAGAGGTTAGCGCTGAACGAAATCGGACGGAGGAAAAGAGTAGGCGTTTCGTGTCTGGCGTTGGCCGGCGTAGCGAGAGGATCGATCGAGCCCCTTTTCTCTCCTCGCGAGGCGAGGAAGACCGTGTATCCGAATACAGTAGAACCTTTGAAGCATTTTTTTTCATTACAGACTATTGTCTAAAATATCTCGTTAACTAATCATCTTCTTGCCACTTTGCCCTAATACTATCTTACGGAGAATGACGAAAGGTATCGATCTACGTAAAATAACATATGCATTTCTATTTAAAAGATTAATGCAACTATCGAACATACATCCACCATTGCACTTATACAAAAGAAACCTCTCTTAAGCTGGCAGGACAAAATCAGCAGAATCGTATCGAACATAGCGGAATATTTAATACTTATTTTGTACTATTTTGTACCACCAACAGTAATTTTGTACCTCGTGCCGTTTTCAACAAAATCGTTGCGCTGCTAGCTTAATATCAAGCAGGACCACACGTCCAAATGAATAAAAATGAAAAAATTAAATTTAATACTGAATTTGTACTAATTTGTACCATCAAAAGAAATGTTGTGCCTGTTACCGTTCTCAAGAAAATCGTGGCACTGCTAGTTTAACGTTAAGCTAGTCGCTGAAAATGTTAAAAATTAATATAAGTGAAAAAATCAAATCGAGTCATTTAGTACTGAATTTGTACTAATTTGTACCATCAAAAGAAATGTTGTACCTGTTACCGTTCTCAAGAAAATCGTGGCGCTGCTAGTTTAACGTTAAGCTAGTCGCTGAAAATGTTAAAAATTAATATAAGTGAAAAAATCAAATCAAAAATCAAATCGAGTCATTTAGTACTGAATTTGTACTAATTTGTGCCACCAAAAGAAATTTTGTGCCTGTTACCGTTTTCAAGAAAATCGTAATATTAATATTAAGCTAGTAGCGCCACGATTCTTTCGTAAACGGTAACAGGTACAAAATTTCTTTTGGCGGTACAAATTAGTACAAATTCAGCACTAAATGTATCCACATTAATTTTTTCATTTTTATTCATTTTGACGTATGGTTCTGCTAGCTTAATATTAAGCTAGCAGCACCACGGTTATTTCGAAAACTGTTAGAATCGTATTTTTATAAACTTTATTTTCTAAAGGATTACAACGTATACAGGGTGTTCCAAAACTCGGGGAGGAGCCGGAAATGGGGGGTAGCTGAGACGATTCTGAACAACAATTTCCTTTGCACAAATGTCGGATGGGGCTTCGTTAAGGAGATATTAAGCGAAAACCCCGACCAATCAGAGCGCGCGTAGACCGTTGGAGCGGCCGCGGTAGCGAAGGCTACGCGCTAGGTCGATGCTTCGATGCACGTCGAGTCACTTGTTCGCGTGTAAGCGCGGCCACCAGCGCGTAGCCTACGCTACCGCGGCCGCTCCAACGGTCTACGCGCGCTCTGATTGGTCGGGGTTTTCTCTGAATATCTCCTTAACGAAGCCCCATCCGACATTTTTGCAAAGGAAATTGTTGTTCAGAATCGTCTCAACTACCCCCCATTTCCGGCTCCTCCCCGAGTTTTGGGACACCCTGTATAAGAATGTCGGAGGAAAGATGTCCGAAATTCACGAGGACCCGTACCACTTGACTTATTTCGACGGACCGAGGATCGTCGCTTTCTGTCCCTGCTAGGACCCCACCCCTCTTTCTACTTTAAGAAAACACAGACTTCCTCAAGACCCTTAAGTGGCAATCGTTGCATTCCAACAAAAACGGCGCGAGGTACAAAATTATTGTTGGTGGTACAAATCAGTACAAAATAAGTACTAAATACTCCACCAAGTCCGATATGATTCCGCTGATTTGGTCCTGCCAGCTTAAGAGAGGTTATAAAATATATGATCCTACAAGTGCAGCATTCTTCGAACCATTCATTTGTTTCACGACCTGCACGCTTACTTGGCCCACCCTGCGTTGTATTACGATACATGCACACGTAACACACGCATGCGTGAATATACACCGTATATATGCAAGAGCTTAATAAGTTTGGAAAGATCATTATAAACTCCCACGAGGATATACAACATACGCGTGTGTATGTGTGTGAATGCGTCATACGTCACGAAATTATTGACTTTAAAATATCATGTCCACGCATGTCACCGTCGGATCCGAAAGGGTTAAATGCGGGACCGCCCAGTCGTATCGGTCCGGCGCGATGGCTCGCCGAACAGTCCGCGCGATCCAATAGCGGGCCACAGGCTGCGCTTTGAGTATTGCTGGCGTAGCATTTAAATGCCTCCACTCTGACAAGCCTTCCTATCCACGCAATATAGTACAATCCACTGTTCATTTCTGTATTTCAGTCCGCTAAATTCTCTATCTATTGTTCTTCTTTGACGTCTTCTTTCTCGTCGCACGTTACGCCCCACTATTTCAATCTTTTCTGACGAATGTCGATCACTGCATGCTCCATACGGCAATATACGGCATACGGCAACAATTTGCATTCTGTATTTTATTCGAGTAGAGGGTGATCGTTATTCAGATAAGTTGGTTTTCGACAGCCAAATACAAAAATATTCCAAAATTGCTTTTGTATTTAAGATTTCACCGGTGCTAAACATCAACAAAGTCTCTAAATAAAATTCATTTTATGGTAGGAATTTTAAGGCTACGATATTGGAAAGAAATTTTAACCGAATTTGAACGATCTTTGATCACACGGCCGGTTGCTAGTTATTATTATTTAAAGAGGAGCAGGCAGGATGTCGCGCGACATTTCTCGTCTTCGCCGCAATCATTGTAATTACACGATTCCCTCCAGAATCGATCGATCGAGATTTTACAACCAGAAATAGCTCGTTTGTCGAAACCGATGTCGTTCGCAGCGACTCGGATAATATCGATCAGAGTAGACGAAAGAATGAAATTTACGGACACGAAGCGAATCAGAGATGAGACGATCTCTGGTGGGGGTAGAACGAGCGCGGAATGGAGAGGAACGAAGATGGCGGAAACCAATACGCGTTCAAATCTTTCATCTTCGAGCAGATTCACTGATATATTGATAACGTCCTTATTCCACGACCGGAAAAATTGCAGATATCTTGTATCGAGTGGAACAATATTGCTCGGGAACGAGCCAGAAGTTGCCTTTAAACCTAACGTAAAATGTACTGCGTGGGACTTAAAGATTTCAGTACTCGGATATTCGTTTCCAAGGGATTTCCAACTATCACCAAACTTGTGGGAGGAGAGAGATTTAAAGGCCGCTGCGTTAAAGAGCCAAAGCTTCCAACGACTGAGAGTTATCATACTGATACGAAGCTCCCCCAAAAAATCAAGTCTGAAATTTAAAAGTCTCGTAGTACGAAGATAGAGGTAAGACGACTGCGAGTGGTTAGGAATGTGGCATCCGTAGAATGGTATGAAAAGTTAATACGGATCAGATTGGCGAGGTAAGAAGGAGATCAAGTGCGAAGGGTCTCGTAGATGAGGGAGCAGATGCGAAAAATCCATCTCTGCCTCGCGTTCAATCAAGCTGACATTTCGAAAGGGAGGGAGTCGTGATCATATTCGGTAGATAAATCGGGGGCTATTATACACTCGCGAAGGCGAAGGCTTCGGGCGGTTTTTAAATCCAGGGTCGCGCGTACCTGCCAGCGGTATTGGAACTACAGAAATTCTCGACTGTAGGTGTCAAAGCCATCGACCGACGCGGACTCGCGTGCAGCGCCTTCGTTATCGAATTCGACGAGGAACGAACACCTCCGAATGACCGACTTTACAATAGATATCGATTTTTCGTTGCTCGTTTCCTCCCTGCTCGACCCGTTCTTCCCAGGGATGAGTTCCGTTCAAAAGCGACGCGTTCGTCGGGGTACAATGTATAGACGGGAAGTACGAAAGATCTGCCCCTGGGAGGCGGGAGCTTCGCGTATCTGTATTCGCTGGAATGTTCGACAATCTTTTCATGACTTGTGCGGCTTGGCTAGGTCTATTTGTATGGAACGATTTACCAGGACGCCTCAGAAAGCGTGGGACATTTTGAAACTTCGAGATGTAACAGAACAGTGATAGGGGCACCTCGACCGACCTACGTATTGTAGGATTTATTATATGTTAGTATATTTATAAAATACTGACTTAACTATTAACTAAAACTAAAATGAATAGAGTCCGCTCAACTATCCGCTCTACGTTAATTCGCACCGTCTTTTCCCTTCGACCGCTCAACTGAATCTGTCCTCCGACGCTTCTTTCTTTACCTCCCCTTAAAGTCAAGCACTGCCAGGGTTTTTCCCAGGCAGGGGAACGTTGTTCTAGACAGCCTCGCCGAGGCGCGCCTGGACAACATCAGCCCAAGTGGCCAGGTCGTAAATTAAACTAAACTAAAGCTACGTTACAATATCCTTATACCTATCCTATAACTAACGCTCTCTCTCTTTCTCTCTCACGCACATGCACACATTCCCACTCCTACAGTATGTTTTGCGTGATACTGGACTGCGTTGCAGATCGTTATATGTCTTTAACGGTAGCCGATGAAGCGTGTGGCTGCCTAAAAGGTAGTATTGTGGCGACCATTGAACGAGATCATTAAATTATCTATATTTCCGAACCGATCACTTTCTTTCACCAAGAGTCCTACAGAAACTTGACAATTTGTATGTTTGTCATGGAGGATATCGGCCGTGGATCGCTGACGTTTCCCCGATGAAAATGAGTTCAAACACGAGCCGATTCGGACGACTTTTCATTTCACGTAATCGGGTAATTTGTAAGAATGATTCGAATGACGAATTATTGAAAGTAATTGAAATGCGTCGTGTTTGTACTCGTTTGTTTTTCAAATCCTTCCCAATACGATGGTACAGGGTTATCCAAAATAGACTATAGGAAGTTTTTTTTTTTTTAATAGATACTCTTTTTAATTTTTTTAGTTTTTTTTTAGTTTTTTTTTTTTTTTATTTAATTATCAGATATTATCTATGACAATTATGCGTGAAAAACGATATTTGTCAAATGACCACCACGACCACGCTTACAGACATCAATTCGAAAATCAAAATTTTCGATAACATTTTGACATATTTGCTCGTTTAATTCACCAGTTTCATTTCTAATGTTGTTTTTCAGGTCATGAATTGTTGCTGGCTTGCTGGCATAAACTTTACTTTTCAAATAACCCCAAAGAAAAAAAACCAATGGGGTGAAATCGCACGATCGAGGTGGCCAATTCACATCGCCATTCCTTGAAATTAATCGACCATTGGATTTCGATCGCAATAAACTGATGTTTTCACGCGTTGTGTGTGGCGTAGCTCCATCTTGTTGAAAATAAACATTGCTTATGTCTGTGTGGCATTGTTACGTATAAATAATCAATAATCATTTCATTATAACGTGCACCATTCGCTGTAACTCCATTCTCATTCTCGTTTTCGAAAAAGAATGGACCGATTACGCCTTTCGACGAAAATCCACACCAAACGGTAACTTTTTCCTGGATAAAGTGATTTTCCTTTAATGGCTTTTCGATTTTCATCTCCACGAGTGAGACAATTTTGCTTATTGACGTGTCCATCCAACGTGAAGTGAGTTTCATCGTTGAAGATGATGTTGCGTGAAAACAATGCATCAATTGAACGATGTTCTAACAACCAATTAACGAAATTTCTGCGTCGCGAATGGTCACGTTCTTTCAATTCTTGAGTTAATCGAACTTCGAAAGTATGCAAATGCAAATCTTTATGCAAAATTCACCACAAACTGCCATAAGAAATAATTCTAAGAGGATTAAATTCTTGAGAACGACGTGGAATCGAAGTTAATGGATCATTAGCAACACTTTCACGAACAGCAACAATGTTTTCATTCGACCGAACTGTTTTTGGTCTGCCAGACTTTGGTTTATCATGAACAGATCCGGTTTCATCAAATTTGTTAACCAGATTTCTAATTGTTTGTTCTGTTGGTCGATTATGTACGCCGAAAAAATCACGTAATCTACAGTGGGTATTTTTTTATTGAACACTGATTTTCAAAATAAATTTTAGTCGCTTTAACACGCTCTGCAATCGTATACGACTCCATAGTTCAAATTGTCTATCATTGTAGGTTAGAAATAAAAGAAAGTGACATGGCGTTTGATAGATGTTCTCATTCAACATCCTAAAGGTACTTTTGGATAACCCTGTATTATTCTCATAAAGATACAATGGAAAATATAAAAGTTAAGGGGGTATACTAAATTAGGAGGTCTAAAAATGTGGTTTTTCGTGAATTTTCTTACGATGGACAAAAATAATTAATTTTATCGAACTGTTTATTCTATTTTTATACATATTTGAGTAGTCTGTAGAAATTTTTTCAACAAGAAATATTCCAATTGTAGCGATTGTGACGCATATTTGTAGACCACCTCACAATTAAAACCTCCTATTGGGAGGAAAGATGCAAGTCGTAATTTTGGTTCCACACAAAAAAACCAAAGGAAGTTTTCATTTTCATACGTTTTTCTTCTATGTAACCTAAGAAAAATCCGCAAAAATGGTGAAATTACTGCAAGTTTGAAAAAAAGAACGAGCTCTTTGAGTGAAAAAAATCACTTTAACTTGATAAAAAATGTTGGTAAAAATTCTTTTTGTATGAATTTTATTAGTTCACATAGAAAGAAAACGTATGAAAATGAAAATTTCTTTTGTTTTCGTTTTTGTGTCAAACCAAAATTACAACCTGCATCTTTCCCGCCGATAGGAGGTTTCAATTGTGAGGTGCGCTACGAATGTGGGTCACAGTCGACTCAATTTGAATATTTCTTGTTGAACAAATTTCTACAGACTACTCAAATATGTATAAAAATAGAATAAAAAGTTCGATAAAATTAATTATTTTTTTCCATCTTAAAAAAGATTCACGAAAAACCGCTTTTTTTTTAGCCCTAATTCAGGATACCTCTTTAAGACAGTAATGGACGTTAATTATGTCACACGGCGAGTAACTTTTACACAAATACTCTGCCAATTAACCAATCGATACTGGTTACGGCCAAACGATAGAATCTTGTCACTTGGTTTGAAATCATCGTAGAATCGAAAAGGTATCGTTTATTGGAAGGCAGGTCGGTTACGCGACGGCCCCCTCGCGAATCGTGTGTCGCGTATCGCGTATCACGACATTGGGAGGGGGAGCAGAAGGGTCGGTGGGCTGGTGTAGAGTAGGGTGGCAGGTAACGCGGATCGATTTCGTTGCTCGGTACGTCGTCGGTGTAGCTCGAAACGAAAGCGTGTCGGGTATCAAAGCGCAGAGCACGTAGGAAAAATCGAATCGAAGTCAACGTACTTTCTTTCGCAACGAACAGGATTTGTCGCAAATCTGGACTGGCTCGCGCAAATTCATGCTCTCGCGCGTAATCGCGCCGCACTTTTCTGCTCCACGCCCACGGCTATTAATTTGCCGGGCGCAGGTGTCGTTCTAATTATTCTATCGCATTCATAAAAAATAATAAAAAATAATAAAATATTTTGCTCTGTGATGTACGATAATATAAGATTCTTTGCTGAACTTTTCGGAGCATCTGTATTTATGAAGCTTAGAGACAATTTTTGATTTTCAAGATGTATATGATCAACAATTTTTATTTTTCTTATTTTACTCTTGCTTTACTCGACACTCTCAGTCGTTACTCTTAATCGTTATTCGTTGTCTAGTGTTGGGTACGCAGGTCCGTCCGTGCCATTGAAGCCAGGGCTTAGCCACACTCGCACCTGGCCGTCTGTTATCGCTTTTCGACAATGAACAATTTTTCTGGGCCGCAAAACGCGCGCGCGATTCGATCGAATTCGAGCGTCCCGTGTTTCCCGAGCGTGCCGAGGTCTCGAGAGGCCTTAGAAGTAGGTCTGGCACGTTTCCACCCCCGTATTAACCCAATTCCATCGAGCACCCTCGACGCCGGGGAATGCGCGGCACCCCGCGTCCTCGCATCCTCGCACCCTCGACCCTCGTCCACGGTTCTCCCTGTATATCTCTGTCCCCTGTCCCCACGCCTACGCCACCACCTACTCGCGCACGCGATGCACGCATACGAGCGTACCGCGTGTACGCGCTTGCGAAACGGATCGGATTTAACGAGCATTCCGGCCGGGGGTAGACTGGCGACCTGCGACATTCGAGAAATGATGTTTCCACCCTTACGGCGACCGGACGTCGGGTCATGTATGACCCACTATTCAGAATACTAGACATGGCCGAACTTCTCTCCTTAGTCAACATTTCGATGATAATAGTTTCGATGATAATAGTTTTGATGATAATTAGACTGTGGGTTTTTATTCGTTTACCGTGCACATTGATAATAAATAGATGATAATGATATCTTTGACAATAACGCTAGTATACAAAATTTAAAAAAAAAAAAAAGAAAATGAACATTCAATGCCACAATTTTTTTCTTACGTATTTCGGCCTACTAAACTCGAAAATCGCGAGAAAAAATTTTTCTATGCGTAGATTTTTTTCTGACATACGTACACATTTTAGGCCGTATCTCGAGTTAGAAACGTCCGATTTGGTCGCACAGGACGCCATTTTAAAGGTGATCGAATTTCCAACAATCGATTTTTACATTGTTTTCCAATCGGTTCAAAGTGTTACGAGCCAATATGTATGAGAAACTTTGATTTTTTCGGCTAAAATAGAACACGAATATTTCTTCCATCGCCATGGAAAAATAGAAATTGTCAAATTGTGTTCAATTTCTTGTTGTCTACGTATAGATCGCCTTTTTTACGAAGGTTTCGTTGAAGAAAATCTATGGATAAATACCGGAGTTGGGAACAATTGAGTAAAGGTACAAAAATTCCAATTTTCCTCTGTTTTTGTATTTTTCTTCTATTTATATAGGAAACGTTTATGAAACTGTCAAATTATGTCCAGTTGCTTATTGTTTCCGTATAGATCGCACTTTTACGAAGAAAACAAGCTTTTGTTAAAGAAAATCGATTACCTTTGGAAATTCGATTACCTTTAAAATGGCGTCTTGTGCGATCCAATCGGACGTTTGTTACTCGAGACGTGGCCTAAAATGTGAAGGTATGTCAGATAAAAATCGAAAAAAAATTCAAAAATTCATATTAAAAAAAACCTATCCATAGAAAAATTTTTTCTTCCGATTTTCGAGTTTAGTAAGCCAAAATACATAAGAAACAAATTGCGGCATTGACTGTACATTTTGGCTGTAAACCAAACTAATTTGGTTTGTAATTAACCAAATTAAACGTAACGAAAAGGTATACCCGCTTCTCCAAAACGAAATAACAATATTATTGTATTAATTCTAGAATATATTCAATATATATTTCGTATATTTTTTGTATGTTTCACATATTATTATACGTCATAAATGCATAAAATCCGCAGTCTAATAATAATCGTAAAGTAAGAAGTAGTCCGAATAAGGTAGTTCTTAGGTTCATTTTAATAAAACTTCGGAAGTCCAGTGAATCTTAAAAAGATTTCATGAAAAGTGTGAAACGATCAACAGAAACCAATAATAATTCAAGAGGAGTATGAAATCCTAAAACGTGACACGATGAATTATTATTAAACGAGACCCGTATCATGTAATGAAATATAATTAATCAAATATGAAGAAGTGATGCAGATTGTACTAGGACGGTACAACAAAAGATTTAAATTAACTCTACAGTGTCTGCTCGATAAATCCAATTAATACAGTTCCTTTGTCGAGTTTATTTTGTACACTTACACGAGTAAAAGAGTGCTACAGAAGATCTCGTTTAATATAATGAAAAATATGAAAATATTTTTCTTTCTACTTAAAGGGCGACACACCGATATAGCATGCTACGTGGCTTTGAAGTTTCGGTCACTGGCTCACTTGTTGTTTTTTATCGCGCTCATACTCGGAGTATCTCATTCACTCTCCCCATCAGGCGGTACACGCGACGCTCAGCCTCAGATTGAGATAAAGAAAGTCCATTCCTGGATTAAAATCTCATGGCATACTCGTCGCGAGTCTCCAAGCAGATCCGAGTTTGTAGCTTTTACTGAAGTTTGCTTTAAAACTCTTGAAACCTTTTACATACAGAAAAAGATTTCTGCGGTATCTTAACATCGTTTCATCTCGAATGAATATTAATTAGTAAAATAGGCGTCAGGTTAGGATTATAATACCTGTTTCGAACTTTTACTTTTAACATTTACGTTTAACATTTACGTTTAACATTTACGTTTAACATTTAGCCCTAGACATTTGCTATTTAATATTTTCGGTATTTCGTTTGAGATCACCTTTGAAATACGATCGCAGTAACTATTTTCCATCTAGAATGGGAACGGAAATAAAAATGATAGAACGATCGAGATATTTATTTGTTATACGAAAACAAGGATTTAGGAAAATTGCCGCATATTAAGTATTAACTAGTGTTAGCATTAACTAATCCACGAACGTCAGGTAATCCAGAAATAATGATGTGTACAGTTTTCGGCCAATAAAGTTATATTCGTGAAATCGGGGTTTAACGTTATCAGATTTCGTCCTTCTTCTTGGCTTCGATGTCCCCAACGTAAATATTTGCGATGGTGACACGCCAGCCAAGTAGCAGACGCGGCGTTTCTTCTGCCGCATATTCCAGGATCCCTGTTGCGGGGACGGTGCAACAGTCCACGAAAGTATCGAACTGCGATCAGATGTCTTGGAACATTGCCGCGTTACTCCGCAGCATCATTTTTTTATTTACATCTTGACGAAACACGGCGAACCTGTACCACCACCATCACTGACAAAAATATTTGTCAAATCTTTTTAAATATTTTCAATATTATTTTCGATGGAAAGTCATTACTATAATTACTATACAGGGTGTCCCAAAACTCGGGGAGGAGCCGGAAATGGGAGGTAGCTGAGACGATTCTGAACAACAATTTCCTTTGCAAAAATGTCG
>NW_026534333.1:11459162-11468645 GCF_026225885.1 Hylaeus anthracinus | reverse complement strand
CGACATTTTTGCAAAGGAAATTGTTGTTCAGAATCGTCTCAGCTACCCTCCATTTCCGGCTCCTCCCCGACTTTTGGGACACCCTGTATATAATAGAATTATATAATTACTATACAAGACTTCACTTTTTACAAGAGCTTTACGTACTGATCGGAGAGGTTTTCGCGATTAAAACGAGCCCAAACACGATCTCGTTTCGATCACTTTGTATTTTAATCCCTCTGAATCACTTTGTTAAAACTCGAAAGATGTCCAATTAAAAATACTCCGAATACGGCCATGTTTCTACTCATTTTTACCAGAAAGACCTCAGTAACCCATTGAAAACACTTTAAAGGCGTATCTTGAATTAAGAGGTCTAAAAAAAGCGTTTTTTCGTGAATTTTTTTAGGATGGAAAAAAAAATTAATTCTATCGAACTTTTTATCCCATTTTCATGCATATTTGAGTAGTCTGTAGAAATTTTTTCAACGAGAAATATTCAAATTGACTCGACTGTGACGCACATTCGTAGAGCACCTCACGATTAAAACCTCCTATCGGCGGGAAAGATGCAGATCGTAATTTTGGTTTCTCGTACGTTTTTCTTCTATGTGAACTAAGAAAAATCCGCAAAAACGGTGAAATGTGAAGTTACTGCAAATTTGAAAAAAAGAACGAGTTCTTTGGGTGAAAAAAAATCACTAACTTGATAAAGAAGTTGGTAAGCATTTTTTTTGTATGAAATTTTTAGTTCACATAGAAGAAAAATGTATGAAAATGAAAATTTCTTTTGTTTTTTTTTGTGTCAAACCAAAATTACGATCTGCATCTTTCCTGCCAATAGGTGGTTTCAATTGCGAGGTGCGCTACAAACGTGCGTCACAGTCGACTCAATTTGAATATTTCTTGTTGAACAAATTTCTACAGACTGCTCAAATATGCATGAAAATGGGATAAAAAGTTCGATAGAATTAATAATTTTTTTCCATCCTAAAAAAAATTCACGAAAAACCACTTCTTTTAGACCTCCTAATTCAGGATACCCCCTTAGAGAAGATCCCATGAAAATGACAAAAATTCCAATTTCTACTGACGAGTAGAATTCTTTCTCGTGCTTTTAAGAATCGCGTTACATGAGTGATGGGAACGATTCCATTAATTTAGATCTGGAGTTACCACTTATTTTTGCGACGTGTGTAATGAACGGTTAACAAAGACTGAAACTTTATATGGAACAGTGGAACGTTGCCTCCATTCTGAGGAAATCTGTAACGAGGCTGAGACGAGGAGAGAAGAAAGTGCCAGGGAGGGTGGGTGGTTGCGATATGACAACGGAGGGGACAAGCAAACAAGTCCATGTCGATCACAGGACAGATATCGGTCGTCTGGATTCGTGTCCCTTTTCCCGTTCTCCCTTTCTTCTTATCGTGTTGCGCCAACGAATCGCAGATATTGATCTACGGTGCAGCCTCGCCTTCGTTCGGTCGATACGTTTCTGCGATGATTTCTAGGTTCGTCTTTCGGACTTCCGCATTGACTCAAGGTCCTTCTTTTTTTTTTTTTTTTATTACTTCGCGGTTCTCTTTGGACGTACAATTCGGTATCGAAGCAATATCTCCCGGTTTCGAGAGCTAATTTTTACCCCGGATAGAAGCAACGGGCTCGTCCCCCCTCGCTGTTTATATTTATTCGACGCAAATGACGAGATGGGTGGATGTATAGATATTTATTGACTCGAGATAACGAGGTTAGGTTTTTATAACGGCACTTTACTTAGTTATACTTTGCCTGTTTGCACTTTTGTTTCGTTTCTTTTTACGTCGCGTATCCGCTTTGTTTCTCTTCCTTATTATGCTCATTTTGTAAACAGGTTGTTCTATAAAGAGGCGAAATAAACGAAAAATGAATAAAATATGCTCCACGTACGTGGTTTTTCAGCTGTAGCTTACGGTATACATTTAAGTGGTATAAATCGAGGCTGATAAAGAAATCGAGGAGGAAAAAGGTATACTTCCACTAGTGAAAACAGAATCTTTTCTATTTGACATCGAGCCTGCATTGAATTATTAGAGGGCTAATAGCCTCATTAGCGAGCTTTTCCCGATTGAAAGGAATCCAACACGAGCCTATTTCGGATTAATTAGGGAACAAATATTCGAATCAAATTCTGACATTTTCTGTTCCATTCGAATTAAACATTCGCTCCTACGCCTATTTGCAAGTGAATTAACGTTCATTGAATTTACGTTCCATTTCGACAGCCGGAGCTGTTTACTCTGCATTGTTTTCGAAATTTATCGAAGACAATCTTGGAAAACCGTTTGTTCGCAGAAAGGATAATCTCGTTACTGGTCTGTCGAGGTACGGCTTCCGGCAGTCCGTATCTCATCTGTTTCCACCCTCGACGCACAGTTGTAACTGCGGAGAAATTAATCTCTGAAAGGCATTCGAACTCCGTTTCGAACATTGCCTTTTCTTATTATGTCACGCTATTCGACTAATTTAATATTCTTATATTTTATTAGTCAATGGGATTGAAATGGCGCGAATGAACTTCGGATATCATTATTTAAACTGTAGAAGACGGTACTTGATATTTTGCTATTCATTTTATACGTACGATACATTTTATAAACCTGTTTCAACGATCCACTGATCATACTCGATCTCATTTTATTTTACTTATCGGTATTTCTTTTTGTTTTACTTCTTTTTATAGATAATGTTAAAATTCTCGAGCTTACGTTTGAATTTCAGGTTACATTTAACGATAAATTAATACAGTTTACGTTATGAAACGTAAAATATCTTCGCGCTTTGAAACGTACATTTAACGTACTCTGCTTTCAATATTTTCTTCGTTTCACTTTAATATTAATTTAAATATTCGCGTTTTAATTCGTGCTGCCGTCGTTATCGCGCCGGAGGATTTTGAAATCGTGGCGTATGTACGCGTGGCGTATATAGCAACGAGTCCAGCGTGTCTTTATAACTTATTAATGTTATGGTTCAAGGAACACAACATTCGTGCCCGTGGCCTTACACCGTTTTCATAATAAATGCTCCTTCCATTCTGTTCACCAACTGAATTTCATTCAGCGCGATGGGATGGAAATTTCAGCTCGCGGACATTCAAACATTTCTACAGGTGAAATCAACAGGTTTTTAGAAACCAAACGAGTACCCTCTATTAAAGAGAGCATTAATAATTCCTTAAATAAATACCGTCATCGACGATTCATTCAATTTTGTCGAAGATGAAGTCCCTCTAACGAGCCACCTTCTCTTTTGTTGCAGAGGTCAAAATGGAATTGGAGGACCTGATGTCCGACATCAAGAAAACGGCCAACAAAGTCAGGGCTAAATTAAAGGGTAAGCAAATCGAAAACGATTTATAATTACCACCCTAATTGAATAAAATAGCTAAAGTATCTATCTACGCACATAGAATGCCTATGGGAGTATCGAGCTACGTATCCACAGAACACCTTGTACGTGTTTTTACAATTTTCATCTGCTCTTCAGCAGGGCTGAGCAGTATCGTTTCAGGGCAAGCACGCAAACTAACGGCGCCACTAGACCATTCGTTGAAATGATCGTGGTATTCAGCCCTGTTCTAAAGTATCCCTCTCAGAAGCATCAAACAACATTCCATTTTTATTATCGCAGTGTTATAATTAATTCGATTTAATAAAATTGTATATATGCGGTTTTTAAACGTTGGTTAGGAACTATATTAGAATTATGTGAAATTACAACTTGAAAGACTACAACTTAAAGCCACTACCGCGTCTTAACGACTTTTTATTCTAACGGGTCACGACAACTTGACTGTAGAGCGCGTCTCAGCTTAACTGCCCTTTCGACCGGAACCTCCCCTTCATGAAACCTTACGTTCTCCCACCACGCAAACTTTGTCTAGGCGCGTTCATGCCCAAATATGGGCATATTCGTCGTCGCCCTTGCTTCGCACCACCGCGAACTTCTCGCTGGGTCCGCTGGTCCGTGGGTTTTTCCCATCCCTTGCTACCTGGAGGTCGCTTTCTCCCTCGCAACGTTTCCGTATAGTTTTCCGATACTACATTATTTATATTCGTATCGTTTTCCACCACCTATTACGAGCCTTAATAAATACCTAATAAATACCCAAGCGATAATTTGTTTCGACGAATCGGACGAGATCATTGCACCAGAGGGTCGAGAACGATGTCTTACGTAGTCGTGAGAATGCTCATAGGTGTTCTACGCTCGATTCATCCCTAGCGTGTACACTAGCTCGTACCACGCGACACAGTTTCAACATTGACAATTCGTTTCTTGGTGCGCAGTGATAGAGCAAAATATCGAGCAAGAAGAGCACACGAACAAATCGTCGGCGGATCTGAGGATACGCAAGACACAGCACTCGACGCTGTCCAGGAAGTTCGTCGAGGTGATGACAGAGTACAATCGAACGCAGACCGATTACAGAGAGCGGTGTAAGGGAAGGATACAACGACAGCTGGAAATCAGTAAGCGTGGCCCTAAGCGTTCAGGCTAATCCCATTTCGTATGCGTGAGAGCGCGTCAACGCACTCTTACCACTCTAATACCGTCTAACCGATCGATTTCGCCGCTTGCAGCGGGGAGAACGACCACTAACGAGGAACTAGAGGAAATGTTGGAACAGGGAAATCCGGCTGTGTTCACGCAAGGGGTAAGAAATGCCCTTTCGACTCTCCGTTTGCGAGCCGCCGACCTGGAAAGATCAGTCTTGGGTTAAGGGTGAATGTGTCACCGCGAGCTAGAGAATTCAGGACTGCTGAGTCATTTTTACTTTGAGGGATGGCCTACGACCTGGGCGAGCACTTTGCGAACGGGCCAGCCGCAAATTGTACCATTTGTAGAGATGGAAGTAGCCCAGTGACGTCTCCATTGTTAGGTTACGTCGCTGTAAATATATAGTCAAGAAATAGGGGTTCATTCCTCCCAGAACTGGTCTTTCCTTTTTTTTTTCATATATACATGTTGCGTTGTCGAAGAAATAATGTTTGGAAACAAATTAACTGAGATTTGTTTCGTGTAGATTATCATGGAAACGCAACAAGCGAAACAGACCCTCGCTGACATCGAGGCTCGCCACGCCGATATTATCAAACTAGAGAACTCGATTAGGGAACTTCACGACATGTTCATGGACATGGCCATGTTGGTAGAAAGTCAGGTAAGGTCGACGATGCTTCAAAACTATCAAACTATCGGGTAACGTGTGTAAGATGAGTGCCCGTCCGTCTAATGCTGCTAATAGCTTCCAAAATCGATTACAGATCCTGATTACAGGTCCTGATCATTCGTTTCCAATAACTTATGGTACATTTTTAAACTAACTATAAACGTTTTGATTTCGTATACTTTATGTCCACTTTTCGCCAAATTTACGTTTTTCTACGTTGCCAAGAATTACGTTGCTTTCGCACACCAATGTACGTTAAATAAAACCTTATTTTCTCGTTTGCTCCGAGTTCGATTAAACGATAATTGCACGAGAGTCGCGTCTTAATTAAACTCGTATGAAAAGGTGCAAATTGAACGCAACTATTAGAAATATTTCAACATTTTATTTGTAATTTTCATTTGCTCCCAAGTAGTTTAATTAAAATTTCCACTTTCTACGATACATGTTAATTAGCAGTAGTAAAAAGGAATTAGTTTTCAGGAATAGCAAGAAAATTCATTTAAAAAAAAAAATGTATAGATCACATGCATGTACTAAAGGGGATCTGAGTCAAAACGTTTATTGTTTTCTTGTTTAAGGAAATAGTGCATTTGCGCAGTACATATTTTTTTATATCCCCGATATATACCCAAACCAAGTATTTCCGTGATGCAAATATTATCTTTATGGCGTACCATTACGAGACCAATGAATTAGTAGCACCAACAGCAGTAAATATTAACAGTGATAGCACGCTATCGATAACGATTTTCGTACGATACACGGGACCATGCTTGATATTGAAAATAAGCACGTTGGTTGATCGAAAGGACCGCCCTATAATTGCTGCCAATATTCTAAAATGTGCCCTGAGATTAAAAAAGCTAAGCACCGCTGGTCTAATAGATCGCTATCGTTCCTATGGCAGTAGCTACTTCAGGAACTCGGAGAGAAACACGTTGATTAAAAGAAACGTTTCCGGTTCCAAGAAGCGCATTTGACGGTTAGAGTTGCAGTCGGACGGACGGGCTAGATTATCAGCAACGTAGAATCGAGCCAACGTTTTCTGTTTCCCGTTAATTCGAAGTCACCTTTACTGGGGCACGATTTCCTTCTCCATGCCCACAGTTGATGACACGGATTCTATCCTCTTGAACGTTTCGATCGAATCAAACATTTCATTCCAAACGTTGAAAGTTTCCGACTCTAGGATTTAACCCTTTGCGGTCCCATGTCGAGTGAGACTCGACAGAACTCTGGATCTGAGTATCTGGATCGATTAATTTATTTCTCAAAAATATTTCCAATGCATACGTATACAGGCTGTTTCGTTTAAAAGCGGTATGATTATCCCACAAAGAGACGAAGATACCTATTGGAAATATAGCCGGTGGAACGAATTTTAGACAAATTTTATTATCGTTTGACTTTAAAACTTTATTCAATAACGCATGGAAGAAGCTCGAATGAAAGAACGCGAGGTCACGTTCAGAAGAATTTCGTTACCGAACTATAGATCCTATCGGTCCCATACTTTGTCTAAACAAGCCAACATGGGACGTAGCTGCACCCTCTCGACTTGTGTCTAGGAACGAAACCCAAACGCGCATTGATGGTTTTTGTTACGAAAACTTTCTCTTTTAGAGAAGAGAAAATCCAACAATACCAAACAAATATTTTTACAAAAGTTACTTGGCACAAAGAGGGAGGAGTGGGGGGGGGGGTGGCATTATGAAACACCCTGTATATGTTATACTCCTCGAAGAGGCGTCGACGTTAATCGTCACCCAAGCTTACATTTGGCTGAAACTAACAATAACATTTCTTCCCCTATTACGCTGTGTGGATTCGTCCACCCACCTTAGGGCGAGATGATAGATCGCATAGAGTACCATGTGGAGCACGCGGTGGACTACGTGCAAACGGCAACGCAGGACACCAAAAAAGCACTCAAGTATCAAAGCAAAGCCCGACGGGTGAGTCCATCCCAGATCATCGCGCGAACCCACCGACCTTTCGCCTCTAATTGGTCACTTTTTGTTTCTCCTCTCGATCCTTGCTCCTCTCGATCACGACCTCTCTCAACTCTGCCCCTCGTTCTCGTATCCGGCTGACTCGTTCAGCTCTCCTCCGTCTGGTACCATTTTTTCACACCCGCCGTTCCCTGACCTCTCACGCTTTTTGGTTTACTACTAATTCGCTCTCCTCTATCTATGTGCGTGTCACAACTTTCTACCGCGGCGCGACATCTAACAACGACTACGCTTTCTTTCGTACTCGATCAAATTATTTATCGCTCGTACGATCGAATCGCTGCTCGCATATACGTGTTTGTATGTATGCATACGCGTACAGCCGAGGGAATGGCAGCCATTTTAGTGTAAATCGGTTGGTTATACTGAGAATCTTTCTCTTTCGGTGAACTGGCGTGTCCGTACCACAAAGGCAAGCTACGTTTGCCAGACAAATAAAATTTCGGATAAATATGTAAGAAATAATATCGAGTACAATATCCTGAGTCGCGAAGCATCTGAATCTCCTTTCATCTCATTTTTGAGATACGTGAAATGATGTTTATCGTGTAGAGCGACCTTGCGTTGCAAACTATCGTGCATATTTACAATGAAAGTAGCAAAACGAGCCTCGAGCTGTTAAAAGTGTCGAATTACGTACGACGTACAATTAGCGTAGTTTGCCACTGAGGTGCAGCCAGCATCTGCACTCTGAAGTCGACGTTTTAAGAAACTTGACTTACACGAGTATGGCTTTGACCTCTCTACATGCATATACGTGTATCAACATACACACATATGCGTGTATTTATGTATGTATGATGTATGTATTATATTCGCGTCCACACTGACATATGTACACACCCTCACACATAAACACACATCTATCGACTTGTTTATACTCATTTACTTGATCCGTACTATGTCGTTTGTATACATGCATCATTGTATACATATATATATATATATATATATGTATATATATATGTATATATATATATATATATGTATGTGTCTCTCTACTTGTGTCGCTATGTCCTGTTGAACATCAGTGTGCTAATTGTGCCTCTGTCCATGAACTGTGTGTCTATTCGTACTACTAAAACTCTGCGTTACTAATCTATGCTCTCTAACTGACTAATTTGCGACTACGATCTGGTTGTATCGTCGATAACGGCGGACGATACAGATCTGTCTGGAATTTAGCCTGGTGTTTCTGCTTGAGGTTGATGAGACGCGTTGCGTGCGCAATAAGGTGTGGCGCGGTGTGGCTTGATATACATGATATGTTTATACCTCTCTCTACCGTCTACGTGTGTACCTATATGTATATATGTATGTGAACGTATATACATACACGCACAACGAATACATGTCTACACGTAATTTTGGGTGCATCCTCGGAGGCGACCAAGGGTTACCGATGCGTAGTGATGGGAATGATATCGATACGACACTATCGATGAACCGCACACTCCTATCAGCTAATATCGAACAGTATGGATACATGTTTGACGGTTCAACGAAAGTCTTTGACTCGTATTGCATCATTGAATCGTTTCATCGTTGAAGTGTACAATTGTACACTTAGGTTACGAACGTTTAGGTTCGTGGAAACTTTTGGGAGACGCTGACGTCACCAGCGAAGAAACGAATCACCCAAACGTCGCTTGTACGTAAATTAGACACGTAAAAGACTATATTCCATTGTTACACAATGCGGGTCGTAGGAATAATGTGCGCGTTTTTGTCGGGACCATACACGAAACGCACACCTCGCTTTTGCAATCTGCATCGTGTAGTATTCAACGACGCGGTAGTTTTCTGCGCATCTACCTTGCGCACAAGTGGCTTTAGATGATTAATTTCTTCGTTAGTGGAGAGTTAGTGTCACTGCTCACTGTAGTGCTAAGCTTATGATCGATGAATCAACCATTGGCGATGTGACGTTCTATGAATCGTTCTATACGTAACTTGTTCACTCTGATTAGATTTGTTGTTGGTTCGTCTTTGTTAGGAGGAATACAATGTCTTGCTAATAATTTGATTCAGAGTGTATTTCTAGGCACTTGTTACATATATTTATTTACACCGATACATTCACGACGAACGTGCAATACCAGTACTATGAAATTGGTATTAATGGTATAACACATCAATAGGGAACGAAGTCTGATTATTAGAAAGTAAGCAATTGAAATTGATACAACGTAAAGTAATTACTTTTATCGATTGAATTTTCTTTGATTCATTCAGAATAGCGTCGATGTCTGCTGGATATTATACGGAATTGGT
>NW_026534333.1:11435541-11459152 GCF_026225885.1 Hylaeus anthracinus | reverse complement strand
GTTTAAGCTGTGTGCATGGCTGTACTGGTGCGCAGACAGGACTTCGTCGCGATTCGGGATTTCAATGATTTCTGATTTTATTTCAAGTTCCACAGTTCCCCGAGTATTCTAAAATTCTACAGTCTTCTAGAACCTATGTTTCCCTGCGTAACAGCTGTTCCGTTGGCCTTCCGCCACGATGGTCGTCAGCAGTCTCACCCCGCGAGGCCCTCAGCTCCATAGACGTGTAGATATTAGGGTTGTGCGGGATCCCGAGAGTTTCGGAATCCCGAAACCATTCGGGATTCCCGAGAATTTCGAGATCCCGTAAATGTTCGGGATTCCCGGGAATTTCGAGATCTCGTACATTCGGATTGCTGAAATTTTCAAGAATAACAACACTTTCGGATATCCCAGATATTATTCTATATCCCGTACGTTGTCGGGAATCCCGAGCATTCTCGAGAATCCCGAACATTCTCGAGATCCCGTACATTCTCGGGAATTCCGGATTTTTGCGGGATCTCGTGTATTCTCGGGAATCCCGAATCAACTCTCGAGGTTCCGCATAAACTCGAGAGTCCCGAATATTCTCGGGAATCCCGGACATTTTACGGGAATCTCGAACATATTCGGGATTAATCTCTATGGTCTACGGTTTAATGTCAGCTGCGCGTGGGTAGCTTTAAATTTGTTTGAATTTCGTTCAAGATGTGGCTGATCCCCGCAACTCGTTAGATGCTGCTGATAGTCGACGCAACGACTTCGATTTCCCATCAGGAGCGACATTCGCACGAATTCATGGACTTGCGGTGGACAGGTAAGGGAGTTACCTTACCTGCTCTGTTCAGATTAATAATTTCACACAAGAATGTACGTAACTGTTCGAACAATTTGCAAAATTTAACATTCAACGGAATTCTTTATGAAAACATTCGAGAGCCTTTGCAGCTAATCATTCGACAGCTCGTTTATTTTAGGTTGTCCTAAAGTTTCGTTTGTGACTTGCACTTGGTTATTTTATGCGACAGTATTTGCATAAATAGATAGCCTAATTTCTTAGATATCGATGTTGTAAAAATAATAGAGCAAAAATGAAACGTAATATGAGCTGTTATATTTGAAAATTGCATAAGTCTACTTTAAGACAAAAAAAACGAGTTAATGGTAATTTTAGTAAGATATACATAGATACCTTTTCTCATGTATCATGTATGTATAGTTTATTAAGAAAACAAAAGAAAGTTTTGAGACAACCTAATACTTTATTAATTAATAATAGACTCTAGGACTCTGGACCCATTCTGGACTTCTTACGTTATCTTCCTCGTGCCTAATTAACCAGTCTCGCTGTCGTTTGTTCGCAGACGGCTGAGCGGGCCTACGGCGAATGGACGAATGGCGATCGCGAATGAGATCCATCGTTCGATGCTCGACAGGTTCGCCAAACGGAACATCGACGAGATCGATCGGACGGCCTTTGATAATTTCTTCAAGCGAAACTTGGACGAGATAGACCACGTTGGCTGGAGCGGATTCGTGAAGAGGCTGGACGATTATCTGACGATGAGCAGATCTGGATTGGAACGAGCAGGATAAAGAGAAGTCGGCCATGCGAGGATTGCAACGAGGAACGAGTTTGGAAATGGACGAGCGTTTCCTAACCATCCTCTTACTTTATCTCTCTTCTTCGTTCTGCTTCACGATTGACGAATAAAATTGTTCTTAAAGTCGCATAGAGCCAACGCTAATTACGAATGGGATCGAGCTCGGTACAGTAATGCTGGCTTTCAAGTTAGAATTTCTACCTCGAGTGCAAGTAATTGGATTACCACTGTTTGATATTGGATGTAAGTATTGCGAACTAATTCCCACTTTCAAATTATAATTTTTAGTGCGGATGTAAGTAATATCATTCACAGAGAAGGTAAAAATCAATATGAGGGGTAACGGTAGAGAATAGAATAGGATGATGTTCCATCAGTTGGAACAAGCGTAAACAAGCGTAACGGGAGATAACTTCTGGTCAGGAATACGAGCACCTTATTATATCAACCTTTATCAACATCTGAGGCATTACTGTACCGCATTTACTTTTAGAAATATTCACGAACCACTCGATCCCATCGCTATGGTTGACGTTTCCGTTCTTTCCATTGTCTGTCCTCGTCCTCGTGGTTGTTCTTCTCGATACGCGTCTTTCCGTCGCAACCTGTATAGCAGCAACATCCCTTCTGCGAGAATAAACGATTTGACAAACTAACTCCCTCATCCTTGGTCGCATTTTTTAAATACTACCACGCGAAGAAACCAAAATTGACCGGATCCTTCTTTAATCCTACAATTTCCATAGGTCGAGTTGTGATTCGATACAGACAATTTTATTAATTACTATCTCGATAAAAGAAACGACGAGAAGGTAAAAATCGCAAGATGGTAAGGTACTTTTCATTTATACCAGTTTGAAGACTTGATTCTAAAGAAGATCCCACGTGTTTCTTGACACCCTGCATAAGCGGCTATCAATTAATAATATTTTTAATAGTTTCGCGATTAAGCGCCATTAAGGTTCAACGTACAATCAACTAATTGATTCAGTTATCGACTAATTAATTCTAATTAATTTAATCGCATTGTAACGACACCTGGTAGTTAGGAAAACAGCTTTAAGCATGGTTTTCATCGATTTGAAACGTTGAACATGGAGCAAAACTCCATTTATTTACCTCTCAATTCCCTCCAAACAACTATTCATATTTCGAATCGTTTCGTATGGCGATCGAACGATCGAACTCGCCTAGAAGCTGTACTTCCGGAGTAGTCGGAGTACGAGGACGATCGTCGATAGTCTTTCGCGCAGCAAAAGCTACTTCTCGCGGGCCACAGGCGGAAAATTTCGACAGGGGATTTCGATGAGCTGAGTTGCGAGTCGAGCGTCGATGGACGTCCACTGCTACTGGACCAACGTCATCTGGTTGCTCTTGATATTCATTTTTCTTGCCCTCGACTGTCGCGACGATCTTTCTGATTTCCTCGTTCACGTCCACAGGTGTCTCGATCATCACGTTCTCGCGATTGCGGTCCATACGCACCAACTTGTCAGACAACGAAAGGATTCATACCGAAGATCGGTCATGGGGACAACCAGCTCAAGCATCTAAAGCCGGCGACTGACTTGCAACAGAACGCTGTAATGTAACTGCTCGGCACGAATTTTACGGTTCGACGTCAACGTTACATTACAAGGTCCTTTTCGGAATCGCGAATGCTCGCTTCGAACTCTCGGCTGAATTCTCTCTCGATGCTTCCTACTCGGTTCAGTGAAAAGTAGACGATCAAAGAGGTTCGTCAAAAAACCGACAGACCAGTGGAGCACGCAAGAGCGCGAACCGAGCGCAAGATCGGCTCGGTTCGTCGTTCGCTAGTCCGCCAAACTAAGCGAATGCTCGCGTTACGTTACAATGTTCTGTTGCAAGTCAGTCGCCGGCTTGAGCGAGGAGTGGCTAACGCGAGGCGCATTAGATGACTACAAGTGGCACGTTCCATCCTTGCGCCTACTTATTTTATTTTAAGTAACTATACCTCGATCACGTTTTCCTCGAGCGTCGCGAATCGACCAAGCATAGCCGTCAGCTTCGAGTTCTGCGTCGTCAACCGATCAGTAATTCGCAACTCCTCTCCAACATCTCCTTTGATCTGTAATGGAGTTCTCTCGCTAGAACTACATACTGAAACGGTAACTTCTTTTACAGACTTTGAGTTTACTACCTTTCAAGTCGTCATAGTTTCAGTCTCTCAGGTTGTCATAACATGTTAATAGTGGATAAAAGTAAAAGGTTCTTTGAGTACGAGTAGGAAAAGATGGACAAAGAGTTCTTATATAAATAATAATTTCGTAATAAAATTCTTATTCGTTTAGTTACTCGAATAAAATTTTTGCCTCTATCGCGATAGGGATAGACCTATCGACCTATCGATAGGAACACACCTCTTCCATTCCCTTGACCACCTGATCCCCGATGAACTGTACGTTCTCTCTAGCTCGACGAACCTGCCGACACACGAAAATGATCGTACAATTCGATTAATTGATCGCGACGCCGAGTGTAATCGGTCACTGATTCGAATATACTTTACGATCGAGGTGAATTCGGCCATCTCCGACATAATCTTGCGTCGCAGCCTCGTCGCTGCAAAAAACTAAACGTCATGGGTTACTATATCGTTCCCCATTCTGTCTTTGCACTAGCGATAATAGTAGCAATAACAGTGGTAGCAGCACTAGCTTACGCGTTGGCAAACGTAGAACAAAATCACTATGTTGACAATCATAGGTATCGCGCTACCTAGAAGATGTTGCATCAAAAGCATGGTTGAACTAGGTCGATGAGACGGATCAAAGATGACGACGTTTCTGCTTGCCGTGAATCGTCCGATCTCCAAACAGCTCGAGAACTGTATTTCCTCGTGTCATCGTAGCTCGATGTATCGCATAATCTGACTGAATGTCGCCGGCGAAACAAGATAGCAAGTAACGCGTGAACTCGGTTGATTAAACGTGTACATCGGTACCATAAAATAAGAGAAATTAATACAATAAACAATATGTAAAAATTGGAAACACTTGTGAATTCATTTGTTGGTGCTATATAAATAACCGTACATAAATCTTATTAATGACTTGGTTACCTTCAAAATCACTTCCTCCCAACGTCCTCCAACACTTCTTAACACATCTTAACGCCGTCTAACACCTAATATTCTCCAGCACTTCATACGCCTCAGGAAGTGTGTGTGCGTGTGTCCCGAATTTTACATTTTTGTATCACGAGAACATGGTATGTGAAAAGGTGGCACGTTTTCGCCTAAAAGCAGGAAAACGGTGGTCCGACAGATCTGTAAGTATAGGTTGCCTGATTCAATTCCTCTTCATTTCCTGGTATATTTCCCTTTAATTTCCCTCCATTTCCTGGTATATTTCCCTTTAATTTCCCTCCATTACCTTACACATTTCCCTTTAATTTCCCTCCATTACCTTACACATTTCCCTTTAATTTCCCTCCGTTTCCTGGTATATTTCCCTTTACTTCCTGGTACATTTCCCTATAGTTTCCCCTCATTTCTGTGATATTCTCTACAATTTCGCCTCATATCTGTGATACTTCCTTGTTTAACAATGTTGCAACGGCACCACTTAAAACTTCAACAATGTTGCAAGTTCAACAATGTTGTAATTGCTCCACCCCGGGCTACAACAATGTTGCGAATCCAACAATGTTGCAAATCGCTTCTCCCGAAACGTCCACAATGTTGCAAACCACTCCTTGCAGAATTCAACAAAGTTGCAAGTTCCACAATGTTGCAAATCGCTCCTCTTGTGACTACAACAATGTTGCAAATAGATTCCCACGGGGATTCAACAATGTTGCAAACCCAACAATGTGGCAAATAGATTCCCGCGGAGTTTCAACAATGTTGCAAATCCAACAATGTTGCAAATCGCTTCTCCCGAAACTTCCACAATGTTGCAAACCACTCCTTGCAGAATTCAACAAAGTTGCAAGTTCCACAATGTTGCAAATTGCTCCTCTCGTGACTACAACAATGTTGCAAATAAATTCCCACGGAGATTCAACAATGTTGCAAACCCAACAATGTTGCAAATAGATTCCCGCGGAGATTCAACAAAGTTGCAAACCCAACAATGTTGCAAATCGCTCCTCTCCGAACTACAACAATGTTGCAAATCGCTCCTCTCCGAACTACAACAATGTTGCAAAGTCGAGTTGCTTTTTCGGATTTCGTCACATTTTGCCGAACTTCTGAGTGCAACTTTGTTGAATTTTTGGCGGCTCAAAGTTCAACAATGTTGCAAATTACTCCGCTCAGAATTGTGTAACAGGAGAACATGATATGCGAAGAGGTGACATAACTTATAATTGAATCTCTATACTTACCTTTTGTATCAGGAGAACATAATGAGTGCGGAGGTAGCATAATTTTTCGTTTTTGCTCTAAACTTACCTTGTTTCTCGGGATCACGTTATGAGTGAGAAGGTGGCCAGGGAAAGTAGAGAAATTGAAGGGAAGTGTGCCACGAAATGATGGGAAATGAATGAGAAATTGTGCCAGGAAGTAAAGTGAAATTAATGGGAAATGTAAGGTGGTGTTAGGAGGTATTTGGAGATGGTAGGAGGTGTTGGAAGGTGTTAGAAGATTTTCGAAGGTGTAAGGAGATGGTAGGAGATGTTGGAAGGTGTTAGGAGATTTTCGAAGGTGTAAGGAGATGTTAGGAGGTGTCATGTGGTGTTAAGAGATGTTAGGTGCTGTCATTCACCTACAAAGCGTTGTAAAACGTGTTACTGTTGAACTCAAGGTTACAGTTAAAAAGGATGTGGAAGGTGGCATGTGGCTTGCGGAAGGTGAATGGTGGAAGATAGAAGGTGATAGGTGATAGGTAGGTGGTGGAAACAAATGATGAAATGTGGCATGTGGAAGGTGGAAGGGTGAAGTTGGAAGGAGGAAGGAGGAAGGTGGAAGGTGATGTTGAAGTTACGATGCTGATTACCGTCACGCTCCAATTATCACCGGCACTATTAAAGATATCGATTTTATTTTTGCTTTAGCTAAATGTCAGTAGAAGGCAAGCCTTTTAGTAAGGAGTATATTTTGGTGTTATTACTAGCAGGAACAAGAGTGTTCCCATATATTTTTGGAAGCAGTACGTGGTATTACTTTATCGTTATTTGATTGGATAGCTCTTCACAAGATACAAACTTTTAGTTGAACCTTTAATTTAAGTTAATTAAGCTCTTTACAAGATACAAACTTTTAGTTGAACTTTTATTTAAGTTAATTATTGTTCGATCAATTATTTCGGTCATAATGGAGATCGCTATCCTCACCCAAGCATGTAGTATTAAACTCATTTGTTTAATAATCAAAACGACATCAAGTCTAAAAATGCACAAATGCAAACTTTCAAAAAAAAAAAAAAAAGAAATTGTTTTGGAGTTATTCACAATATATTTTTGTCTTATAGATAACAAAAATAATAAGAGATTTTATATATAAAAATGTATACTTTTTATATGGATAGTTTTTATTTGATCTCGTTACCCTTGAGTATACTGTAATTATTGGTCGACTATCGGCAATATGCGTAAGATATTTATAAAGCACACGTAAACATAGAGTCTGTTCATTTACGTACACGTATTCGTGGTTAATTGCATAGAGATGCTCCATGCAGCTTCTGTACAATGGGATACAAGGACATTCAATGGAGTGTGGTGTAAATTCGAGGATAAGTAAACCTTGTCGCTCTAACAATAAGTGATAAATCAGTGATAAAGTGCGTAATTCCCAAGAGTGCTACGAAACAAAGAAACAGTTGAATCGGTCGTATACCCTACGTATTATTAGGTGGAACAAAGGACGTAGAAACGAATGAAAGGTCATATCTAATTTTGCATTCGAGAAGGGTGTGTAAAACGTTTAAAATTAGCGGCGATGGAAAGTTGTCGCGACATTGGCGACCGTTTTGCATAGATCTCTATGCTGTTTTGACGCGAATGGCGCCGCCTACCGTCAGTGATTTCGCGCACGATCGTTTTTCGAGTGCAGCGCTAACCACTCTGCAACTATTCCGCCCGTAGGATTGGCAAAAATATGCAAAAATATGAGAAACTCGAAAAAATAGGAGAAGGTGAGTGCCTCATATCTTTCGTACGTCGTTCTTTTTCAGAGGTCGAATCACTTTTTCTCTTGATTTAGTGTTCAATAAATCAACACCCGGTGTTCATACGTCGAATGTTTTTTTGACAGCCGCAGTTGGACAGTGATTACTATTCAATTACTTTGTGATTACTTAGTAAAAGTAAACTCTTACGAGTGTCTATTAACCATTAATCATGAACTACATTTATGATGTGCATGTATAAATCGATAGTTTATAATCTTTCAAAGTTAACCGTGTCTGACTGTTCGTTAGTCATAATTAATACCAATTGTTGATTAATCAATAACAATGACAACTGATTAGTTAATGCTCGTAATCATGAATTACATTCTGCACAACACTGCATGATAAAAATGCATTGTTCTTATATAAATAGTGTTTACATATTTTAGATAACTTACCTTATTATAGAAATTTGTTATAGACTTTATTTTTTAGGCACTTATGGAACCGTTTTCAAAGCAAAGAATCGCGAGACTCACGAAATCGTTGCCCTGAAGAGAGTACGATTAGATGATGACGACGAAGTAAGTTTAACCAATCTGAAATAATGTACACAGAAAGAAAAACTATTGTTACACAGGCAAAATAGATCATTAAATAACATCAGCCATTTACAATTATTTACACATAGATACGTAACATGTTCAAGAAAGGATTTTCTCCACAAAATATCGATGAA
The DNA here is from genome assembly GCF_026225885.1 of Hylaeus anthracinus. Classification (NCBI taxonomy): domain Eukaryota; kingdom Metazoa; phylum Arthropoda; class Insecta; order Hymenoptera; family Colletidae; genus Hylaeus; species Hylaeus anthracinus. The sequence continues at coordinate 11,450,750 of NW_026534333.1, read as the reverse complement.
ATCCTATGGTTCTTACTTATTAGTTCTTTACTTATTAGTTTCTTACACAGGGTGTACCGTCCTCTGCTCTTAGAGAGATTTGTTTACTGAAGGAGTTGAAGCACAAAAATATTGTCAGGCTGTACGACGTGTTGCACAGTGACAAAAAATTAACATTAGTCTTCGAGCACTGCGATCAGGACCTGAAGAAGTATTTTGATAGTCTGAACGGAGAGATCGATTTAGATGTCGTCAAATCGTTTTTGTAAGAATCTGTATGTGTTAGTGAGAAACTTAATGCTGTGTAACAGGTTATAGGTGTACCGTTTTGGTTCATTTCAGATACCAGTTACTGCGTGGATTGGCATTTTGCCATAGTCGAAATGTATTGCACAGAGATCTCAAGCCACAAAATTTGCTCATTAACAAGGTACAAGTTTACGTCTTCTACCTGTTCGGCGAGGAGGTATTACTAGCATTAAAGCCCTATCCCGAACTCCCTTCCAGAACGGGGAGTTGAAATTAGCTGACTTTGGACTGGCGAGAGCCTTTGGAATTCCTGTGAAATGTTATTCCGCGGAAGTTGTCACGCTATGGTACCGTCCTCCAGATGTTCTTTTTGGAGCAAAATTATACACAACGTCCATCGACATGTGGAGCGCCGGATGTATATTCGCTGGTGAATAGCCATAAGAGATCTGAATTAAAGAAATTTAATTTTTTTTCTCAACACTGAGTTTGTTCTCAATTCTTTGAAACATAATTTTCAGCACTTTTGCTTTAATTGCACTTAAAGGAAAGTTTCCTAAGTTCGTCCTATCGGAACAAACCGCCAATATATTTTCATAACCGTTACATCCTTGATAGCTATAAGGGTATCGTTTGGCTATCGTAAAGTTGACGTTTTAAATATATAATGATCCATACATTTCACAGAATTAGCGAACGCTGGCATACCACTGTTTCCTGGTTCAGACGTGGACGATCAACTGAAGCGAATATTCAAGATGTTGGGCACGCCGACCGAGGCGACTTGGCCAGATTTTACGACTCTTCCCGACTACAAGCCCATCCCACCGTACCACCCTGGCCAAGGATTAGCTCAAGTTACACCGAAACTTAATTCCAGGGGCAGAGATCTACTACAGGTAACGATTCTAGCATGAACTAAATAATCGGTCCATTGATGATCATAGAAATAAAATAAGTGTGGTGCGAACGTTCACTGATATCTTTCAGAGATTGTTAGTATGTAATCCGGCTCTAAGATTGTCGGCAGACGAAGCAATGGCGCATCCCTACTTCAACGATTTGAACCCTGTCATCAAAAACGATCGTTGCCAATAACGAATTCCAGGTTACCTTAAGCTCGACGATCAAATGCGCATACCGCAGCGACCAAAATCACACCGACGAAGATGTTTTGTTAACTCATTTGCATCTGTAAGCGGAATAGCACGCTCACGACAATGTTCACGTGTCACTAGTCGCAGATTACACTGCTTTCAGCAATGCCTAAGGAACTAACATTTGCTAAATGAGAAAATGGCGAAACTACTCTATTTTCAATTGAAGATATAGCTGTCATAAAATGGAAAGATAAGAAAGGCATGGTTGTATTAACAATGATAGCTTCGTTAGATTTTTCCAAGACGAGAAAAGTAATCAGATTCAGCGGAGACAAAATTTAAAAAATATTTCCATCGAAAACAGAGTAAAAGAACATTTAAAGGATACAAAGTATGTTTAGCCAAATCCTTTAAAAGAGAAATTTTGTCGATGCGATATTTGTGACGTTATCGTTATATATCTTTTATTTTAAAGATTACCATATTAATAAAATAATCTACTGATTATCTCAATTTATTGACTGTACAAATGTATGATACTATCGTTTGTTTTAATTATTACATGTAATTTCTAAGTAAAATCAATAACAAAAACATAGGAACTATCGTTACACAGTAATACGCGAAAAGTGCGGTGATACGAGCCGACTGTCGATAGAACGTCTCGGATAAATACAGCGGCTAGCGTATACAGAGCTATGATGCAAATGAGTTAATATATACATATTATTATTAATTATTATTATTATTATTATTATTATACATGTGTATTTCGCACTCAGTACGTCGATCAAGATGCGAAATAAACATCAACGAGTCCTGTTTTCTAAGAATGTTCAAGAGGAATTAATAAATTGTCAATTTTATCAGTGACTGTAATTTTCTAGTTTACACATCGTACTCGATGAGCTCATTGTACTCTGAAAAAATCGACTAAACTATAATGAAGAGGATGCCCCTAAATGAAATCTAAAAGAATTTAAAAAAAAAAGTTATTTCACTATTGGTTAAAATTTTATACACGGAAAGACTGTCTTTTCTCATTGTTTAGAGGCATTCTTTACAATAACTCGCAGTAGCCGCGAATCGAGTACGGTGAGCATTCCGGCGCCATCCGTTTGTACATTTACATGTTTCTTTGGTTCCCCTATTTATTTTTCTGTAGATGTTTATATTTATTAAGTTATTAATTAATTAATTTATTTATTTATCGCTTAAGAAATATTTTACACGTCGAAATCGATTAAATACATTCCTTAATAGATAGCAAGCAAACGAACTCTTATTTCTATCCTCTTTTCTTTACATCGCGTCGAAGTGAAATCTGTGTGCTTCTTGTAGCTTCTCAATTTTGTCTTCCCTTCGTTCCTTCCAATACAAGCCGACAATAATTAACGATATCAAGCCGCATGTCCCCGTCAAGGCGGCAGCGCTTAATAAAATCAATTTGCTAGGAGTTACAAATAGTTGCGCCTTCCACCTCCCAGGTTCTGAGATCGGGTTTGGAATCACTACCATCTGGGAATTTGGAATTATTTGCGGCCACTCTCGACAGTTTCCTCCCACCTGTTTAGGGCAAATGAAAAATGACTATATCATTATGAGGTAATCTCGTAGTTCAAAGGGTTAAGTAATGTCCTTACAGATATATATTTATATGTACATATATTTTATTCTTAACTCTACTCTTTCATGCAACTTACCCCTATCGTAAGAGTGTCGACAAAGTTAGGTGTCCTGCCTAAACCGAACGTGGTGTAAGGCAAGTTCAAGGAAAAGTGTGCGCTTTGCGGCAACTGAGCAGCAATCGCGTTCCTAGGACTGCCATCTTGGGTGGTGGTCCGATAAGCTATCGATGGACCTGGCAAGTTGGTCCCGTAGGTTCGTTTCTTTTTCCCCAGGGATCCGGGAGAAATAGGGTACATGCTGTTGTTGAGACCGGTCAATACCATCACTTTTACAAAATTCGCGTCGTAGTCCAAGCTGTTCTTGAAGGCGGCAGTGCGATAGGTGTCTGTACTTTTGTCGACCTCCACCAGGATAACGTCCAAAATTCCGTCTTGGTAGAAATCGTAGAACACCGCCATCGCCGTTTCATTGTAAAAAGGATTCAACGCCTGCCATTTGACTTCGAATTTTCGACCGAAGCCAGAGCAAGTGTTGCACGCGACGTTCTCCAAGAGGAACGACTGCTGCTTGTTAGTGGTTGACTTCAATGTGGCTAACAGGTCGGGATAACCGTCCATGTTGAAATCGCCGCCGCGTAGAGTTATGGTGTCAGTGTACCGTCGTCCGTCGGGTCTCACAAAGCCCCACAGTACGTTGTTATTGTCTCTGAAATTTACTTGGAGATTGTGCCACTGATCGGAGTACATCATGATGGTGCTATTGGTGCAACCCTCGTCGAAACAGAGCGGCAGAAGAACGTCCATCTTCCCTGTCAACTCCACGTCCAAGTAGAGGGTTTGCCCGATTACTCCGTGAAAATTTGTATCTAGTGAAATATTGTATGGAAACGTTATATTATGGTTAGGGATGAACCCTTCCTTACTGCCCAGCCAAGTTTCAAAGGAAGCGTTTGTGGTGACGACTAGATCCGCGTAGAAATCGTTGTTCAAGTCCAAATAGGCATTCGAATGGGGCTGGCTGATCGCTGGATACAGGTGTTTCTTGTCCATGTATTCAGTTTTAGGAGCGCGTCTGCTTTGATCGAAAATCCAGAATGTCCTCCTACTGTGTTCATCCAAACCAAACAAGTCTATGATCATGTCCCGATTGAAGTCCATCGCCAATGGCTGACCTGTCATCTTTATGAGCGGTTCATCCTCATTTGTGCAGTTGAGTCGGTCATTCCCACCCCACAAAACGTAAACATATGATAATTTCTCTTTTTTATCATACGTGACTACCAAGACATCCATAAACACATCACCATCAAAGTCTCCGGGTACAATGCCAACAACAATACGCCTGAAAGTGCAGCTCAGATTAGAACTGGGCCTCAGAAGTGGCTCCTGTTCAGCGGCGAGGAATATCTGGACGGTGGTGCCATTCTTGCGTAGCATGAACACATCGGTTAGTTCATCTGAATTAAAATCCCCAAAGGCAGCTGGCATGCCATCGAGCACGCTTCCAAACACAGCTGGAGTTATGTCGCTGCATCTCACTGCTCCAATTGTTACAGCCACCACGTACACAAGGATCCACACAGTCGACATCCTTTCTACCAGTTATCTGCAAAATTTATTCGTTTATGAAATATATGTAAATACCTTATCGAGTATGATATTAACGTAGATTCTCACATTCATAGTCCTAGAATAAAGAGGATTAAGTTGCTATCATATTCCATCTAAAGAATGCTGGGAGAGTTATGGAGTGCACAACAGATTTGTGGTCAAACCAAATCTGTGGTAAAGCGATTTATGATTTCAAGTGTTTACATAATTGTGACTCGCGTTACTGGCTCACTCTTTCAAGTATAATTCGAAATGGACGAAACTTTTTAACACTGTACGATTAATGAAATTATGTACTTAACCTACAAATTTTTATGTGCCATAAGACGCAACGAACGCGACGCTCGCGAACGTCAAGAACGCACGATATCGATACATCGTAAACCACGAAGTTGTCTAATCTAAATATTCCCAATCGCAACAACATATATCATGTACCACTATGTTATTACACATACGTACCCGATTGCGTCGTACATCCTGTTTGACAGTTGACTCTGACCAACTCTGACTCACAGCAATCTGTCACCACAGAGTAATTTTTAGAGTGATGCTCCTAATGACGCATGCGCACTCAGAATTGAAACCTGGAAAACTCCGAAATTTCGCTCTGTACTCTGTTCCAACATTTGCAAAGCATAAGTTGCTACTTAATGTTACATAGATGTTTATGGGGGTTAACGAACTTTTGCAAAATAGATATTTATGAATGTAACATTTAACGAAGGAAGTCGATTAATTGCAATTTTTTGGTCAACGAAGCACCGTATGTCAAAAAAGCAATCTATGTTTATTAAAAATTATATATCAAATAGAAACTCGGTAAATAATTCATGACTTTGTTGACTTTTCGAGTTCTGCAAATTTATTGAATTCTATTAAATATAAGTCAGTAGCGCACCTAAAGAGTATGACAACCTCGACTTACAAATTAAAAAGTTTATTATTCTGTTATTCCTTATTGCGGTTAGTTTTAAGAAGGATAATAATTATAAAATCAGCCAGTAAGAATAGAGACTAAGAAATATCAATGTAAAACGTTTAGAAGAGGAAATTTAACAAGAGAGCACCACATAGTAGTGCAAAGTACTTCTACGAATGTACGCACTTTAATTTAATAAACAAACAAACAAGTTAGTAGCGCCATCTAGTGTAAAGATTAAAGATTAGGTGAAGATTAGAAATAAGATAGAAAAATTAATTAGGTCTGTTCATCGTTAGATGATTATATTCATTTCAGTGAAACAATTTGAACTGTCAAGTGGACAATATTTTATGCATTCTCGAATAATTCATAAATGATGCTATTCTTAGAAATAAAAAAAATAAATTAATAATTATGGTTATTCTCCTGTTTCATATATTAGATTAAACAATTTTAACCTTTTTAATTATCAATCAAGGAAAGGGAGGTTGTATCCAACAGGAAAGGTAGATCGGATCGTAAGCTTCAATAACAACTGATCTCTAACCAATTTCATTTCTTAGAAATGTTGATCTAAGTATTTCTTATGTATTTTCGGCAGCAAGAATTCTGCCACGACAGAGAATTTATTTTCACGCGAAATTCAAGCACCACCGTACGTTTGATCTTACAATTTGAGCGATAATTTATTTACCTGCACTCGTGTATCATCACATATTATTTACAATTCCAACGACGAAATTACAGTTTCGCAGGACCACGACATCCTTTTGTATATACAACGCTCGTAAATCTTTATATAAAAAATATCAATCCCAACGTTTAAATCGATTACTTTACAAGTTCTCGTTGAGACGGTAAAATTACGACGGATACAAACGGTTCTATCGGGATCATCGATAATACGTATATATAAATATATATGTACATGTACATATATTCCAAGAAGTATAACGTTGGTATCGGATCTGACGTAATTCGGATTTGGCGCGCAATTGTATCTTCACCCTTTGCGCACGACCATTTTGGAACAAGACGCACACTGTTAATACATTGACTGTATGTGGAAGACTCTTCCACGCGTTGGAAATTTTACGTTCAACGGTGATCGGAGTATACCATACACGTTCAGCTGTTCGACTGAACGTATTTATTTGCATCGATCGTCCACAAAGGGTTTAACGTGTGTACCCTGGTACGCATGCGCGCACGCGAGAGGAAGAAATTTCAAACACGTGAAACATTCGTTTCAGGATCAACGATGACCGAATTGAGTATGAATTACCAGCAGTGTTCCTAAGGAAGTCATCGAAGTCACATTCTCGGTACATGATCACAAGAAGACGCAGGTACTATGAATAGGTTCGATCGAACAAGAACTGACAACGCTATCGAGCATGACTTCAGCAAATAAAGATTCGTTCGAACCCGATGGATACACGATGTTTGTTACACTGTTGTCGCTCGAGAAGAAAGAACGCTCACTATCCATGCGGAAAAATAAACACAAAAAGAATACAAGGGTCGTCCTGTTTTCCTATAGTAACATGTTTCAATGACGCCTCCATGGATGCTCGTCGTGTAATAATTATAATAATAATATTAATAATAATGATAATGACGATGATACCGACGGCTACCTGTGACGACAACAATGACGATGAATGACGATGGTGTGGACGATGACAATTATAATAATAACAATAACAATAACAATAACAATAATTGTATTAATAATAATTATAATAATAACAACAATAATAATTAAAAAAAAGAGAAAATGCATTCCACTATGCAGACATACATCCTTTCATTCGAATGTTTATCGTTTTTTTTTTTCTTTCTTTTCAGGAACATTCGAAGTTATCATTACTTTCTTCCCTACATTTCTTTTCTGCTTTGTACACGTTGTATATAAATAAGTAAGAGCAATTAATGTTTCTAAATGTCTATAGCGTGGTAGAAACTTACGCGTAGAGATATCTACAATATGTATAAACCATTGTTGTATTGCAAGAAAGTGTTCGCAAAACGCTTTTTGAAAGTGAAAGATTCCCGGCGTGAGATTGGGTCAGAGGAGGGTGGATGGCGAACATTTCTTTTTTCTGCGATCAATTTTAGTGATACAATACAAAATGGCAGTTGTTTGCGATAAACGCGGCGCGCAATGAGGGGGAGGGGGGGAGGAGGGGGCGAATGCTAGGATATATTCGCTCTAATACTGTTGCCACGCGTGTATGCATGCGTGCACGTACAATGAAGCTACATAAGTATTCGTACTATTTGATTGCTGATGTCCTTTGTAGATAAATGGTACAGGATCTTCATGGATAAAAATATATACACTGTATTGATTTAACTTTCAATTAATATTAATTTTGTTGAAAGATAACAGTTGTATGCAACAACTGGAATTCGAATAAGATACGAATAAACTAATAATCACAAATAAGATATTCGATGATGTCAATTGAGGCTTTCAGGTGTAAGCTACTTCATTTGTACAAAGAGTTAGATGACACATTAATATTGTAACATTTTGTCTTTGAAATATTTCAATCGTTTTAAATCAGCAATTGGGAGAATACGAATACTTCTGCGACGCACTGTATTGTGCACGGACGCGGACAGAGGTCGAACGAATCGTCGTTCCGTGTCGTTCTCTGTAGTTTGGTTAGAGTTCCGTGGTGGAGATGGGCAAAATTCTTATCCAAATACAAAATTTATAACTAATAGAAATTAATTGTATATCCGTTAAATAAAAATGAAAATTTCACTTAGAGGGTTTTGGTTATTTCTAGACTGCAAACTTACGCGTTCGTGGACTCCAAAAAAAGCTCTCAGGAACTCGAACTTCTGTTAATTTCTTTATGAATACCCTAATCCCTTTAGAGTGCAAAGAACTAACATACGCTATGGATGCACAAAAATCTGCAGTCCATTTATCTATTATAATCGAGAAGAATTTTGCCAATCTTTGGGCTCATGAAGCTACCCACCAATGTAAAATGAACAAAAGAAGAACACGCGACGAAGCGGTTCCGAGAGATCCGAAGAAACTTCGATGCAATCTTTATTCTAGCATTTTCGATCGTAAGGCACGCAATCTTCGATAAACGAAATGGGATTCTATAAAAATGTAAAATATTCTCTCTCCTTCATTGTCTCTATCTGTTCTCAAGTTCGAGCATGCTATCTTTCTTCTCGTTCCTCTCGCTCTTTCGGGACATACACGCATCTACGACAACCACACACATATGCTCATCGTCGTTCTCTCCTTAACTTATTCCATGGATCGCGCAGAAACGACATTACGTTCGATTCGACTTATGCGCAAATGTTTGCATACAATTTGAGTTCGAATTCTAGAAACTGGAACAAGCTGCGGCATTTTCTAATCGCTGACATACAGAATTCATGGTGGAAGAAGTTAAATCCCTTCGTGCTAGATCTTTCGACGACATAATTTGTTATTTGTTGCAACGATATAACATGCACTTACATTTGCTTGTTTTAACGTAACTATCCGACTTGTTTTGTAGGAAACTCGATATCATCTTTGAAATTTTCTTTTTCGCCACGCATTCTGGAAATATTAAAGAATCGAAAAAATACAATTGAGAGAACTCAAAAAAATAAAAAAAAATATATCAAAACCTAAAATTCTTTTTAATTGTTCGATTCGTTAATATTTCAAGAATTTGTGGTTGAAAAACAAATGCAAGTAGACATTATCCTTAGAAAAAAGTTAAAGGTTGTCCCAGTTTCGAAAATTTCTTATCGTGCTCTTGCTTTCGTCCACTTTTTCGACTGAACGAACTTCTCTTGTATTTTGGCGCACGTTTCTAACTTCTTCGTGCCCGCAATATCAACTGTTTTCCTTTTAAAAATTGTTTTTTTCGCTGATGATGGTTTTCTGTTAGAGCATTGCGGATATTCCAACACTCGTAACCATGCGCAGTGCGAGTTTCAAAGAAACATTCTTTCTCAATTTGAACTACATTTTCAAGCAAACTTTCTTTGCAATTTCATTGTATTAGCGACGGAACAGACTGATGTGTATCATCAAAAAGAAACAATACTTACCTGTACCGTGTGTAGGGGGCACGAAGGGGTTAGATCCTATTGGTGAATTACGGAGTAGCGGGATGGAAGAATAAATAAAAGGGGGGACCCGGGGAAAATATGGAACCGCGAACCACAAGAAGATCACCACAAACTTGCACGAACTTGTGAACGCTAGCGACGTTAATCTCGTTAACGACTCTTGACGCTTTCTCGCAGCCAATCGGTATCGAATGATCGAATGAGCGTGGCAGGAATGAATCGCAGATGGGGGCAAAGGTAGCCACAACTTATCTCGAGCAACCGTGCGTTCGCCGTAATGGCAGTAAGAGAGAAATAGAGAGATAGTGAACGAGAATATGTCGCAGAAACAAGCTCATCGTCAATGTTGCGTTTCTATTACAGATTTCACGGTGTCCAAGCCCTGCTTCTCGTGCCTGTCCTCGTCCTTCTCCGGATTGTCCCACGACTGCCTCTGACCAGAGCCGAATATTATATAGAAAATGGCGCAAACGATGTAAACGACCGCCGAGATCATGAACACCAGCCTCCATTTCGCATGCGTCGGCTGGGAACAAAAACGTTTGCCGATGCTATCATAATGCTGAACATCATTAAATTCTGGTATACGTGTAAGCGACTGCTTTATAAGAAGCAGTCATATTATACATATTATTATGCAACAAAAATTTACAGGAAATAAACTATCACATTCATAATTTAAATAATTTAAAGAAATAACTTATTATAATTAATTGCTGAAAAAATGTTCCCGAAACCTTTTTCCTGTTTTTAAAATGAACTAACATTAACTAATATTCCTTAATAATTTACTAAGTGTTACCTACAAGTACCTAGACCTGACTAAATACCTACAACCATAGAAAAATGCTGCGGGTTTATATAGTTGATTGTATTGGAATAATTACCGTTCCGACGATTATGTATCCAGCAGTAATAGGCGCGAGAAGGCCAGCAAGATTTGCCAGACAATTAGTGAAGGACATCAACACGCCAGCGAACCTCGGGGATATGTCCAGATGATTCACCTTGAATCCCGAATAAATACCACCGTTCAAACCTACACCGACCGTCAAGAGGGTGACCGTCAACCAGGTATTGCACGCGGTGAAGGAAGCTGCTATCAACGCAATCGCAGGCCCGAATTGACCGATGCTGTTGATGATCTTCCGCGTGTACGTGTGGTTGAAGTGTCCGCTGGAGATCATCCAGTCGGCCACGTGAGAGATCACCATCGAGAACAGCCACATGGCCAGGTATGGAAGCGAGGAGATGGTGCCGTTCTGAAATAGGGAAGATTAGGTATTATTAGAGATAGATAAATTCTTTGTCGTTCGTCTGAATAAATTGGCCGTTAAAAATCAGCCACAATCTTTACCGATTTAATGTCGAAGTGCAGAATTTGCTTCATGAACGTTGGCAGTTCCGTCATCAGTGTCTCGTATCCGTAGTTCTGACCCATGTGCGCGATCAGGATGGCCCAGAATGGCAGCGACGTAACGATCGACCGCCATGGCACGGGTGGGGACTGTGGACATCGCACGAAATATATTCCATTAATTTATTTACTTAAACGAAACAAATTCGAAATACGTGATTATTCCAATAATCTCCAGCTTCTAGCAAATCGAGGGGGGGGTCGGTGCTACTCACGGATGCTCCAGCGCTGCCCCAGAGAGCGCTCAGTATGTACTTCTTCTCGTCCTCGGGGATATGAGGATGTCTTTCCGGATCCTCATACACGATCAACAAAAAAGCGATGCACCACAGGGTACCTACTGCTCCGAACACATAAAAGATCGATGGCCAGCCACCGCTGAATCCGTATTCAGAGAGGATACCACTCAGAGGCATCGATACTACTGTACCAAATTGAGCACCTGAACGGGGAAACAAAAGGGAATACATCGATTAAAATTGCGGTAGCGTGGCGCGCTAGCGTCGATAATACTGATTGATAATAATGATAATAATAATGATAATAATAATAATAATAATAATAATAATAATAAAAAGACGAAGGAGAGGAAGAAGCATCCGACGGATTAGAGAGAGCAGGTATCCCGATAAACGGAAGAATATCATCCGAGGTGGCCTCTGGTAGGTTTCGTTCCATCGATAGGCAGTAAAAGAGCGCGGACCAAGACGTCCGGACGAATGGACGGGCGGAGGGAGAGCTACGCATAAACAAAGATCGCAGTGAACCAGCTTACCGGCGTACACAAAGGCTCCCATCCTGCTGCGTTCGTTCGGCGGTATCCACTTGGCCAGCAGCGCGTGCGTGCAAGGCACAATTGGACCCTGCAATAGGGATAATCCATTCCTAGGGGGAGGAAATACACCCGAACGATCAAAAAAGCGTTCACACATGACGGGGGATTTTTAGCGATTTTTACAACCCCTTTCTAATTTGTTACTTTTCTTATTTGTTTTTTCTTTCTTTTTTTTTTCCGCGCGAGTTTACATTTTACGAATTCGAGTAATCGAACGGGTCGAATTCTCGATTGACAACGATTTTTGAGGCTCGGGGGCAGGGTACGGCCAACCAGTCGCTGATTTTCTTTTTGCAATTTCGCACAAGGAATATTCGACGATTCCTCGATAAAACTCGCTTCGTTTGGAGACTTTTAACGAGGGTTGGTTTGTTCTAAGAATCGATCTTCAATGCATAGAATAAAGTGAACGTTATTCGTTATTCGTTATTCGTTATTCGTTATTTCATTACCAGAATGTCTTTGACAAAATTGGCGAGGTCGTCCCGATTAAAACAAGTACAAACACGACACCATTCGGATTACTTTTATTTATACATCATTGAAACTTTTTCAGAAATCCTTAGAACAACTTATTGATAAAAATACTCAGAATGTGATCGTGTTTCAGCTTATTTTAATCAGGAAAATCTCGTCAAACCGTTAATAACATTTATGATCAAATTCAATGACAAAAATAGAACGCATTCAAATCAGTAACTAGTCAGCTGCGTATTCCCTTTGTAAAAAGGGGAGATTACAACTTGTACGATCAATTTTTTCAACGGAACCGAGCTTGAAGAAGTGGCGAGACTGATCCGACAATTTCAAAATTATTTTACATGATAACTACCGATCATTTTTTGAGTGGACTATGTTTTAGTAATCGTTAATGACAATCAGTTTCTACGTTTTACGTCCAGTTACGTTTGAAAAGCGCTCGGGCAAATCGTAACCTCCGTTTGCAAAAGAGATATCGTGGGTCCAAAAATCTTGCGTTGCCTTACCTCGCCCAGACCTTGAATGAATCGGACGGCCATGAGGGAATAGTAACCGCCTTGGCGCGCGGATACTGGTACTAGTAATCCGAACACGGAATTGATCATCATCCCGACACCGAGGAAGTACTTTGATCCGTAACGTTTCGCGAGTATACCGAATGGTATCTGTGTGATCACGTAGCCATAGAAGAACGAGCTCAACAGGTAACCCTGCTGCGTACTGTCCCACGCGAACTCTCCGTCGCTGGCGCTCTGGAATAAAAGGGATATTTTTTAATATTTTAAGGAATCATTCTTCGTGATCACGCTAACGCGAACAGAAACTTAACACTTTACCGACCGGTAACGGTTCAAGATCCTATGCCTTTCTCATCGACCGCTCGGCAGCATGTCTTCCCTAGCACCGGAAATCGTATAAAAATACGAGAGCTTGCAGAGCAAAGCAACTTGTATCTCGATCCAAAGTAACAAATACTTGCTAGTTACTATAGCAGTTATTGGTCGGTGAGCGTTGCGGACAAAAAGTCGATTAATCGACTACCGGGTCGGTGAGAGTTGAAGACAAGAAGCCGATTAATCGGCTACCGGTCGGTAAAGTGTTAAGATAAAATAAGGCCCAAATTTCGTTAAAATCGGTGTGTTGTAATTGAGCGATATTCGTAGCAAGTCTGTCGACGGTCGGAACTTTGTACCGCGTCGGTTGCCGTGTTAATTGGTCGGTAGAGGCAAACGGCGTCCTATTTTTACTACCGTTTTCGCCGTTGCCTGACACTGACGAATGGTATAAGCGTCGCTGTGACGCTTTTAATCCTTCGATTGCCGCCCACTCGAAACTAAAAGCACTCACTCAGAGCGCACGGAACGAGACAGTTACTAACTACCATATTAGCACTCGTTTAATTCTCACCCGTTTAAACGTAACAGGGTGAATCTCGATACTGTTATCGTTCATTCGGCGTGAACGACCCTTCGACCAGAGTGGTCAACGGTCCCATGCAGAATGACTATTATCGATACATTAGTGAGGTTTCCCTGTAAAAAACGAGTCCAAACGTGACTACATTCTTTTGAATATTTGTAGGTATACGTATTAAAATTTGTGTAGAAATCAATAGAATTACAATTACTCGTGATTAAATGTGTTTCGAGTGGGGGTTAGCGATGCGCACGAGACGAGATGAATCTCGATTTCGAGATGTGATTCTTGATCGAGATTATTTGTAACATTCGAGAACGACATCGAGATTTGGGCGAGATCAAGATTATTTCAAGTTCTCGTCGAGATCTCGACAAAATGTTTTATTATATTGCTGCGTTAACAAACGATGCCGCATACAATTTTGTTGATATTATAAACCGCTTCTGCTTTGAGGGGCAAGTTCCGACTGGCACACAGTGTGATATTTCAGCGATCTAGCGGAACAAAACTACTTATGTGGTTCAATATTTTAGAAACAATTGGATCATCCACACACGAAGCTACTCAAAAGAAACGTAATTGGTTGGTGACTGAAATCACAAACTAGTTAGCTATTGGTTAGTAACGATTTTGAACATTTTTAGAAAAAGGATCTACCGGTGTCCGCGCGGTATAATATTACAGCAAAATCATATTCTCGGTCATTGCTTGAACAAATATTATACTTATTATTTAAACAATGACGGGGAATATGATTTTGCTGTGATATCAATTTACATTTGTGTAAATTATGTATTAACATTAATATATCTTTATTACAAAACGCTAGTCAATTGTCACGACAATTTGTGTTTTTAAGTTACAGGTTAAACTACAATATACGTATTTTCTGAAATGTTGTTTTCTTGCATTATAAAATGATCCTATTTGTAATGTTCTTACATTCTGTGCGAAATGTAATCCTTAAACTCGCATGATCTAAGAACTGGAAAACTTGTATATCGTTTCTAATAACAACGGATATTGACATATTTTGAACTGTATTGCCAATTCTCGTCAAAATCTCGTCAAGAGATCATATATTCTAAATTGTCGAAAATTCGAGATCGATATGCATGTATCGAGAATTTTTGAGATCAAGATATCAGGATCGTAGAAATCTCGTCTCGTTTCGTGCGCGTCACTAAGTGGGGTCATGTTTGGGCTAGTTTCGACCTGAAGCATCTAACCAATCCATTGATGATCCTCCTTTCATGATAATGCAATGAGAAATATTTAAAAAATTACTGCTCTCACCTGAGACCGTTCCATATACAGGGTGTCCCAAAAGTCGGGGAGGAGCCGGAAATGGGGGGTACCTGAGACGATTCTGAGCAACAATTTCCTTTGCAAAAATGTTGTCCGAGGCTTCGTTGAGGAGATATTAAGAGAAAACCCCGACCAATCAGAGCGCGCGTAG